>NC_143506.1:34466346-35070384 GCF_051622355.1 Phaseolus vulgaris
ATCTCATCTGCAAATACAAACACAGGTTTTAATTGACATGCTTATTTTTCTTGGAAAAAGGTTGAGTATATCATAAAAAGATTTAATAATTTGAATCACATGCTGTCACCTATTAAAAAGCTAAAGGAACTTTTACTAGAAGTGAATGCTAACTACACTGTTTGCTTTCTGATACTGAAAACCAAGGGCTGGTCAAATTGAAATTTAATCATAAAAATATCTTAGCAGATCAAGATATCAACCAAAACTATTCCACAAAGATATACTCATTTGAGGAGTATAAATCTGATGTCACTCTATATATTTAAGAATCCTAAATTTTATACTTCACTGTTAATATCTACTATTTCACTTTCACAAAACTAATTGGATAAACAACAACTATTAACACAAATAATTTAGATATGAATTACAATATAGAGTAATAACACACCATTGTCAGTCTCATCGTCAATCGTCCATGGATTGTCTGTTTCTGACCATCCTCTGAAAACTTTACTGTCTAAAGTACGGTCAACAGCTGCCTGAGGTTTACCTTCTTGACAAACAAGATCATTCATTGAGAAGCGATGAGGCTTCTTAAATGATTCGGGGAACTCACTTTCTGGGCATTCACATACACTACAGTCCCGCAACCGGCACATGCCATCATCAGGCCAGAAAGGACAGTCACACCACAACTTCACCTATAAAAAAATTTAATATTATGAAGATGAAGGCCACTAAGTTCAGTAGACAATGCAAATGAGCATTCATAGACTTGATTCATTCTAAAGCCCTAATGCATATCAACAACATAAGTGGTTTTCTCTAATTTCTCACACCGTTGATCACATCAAAATTCAAACATTTCATTGATTAAGAAAGCCTTTTAAAATCATCAATAAAAAAACAAATTTGGATCCATCACAAAGTTCCTTTAGATAGGCCTCTCAATCCTAAATTGCGCTGCTGGTGTGAACAGGATGCCAGTAATCTTTACAATACAAGGGATAAAAAGTGGAACACAAAAACACTTATCAGGCTCTCATCAAACTCAAGGTAACCTAACCATAAGTATCAACAGAAAACAAGATGATCTTAGTCAACGAAGAAAACCTTAAAGTATCGAAAGAAAGGGGTCTTCACGAGTTCTTGGAGGGAAGGGTTCAAAACTTCCTCATTGAGATGGTCCACAGTTTCATAATCACAACAACAGTCCTCAACCATGCCACTGTACTTCGGTGTACCCTGCAACCGACAAAGAGAGAATTGCACAAACAAGACAAAGGGAGAAAAAAAAACAAAAACGAAAATCACAAAAAGACACACACTTTGTCCAAGATTCAAAACCCCACAACCTAAAAACAAGAAAAGAAACTTCGAATGTGGTTTATCGACGAAAAGAGTTGATAGAAATTACCCGGGCACACTGGCAAGCTCTATCAATGGCTCCAGACAGAGAAATTGTGGGAGAAGTTTTAGAGGACACAGCCATAGCAACGAAGACAGCCACGAGAGCCATGAGAACCCAAAGCCACGGTGCTCCGGAACCCTTCTTCTTAGCCTCGGTTTTCACCATCACAGTTCCCAATGCCGGTGCTTCCGAAACAAAGCACCGAGATTTTTGGCGTTGGTGAACGGATCCCAGTAGCGTAGATTTGAAGGGGGAAAATGGAGGCGTTGAGGAAGGTAGTGAGTTGGGGTTGGGGGCAGTTTTTGTTCTTGGTAGCAGTCAAGGTCGTCGGAGGGAAATAAATGGGCGGTTGTTGGTTTCGATTTTTGCTGCAAAACAGTGTTCGTAAGAAAATTCCAGTGTCAAATTCGGACACCGTGGACGCTGTGGGTTTGTTTTTACGTGTTCCAACCAATCAAACACCATTTCATTTATTTCCCTCAGCGTTAAGAAATCAAATAATATATATATCTATTTATTTATTTTTAATGCCAAATGTCTCACATCTTAATACATGGAAAGTTTCTTTCACCTTGTAAATTGTAAATATAATAGTTTATAGCATTTTTTTTTAACACTACACCACAAGTGTAAGTTTTTAACTCTCTACATTTATTTATTTTTTTACTTTCCTAATAGTACTTTACCAAATGTATATAAGGTAGTAAATTTTATTATAATTTAAAATACACGCGTCTACATAATGAAAGTATCATATTTACTTAATTATAATATTTTTACTTACTCATATATTATATAAGATTAATAATCGAATAATATATAGGATGCTATATCTTGACACCCTTCAAAATTAATTAAAAAATTAAATTATTAAATATATGAAAATATATTTTTATTTATTGTATTAAAGATGATAATTGATAATATTTTTTAATAGAAAGATTTAGATAAGTTTTAAATCTCTCATAATTTGAGTATTGTCAGTATTATCTATTTAACTTTTTTTTTATTGATGATCTATTGAATATTTAAAATTTTAATATTTTTTAATTGAGTTCTTGTTATTAATATTTTTTACTGTTATCTTACTTTGTTCTTGTATTTAATATTATTAAATATTATTAAATACTATTAATATTATTAAATATTATTAAATACCATTAATATTATTAAATATTATTAATATTATTAATATTATTAAATATTATTAAATATTATCAAATATTATTAAATATTATTAATATTCTTAAATATTATTAATAATATTATTAAATATTTTAATATTATTAAATATTTTTAATATTATGTATATAATTATTACAATAATAGTTGGTAGGTAATAAAGATCCGTGGGTGATAGATATTCGTGGTATAATTGGTAGGTAATAGAGATCCGTAGGTAAAAGTTGATAGATAATAAAACCCGTGAGTGATAATTGGTAATTCTGAATTTACCTACTGATTTAGAATCTGTGGATAATATCCGTAAGTAATGTTGTCCATGAGTAGTATCCGTAGAAAATGTTGAATTTACCTATGGATTCATATTTGTAGGTAAAAATTCATAGATAATATTGATTTTTTTATAGTGTTAGTTCATTAAAACTTGATATTATTTATTATGATCAAAATCATCAACATCTTAATTATTCTGGTAGTGAAAACTAGACTTGTTAATCAAACTATTTAGTTAAAATTGTGTAATGATCAAATCGTCTAGCAATTAGATCACTTAGATCTAACAATTTTGTTCTCCGTGTTCATAATGGATTTTTTATAACTTACTTTAATATTATGTTATTGATTACGTTCCATTGTAATTGATTATTTTGCAAGCCTAATGATATAAGTTACGTATTACAACTTTATGTAATTGATATGAAACTTACATAATTTATTAATTCCTAAGGTTAACAGAATGACTTAGCTATACAACCTTTTGTAATTGATTAAGGAAACTTATGTAATTGATTAACATGCCAACATTTCGACTGTAACATTGTACAATATTTTGTAACTAGTTAATTCATAATGCATGTGAACCAATTTGATTAAAGTGGTTTTATGTAGTTTGTTACAACTTATGTAATTGGTTATATAAAAGAGTTTTCTCTTACAAAAGTTAAGAAATGACATTGTAATCTATTAATCCATGTTGTAGTTGGTTAGATTAGTGTTGGTTACTTTTCTTCTTAAAGGACAAAACTCATGTAGTTAACTACAAAAGAATGTTATCTATTACATTGTTAAGAATTCATGTAAAGAATACTTTGAAATGCAACTTTGTTGATTTTAATCATTGAAATAACTTTACAACCTAAAGTTGTTACTTTGTTTTACCAAGAAAGATTTTAACTATTGGCTTATTTAATTTTTAATAAATTGCAGAAAAGAAAGACGAACAAGAAAAGAAATTCAGGGTGGAGTTGCCTACCCACTTCAGCAAATTCAAAGAACGGGCCCACAAAATTGTCACTACAATGTGAGAAAAGAACAAAAGAAAAGAAAAGAAAAGAAATGAATACAAATTTAAAAACTTCAAAATGAAGGTGATTTTATTGGTTACAAATAGTGTATAATCAAGAAAGCTACCTCCAGTTGTAACTTCCCTCAGTCCATTCCTTCCTACCAGAGTCGTCAAATCTGGAAGCCGTGAACCTACTGATGGAAAAGCCTTGGGTAATCCTCCTGAATTATGGGTTTAATTATGAACCTTCATTGCCTTGGAGCTTTATGACATCCACCCGTAAAAGAATGAACTAAGCAATTTCAAATTTCAATAGAAGATGTTACCGAAGACCTAACACTCCAACTATTCCTTTTGGACAACTTACGTTTTTTCACAAGTAAAAGAATGGGTTTAGTACTTCCAATTTCAGTAGATGGTGTTACCCAACACCTCCAAGGATCCAACTGTGTTCCTTTTGGGCATTGAAGGAGAGAACTCAAGGATGCTCTATCATCCAGCCACCATGTTTGGTTTTCTCTAGAATTGTAATTTGCAATGCCTCTCTCTTCCATGAGAGAATTTTCCTTTTCACTAGCCTTACCTCTATGATGAGGTGCATAACTATATCTCGTGTAATCTGATTCTTGCGGAAATCTTGTAGAGGCATAAAGTTAAATTGGGCCAAAGAAGCTATAAAAGTCTCAAGTGTGTAATAAGTTATCTCCTATAAGGTTTCAAATGATAATTCTGAAACTCTGAACCAAAAGTTATTGATTCTTCATCAAGCTTCTTCTTCAATCTCCTCCAAGTCCTTAACATATCAGCCTGAATTAGCCCCCTATAAAGGGTCTCAAAGGTACTTTTCAGAGGAAGAAACCCTTTCTCTATCATCTCAACAAAATAATGGCAAGCCTCCCTCCAGTTCTGCCTCTCACACAACCCATGTATCAAAACCGTGTACAAATCCAAATCCGGCCCCGCTCCAGTGACCTTCATATCTTCCCATATTTCCTTCACAAATCTGATCATGTCCAACCTCAAAAACATCCTAATCAAAATCACATAGGTGTGCGAGCTCGGCGCACACAACCCATCCTCCTTCATCCTCTTAAACATCCTCAAAGCACTCTCAGCATCCTTCCTCCCTCTATACTCCTTAAAGAAGCAATTATACGTTGCGGCACACGGACTCACTCCATCCTTCACCATCTCCTCAAGCAACCTCTCTGCATCCTCAAGCCTCCCACACGAAGCAAGGCACTTAATAACCGAGGTATACATCACCACATTGGGAAATATCCCTTTCTCCTTCATCAACCTCAGCTTATCAAGCACCAGCTCCGGCTTATGCGCGCGGCTATAAACATGAAGCAAAATCGAGAAGCTAGTCACATCCGGCTCAATCTTGTTGTTACGCATTTGATCAAACACCTCCTCTGCATTCCTTATCGTCCTCTCAAACCTCTCCTCAGGGTGCAAACTCACCTTCCTACAAACCCCATTCAACAAAACGTTATAAGTAACAACATTCGGCTCAATCCCTCGCTCAATCATTTCGTTCAAAAACGTTTGCGCCATTTTAACCTTCCCCAGCTTGCACCACCCGTAGATCAAAACAGTGTATATTTTCACGTTGGGAGGGAAGGTGGTTCTGTTTCTGTTGAAAACCTCGACGGCGAGTCTGACGTAGCCGTACTTGCAGAGCGTGTCGAGCAGGAAGCAGAAGTCGTCGGGAGTGGTTTTGGCAAAGGCGTCAATGTCGTGGAAGGCGCGTACCGCCTGGCGCGTGAGGCCGGCGGCTACAAGGCGGCGAATTAGGGTTAGGAAGGTGGCAGGGGTTGGGTGGAGGTTGCACTGGGCCATTTCGACGATGAGTTGCCATGCGACGTCGAATTGGCGAACCTTGGCCAAGGAATCGATGAGGAGCGTGTAGGAGGCGTGGGTGAGAGGGGGATTGGGTAGGGTTTTGGCGTAGTGGAAGAGTGAGAGGGCTATCTTGGAGTGGTTCTTGAGGCGGAGGAGGGTTTGGAAGAGGAGGTCGGGGGTGAGGGTGATGCCGTGGAGCTGGAGGCTCGATTCGGCGGCGTGGAAGGGGTTGTGGTGCTGCAGGAGGAGATTCGACACCAATTCGGCGTCGTTTGATTCACTTAGTGGCGGTGGAGCTGAACAGAAGCGGTGGAGGAACGGCGGAGAAAGGACGGAACTCTGACGGGGTTTTAGAAACGCCCTAACCTGTTGTAACATCATTCTTTTGGTTGGCGGGGAGTGATGGGTTTCCTCTACTTTGCTTCAATTTCGTGCTTGCATTTTTTGATTTCAACAAAATATTTCATTAATGTTTTTTATCAATCAACCAATATTTTAGTCATTCAAATTATAAATGATAGAGTAAAAAGGATTGCATTAACAATTTTGATATTACTTTTAAATTGTTTATTATTTTTATAAGTTGACATTTTAGTCTTTTTAAGATTAAAATTTTGTTCAATAATAATGTTTAAATGATTTAGACATTTAATTTATTTACCTGTTCAATTGTATAGACGGATATTTTTATTTTTATTTCTTATTTTTACTATATCACTTAGTTATGGTTGGATGGAATATGTGATTGATTGTATTGCTGAGAAGTCATTAACACATAACACATAAAAAAATTACAAAAAATAAATACATAATAATAATAAAAATAAAAATATTAAACACGTAATAACAAACAAAAAATATATATAAAACAGCAAAGTCATAAAATAGAAAACTAAACCGTAAAAAATAAAAAAAAACATAATAATAAAAAAATGTAAATACATTTATAAAAATAAAAAACAATAAACATATAAAAAAAATAGAATAAACAGTAAACACATGTAAAAAAAATATAAATACATTTATTAAAAATAAAAACAGTAAATATATACACAAAATTGTAAATTATATTTTTAAAAATTAAAAAATAAACACACGTAATACATTTATAAAAAAAAAGAAAAAATGATGAAATTACGTGAAGGACACTAGAGAAGAAGAAGATCACAATATGATCAACACAAGCTAAGAATTACCAGATTATCCAACCACCACAACACCCAAGATCCAATGTGGAAAAAAAACACAACAACAAATATTATAAGTTCACAAAATTGATTATGTATGTACTTTTAGAAAAAAACTAAAATCAATTTCGATTCTCGTTTTAGTTTTAAAAACTATAGAATCGATTCTCTAAAACCAACTTGCACCATTTCGAAAAATTGGAAAATCGATTCTGGTTCTTTAAAACAAGAATCGATTTTGTTGTTTATTTGAAAATTTAATAATGATTCTCCCTTCTGATAAGAAATTGATTCTAGTAAAAAAAATCAAGAGAGACTCATTGCATCAAGTGATTTTACATTTTTTTACTGTTCTTACTCAAGCATAGAAAAATAAACAACTCTAACAACAATCCAGCTCTCACTTTCACTCGTTCTAGGCACAACAAAACCATATCTGACAATACAAAGTTCACTCTCTCTAAGTACAACAAACAGAACTCTCACAAAACCTAATTTTATTTATACACTAACAAGGTTTTTGTTAGTTCACGAGTTTAGAACTTTTTAAACAAACTGGTCAAGATTCTCTTCTGTGCCACTGCTACCAAGCATTGTGACCACGGTAACCAAGGAAACCCCATTCAAAACTGGTTTTATGACCATCACGGGGTCTTTTTTTTTGTTTTTACCAAAATGGGGTCGTTGTCAAAAAAATTACAAATATGGGGCAAGTCGTGCCAACTTGGCACGACTTCATATGTAAAAGTCGTGTCAAGTTGGCACGACTTTGCCACGTTAGCCTAAAGTCGTGTCAACTTGGCACGACTTCTACCACGTCAATCTGAAGTCGTGTCAAGTTGGCACGACTTTGTCCACATCATATTTTTATTTTATTTTTGTTTTTAAATAAATATATATTATAATTATTTAATTATAATTAAAATTATAAGTTATGTAATATTTGAAATTAATTTGATAAATAAATTTTTTATGAAGGTATAAATACTTAGGTAAAGAAAATGAGAAAATTAATAATCAAACTTGAAATTGAATTTTATTATCAAGCTTGTTTGTGCGGACAATTACTTTTATTATGACCTTCGGTTCTGCAATATGAACATTTTTTTTCTTTTTCATATTTTTTATTAATCTAATAACCAAATTAATATATTACATTATCGTCAAACATGATCCATACACAATTATTCATTTTTTTATTGCTTAAAACTAACACCCTTAGAAAATTATGTATCAAATTAATTTTAAACATTACATAACTTACTAGTCAATATCTAAATAAGAAAATTTTACAAGAAAATTTAAAAATAAAAATAAATATATATATATATATATATATATGACGTGGACAAAGTCGTACCAAATTGACATGACTTCAGGGGTTGACGTGGCAGAAGTCGTGCCAACTTGGCACAACTTCATGCTGACGTGACAAAGTCGTGCCAAGTTGACACGACTTGCCCATATTTGTAAGTTTTTTGGAAACGACCCCATTTTGGTAAAAACGAAAAAAAAGCCCCATGATGGTCATAAAACCTTCAAAACTAGCACCACTTTATCCTGAAGGCATGCACAACTGCCCAGCAATGTATTTAATGTGTTTAATATATTCAAAAAGGATGCAAAGGTATCAAAGTAAAATTGCATTGTGCCTACATGGAATCAACGCAAATCTCTTTATTTTTTTGAAGAGTAAAAAAACGCTCTCACCCGCCTTCCTTCTCTCTTGTGATACCTGGAAACAAACAAACCATAAGGAATTTTAAGTGCATTATCTTTATCTTGAGTCTGATTGCATTATTTTCATGTACAATGTGGTTGTAATCAAAACATTTCAAAATAGTGGAAAAAAACTTGAAGGTTAAGTTAATTAATATTGGATGAAGAATTGATTTATTCTAACCAATTTAAAAGTCTTTGTGCAATCATTCTATCTTTATCTATCTTTGTGCCTACATGGAATCAACGTAAATCTCTTTATTTTTGTGAAGAGTAAAAAAACGCTCTCACCAGCTCGTCCATTCCTCGTCTCTTGTGATATCTAGAAACAAACAAACCATAAGAAATTCTAAATGCATTATCTTTATCTTGAGTCTGATTGCATGCTTTTCATGTACAATGGGGTTGTAATAAAAACATTTCAAAATAGTGGGAAAAAGAACTTGAAGGTTAATTTTATTAATATTGGATGAAGAATCGATTTATTCTAACCAATTTAAAAGTCTTTGTGCAATCATTCTATCTTTATCTATCTTATACTTGAATTTTTCTTTATTCATTTAAGAATCGTAACTCTTGAATCAGGTTCTATAAGAAACTTTTTTTAATCTATTAATTCAGGAAGAGGTTTTAAAAACATCAATTCAAACTTGATAAATTTTTGCTATAGTCACACTAAAAACCTAAAAGCTAAGGAAGATAAAATTCTATGAAAAAAAATTATTCTTTGTATTCATTCACGTCATTGGTACTCAAATAGGGTTTGTAAAGGGCCACAATGAGCTTTACCCTTGTAAGCAATATGACATTAAAACTAAAAGCAATTAAATTAAACAATCTTATAGGACCATTAAACTAAGAAGTCTTCCATCCATCTAGGTTTATTAATCTGATGTTTGAGCCTGTTGTCGTTGGTTTAGACACTTTGTCCTCAAACTGAGTTTGATGATCTTGTTAGGCTGAGTGGGGTTGTTGGACTGATTGGTTGGGCTTGGTTGTAATTGGAATTTGTTAAATATGTGAGTTTAATGGGTTGGGCATAGGTGCAGACATTATTGGGCTTGGGTTAGGGTTCACTATGTTTGGAGTATTATGGGAAGTGGGTGAGGCACGAGGCTCTATGAGTGGACCATTGGGGTTTAAGGTATTTGGTTTGGAGGCATGTGTTAATGGTTATTATGGGGAGTGGGTGATGCATGAGTTTCTATGGTGGACCATTGGGAAGTAATAGGTTTGGTTTAGGGACATGCATGAATGAGTTAGGAATAGGGTTACATGTACTTGAGGATTTATGAAGATTAGTGAGGCGTAAGACTCGATATTTGGGCAGCGTGAAATAGCTGGGGATAGATGCGTTGGCACATTTTGAGTGGTTGGTAAGCGCAGTGTGCTCAAAAAGTCATGTGAAACTTGTATAGGGAACTTAAAGGGTGTTGAGTTATGTTCCATGATAGAGTTTGGGTTTGGGGGAGGGGAAGGTATTGGTCCTCTGAAAGGGGAAGGAGTGAAACGTGAAACACTGGGTGGATGCGAGATGAGGGAGGTAATTAGAGTTCATACGCAACGACACCTATGCGGCGACTGATTTGGTATGGGTTTGAGTAGCGAGGGGCTAGTCTCGGACATGGACGACATTCCACTGCGGTATGGCTGGAGGCGGATCCAGACCTAGTCATCTACGTTGAAGGTGCGGTCCGATCGGTGCCGATTAGCCTGTCCGCATATGCGTTGGCGAGTTTTGCGGAAGTTATGTTTGAGAGCATGCAATACTAAGGTATGTTGGTGTAGCAGTTCCGGGATGGTGGTGTCGGCGCGAGAAATATGTAACACCTCGAGGATGGTGGGAAGTGAATGACCGTATAACGCATGTAAGAGGGAGGTGCCAATAGTCGAGTGATGCGTCATATTGTGCTATAACTCCACGAGGTGGAGGTATTGGTACCATGTGTGGGGGTGGTCCCCAGTGAAACATCGCAGGTATGCTTCTAGCCCTCTGTTTAAAACCTCTATTTGCCCATCTGTTTGTACCCTGGGCTTTGAACAATTGTCTCAAAATCGTGCTAACAAAGAGTGGATCGCGACCCGAGACTATGGTTTTTGGCATTCCGTGAACGTGAAAGATTTCCATCGTCAAGCGCTTGGCGAGTTGTTGCACTGTGAAGTGTGTAGGGAGAGCCAGAAAATGGGCATATTTGGTGAGACGGTCACAAATGACCCAAACCACTGTGTGACCCGCTGATGAAGGTAAATGAGTTATGAAATTCATAGATAAATCTTCCCATACTTGTGTCGGTGTTGGGAGAGGTTGAAGTAACCGTTGAATTTTTTTTTTGTAGGTATTTATTTCTTTGACAAGTGACACATTGCTGGAGGAATATTTTCACATCCCATGTCCATCTCAGCCAATAAAATGAGGCAGCGACTCGAGCGAGGGTAGGCTTGAGACTAGAATGACCATTTGTTGGGGACTCATGCATTTCGAGGAGGATCTTTTCTCTGAAATTATTGGACACTGGGAGGAACAATTGGTGTTGAAAAAACAACATTCCATTGCGGACTGAGAACAAATTGGGGTGTTGTTGATCGTGAGTGCAAGATTGGATTAACTAGGCACCTTCCGAGGTTTTGAAGAACTCTTGTAACTCTTGAAACAACAAGGGAATCGGCGAAGACAATGCAAGCAGTAATGAAGGGGTTGGCGTTCCTTAGCAGGACAGAGCATCGACAATTACATCTTGTGTTCCAGGTCGGTATAAAATTTGAAAACACACCTGATCCTGCCTGTTGACCAGAATGTTGGAACTTGCCTCGTCAAACTTGGATCGACGTGTGCACCGCTTCAACCTCCGTCCTTCGTCACGATCCACCTCAAGAACCTGCAAAAGAACAGAGCGGCGCCGCTGCGGCCGATCACACTCCAACGCCCAAGTCAGTGACCGAACCACCAAATACTAAGAACAACACTCAAGAACTCTCAAGGAGCCGTGCAATGTTCTCTCTCACAGTATTCTCTAGAAACTCGCAAGCGTAAAGAATACAATCTGAACGCGCGTACCTCAAAAGTTCGTTGGGGAACCCTTAAATACCTAGCCACTTTCTCTCTCCTGGCAGTTACAGACCTGGACACGTGGCTCGCATCCAGCTGTACACGTGCCATCATCTGGAGCCTCCTTGACTTGGGCGCTGCTTCTGACTATCCTTTGGCTAAGTTATTTATGCATGATACTGCTCAGTGCATAGCTAACTTGGAGCGCGATCTCTACTGGAATTGGCGAGTTAGGGTGCCTTCGTACACCTTCCCTGTGGTCTCGCCGGCCGCCTTCATAATCTGCACCACCTTCATCTTCGGCGATGTGCTTGCTCCGGCGATCTCTGATCACTTGGTCGCCTGAGTTTACATCTGGCGACTTCATCTTCAACTTGGTGACCACCGGTTCTGGTGTGCTGGAGATCGGAGCACGCCGACATAATAACTGGCGACCTCACGAGCCCCCCGACTTCCTTCCCTTCTGCCAACCTGGCGTCTCGTCAACACGCCTATACTGTAGCTTGGTGCCACGTCATCACTTCCGACTACTAGGGCGGTACACAAGCCCCCCAGTCTTAAGCGAAGACTTGTCCAGCGAAAATACTAAAGGAGTCACGTCAATACCGATCTACGTGGCATTGGCACAGAATTCCAAGCGGTTGTACTTTCTGCTTCTCTGACGCTCCACCAAACACTCCTCCCATCGTTCGACACGTGGCTTCATCAACGGTTACCTTCAGTTAACGTTTGCGCTTCCCAAACCCATTTCGAAAAACCCTTAAACTCATTTCGCTTCACTGTTCCATCACTTTCTTCGTTTTCTCAGACGCTCCAACTCTCTTCTGCAAAAAAAAAAAAAACTCTCAGCGTTCTTCAACCTTCTGAATCACCAACATCCTTCATCGCCTTCCCGATCATAAAAAGGTACTTCCTTTCCTTCTTCTGCTGGTTTTTCCTGCATTTTAACCGATTCGCATCATCCTTTAACTGTCTGGTGCATTCGTTGTGGGTTGTTTTTTCTGTTTCTCCTTCTTCGTAACTTAGGGCTTTGTCTTCGTTGCAACGAACCTTCGCTCGTTCGTTTTCCACCCTTCTCTTGTGATCGAGTCAGCCTCTGCAAACCCTGATCACCTTTGCTTTTCTTCTTCCTTTGCAGCTTCAGCAATGACTCGCTCAAAGATCACCCCAAATCCTCCTCCTTCATCCCGAAACCCCTCTTCTCAAGCACACAACCCACCGCGAGCACGCGGTGCTTCGTCTTCTCAGGCTGAGAGGCCTGCACCTTCTCGCCCCAACCTGGCCCAGGCTACTCCGCCTGTCACCAGAGGAGCCTCCGTCCCCCCACCAGACTTCAAAAAACTATATCCCTGGGCCAACTCGACCTTGTTGAGGGAAACATCTTCTGTAAACATTGCTGGGGCAGTTCTGCGATTGACGAAGGGGGATGAGCCTCACCAATCATTCCATAAGGAGCACGACGAAAAGATGACGGTGCTAGCTTGCCCCCCGACCTGCCAGTTTGCGCCGACGACAAGGCGAACAACGGTGGACCCTTCTGCTTCGTTTACACAACCTTATTCAAGAAGGTGAAACTCAGGTTTCCCTTCACTCGCTTTGAGAGGGAGCTTCTTACCGAGCTCAACATCGCCGCCGCCCAGCTCCATCCCAACAGCTGGGCGTTCGTGCGGGCATTCCAGGTCATGTGCGACCATCTGGGGTTGCCAGCATCAGTGGATGTCTTCTTATTTCTTTTTTGAAGCCAAGCACCCAGGAGATCGCCTGTGGGTAAGCTTGAACGGGATTGCTGGGAGGTCGATCCTCTCTATCTTCCAGCAATCCTACAAAGACTTGAAGGGCAAATTCGTCCAGATGCGCCCCAACGACAAGGACGCTTCCCTACTCAACGGTTTCCCCTTGTACTGGGTAAACAAGGGGAACAAAGAGTCCAAAAGCAGCTTCAGGAGGCCAAGGAGTCCTGATAGCATGGGTGCCTTGGACAGGGACCTCTGCTTCTTCTGGAAGAGTATTGCAGACGCCAACATCACCTTCCTCACCACCACACTCATCTGCTTCGAGTTCTTCGAGGACCAACTCGAAATTCGCATAGGTTAGAACGTCTAAGTCTTTGTTCTAACATTACCTCTGTTAACTATTTCTGGGCGTCTTGTGCGTTGTGTGCAAGACTTTGGTTTTATTTTTCTGCACTATTTATCTGCCTTGCTGCATACTGCCTTATGCATTTATTTTCTTTCTGAGCTAGCCCATGCATTTTTGCTCTATGCAGATAATATGTTGGGCCGGGGCAAGCTCGCTGAACTGAGGGCGCTCGCCCGAACCCACGGGTTGGCATCGGGTTCCCAAACCGTGCCAAACTCTGTGGTGGAGATCGCCGCTGCTCAAGGCAGATCGCCACCCAGGGGCCCAACTTCTTCTGAGGCCCAACCCGCCAACCAACGCAAAAAGCTTGTCCTCAGGAAACCCAAGAGGAAAGCCCCCCAAGTAGTCCTTGAGGAGGAAGAGGAAGACGACGAGGCAACTGAAGACGGCCTCGTCACGAAGAGGAAGAGGGTGGCACCTTCTTCACCATCTGCTCCATCCCCTCTTCCAACATCAACACCGCCATCTACGCCTGCTCCTCCTCCATCATTGCCACCCCCACTAACTCTTGCTTCACCAGTCCAAGCAATTCCATTGGCGTCTGCGCCACCTATGGTTGAGGCCCCCGAGCCAAACTTCATGGAGGACCCCCCGAGCGCCTCCACTCCTTATGTATCAGCTGGAGGGGGTCCTCCCTCAAATGCCTCAACCGCAAACATTGCTCCAACCGGGGATGAGGTTGCCCACAACTCTCCAATTCTGATTACCGAATCCCCGACGTCGCCACCACGCCAAGAAGCACCTGCTGAGCGACCAACTCAAGAAGGTGGCGGCGAAAACCAACAAGCAACCCACCCGGTGCCTCCACAAGCAAACCTCTCTCTTGAGGTCACGAGGATGTGGGAGCCTTTCTCTGCCAAACTGAAGATGATGGCAGAGGACTTCCCCACCATTATCTCTAGAGCTGTGGAGAGCTCCACCAGGAAGCTCCAGGATGACCTCTACGCCCTCCGAACTGAGAATAGCACTATAAGGATTGAGGCGGAGAGGTTATCTTGCAATCTGACACTCGCCGAGATTGAGCACTCCCGAGTAGAAGATGCAATGAGCACCGAGCTCTGGGTGGCGCGCAAGGAGGCCACCGATCTACGCCATAAGGTGCAGCTTCTGGCTCAAGAGAAGATTGAGCTGGAGAGCAAGATTGTACCTTATCGTGTCAAAGTGGCTGACTTGGAGGCCTTAATAAAAACTGACGCCGCCAAGGTGAAGAAACTGAAACAAAGGTCAGCCGATCGGGAGGTCTTCCTGGGAAAGGTGGAGAAGGCGAGGGACGACGCCATGGCTGAGCTTGCCGAAGCCAACAAAGAAAAGGGGAAGATCGCTGCTGAATTGGGCCAGGTGCAGGCAGAATCCAAGAAGGTTGCTGAAGACCTTCTCCAAGCTCAGGAAACCATCGAAAAACTCAAGAAGCAAGCTGAAGAGCTGGAGCAGCAGAACAAGGGGCTGAAGGAACAAATTGAAGAACTCCAGAGACAGATTGAAGAACTTAATCTGAGTTCTGCCCAAATTCTGGCTGCTGGATTCGAGGCCGCACGGGAACAGTTTGTCTGCTTGTTCCCCGATCTAGATCTCAGCATGGTGTCCCTCAACAACGAGGTGGTGGATGGGAAGGTTGTTCCCGCTGAAGTCTGATCGATTCCCTCCATCCACTACCTTTATGCTTTCCCTTTGCATACAATTGTAACAAAACGATCTATTTTTCTGTACATGTGCCCTGAACTGATATTTACTTTAATGACAAAGTCTTTGTATTTCCTCTTATAACTTCTTTGGCTGCTTTAACTTTCCTTGCACAAATTGCCTCAAAGAAATAACTTAGTAATTTCGTAAGCGCAGAAATTAACTCAGCGATTTCGTAAGCGCGATCATATACTTAACTGCTTCGAACCACATTGATTTCGAATAACAATCATTCCAACAACTTGTAAACTTAAGGCAATGAACCTTAGCGTAAAATCACTCTTCAAACAACGAGTTTTAACTCAACTGGTGGCTTAAGACATCGCTTCACCCGGTCTGCCTTATCAGAACAGGTCTTTAACTTCTCGCCATCGATCATTGTGTACTTGCTAGAATTTTTCTTTATCTTCCTAGCCTCTGTCGGATCCAGCGGGAGAAGGCCATCTGCCAGGCACCGCTTGTACTGTGTTATCCAGGTGTCTGGCTCATGGGTAGCGCAGACCTGCGTCATGTTCACCTTCTCTCCTCGACACGCTCTAATTCTCGGCGATCTCAAGGTCTCTTGAGTCAAGGATTTGTGACTCCTCGCCGCTTTCTCCGTTGACTTGCTTATCTGAAGAACCAGGTGATTTGCTACAAATGCTCTCAGCGTCTTCAGAGTTTCTTGAATCACCGTCCTCTGCCTACCCCCCTTGCCTGAACTGGCGAGCTTAGCTAGCAAGTCAGCTCGGGCATTCTGCTCTCTGGGCACATGCACTACTTCAAAGGAGGCAAAGGAACTCTTCAATTCCTGCACATACTCCAGGTAAGCCGCCATTTGTGGATCTTTAGCCTGGAAATCGCCTGTTACTTGCCCTGTGACTAGCAGTGAGTCACTCTTAGCCATCAACACCCTCGCTCCCATCTCTTTTGCCAGCAAGATCCCGGCAATCAGCGCCTCATATTCTGCTTGATTGTTGCTGGCTTTGAAGGCAAACCTCAAAGATTGTTCGATCAGCACGCCGTTGGGTCCTTCCAAAATGACTCAAGCACCGCTACCCTGCTGGTTCGACGATCCATCCACTGAGAGTACCCAACGGAAGTCGTCCCCTTCCACTCGTGTCGCCTCAGATGAGAGCTCGACCACGAAATCTGCGAAGATTTGCCCCTTAATCGGGCCTCGGGGCTCATACTTTATGTCAAATTCCGACAGCTCCACTGCCCACTTCACCATCCTTCCCGCAACGTCGGGCTTCTTCAAAACTTTCTGGATGGGCAGGTCAGTCATCACCAGTATCGTGAAGCTATGGAAGTAGTGGCGCAACCTCCTCGCCGAAAATATCACTGCCAGCGCAGCCTTCTCCAGGGCCTGATATCTCGTTTCGGGGCCCTGCAACACCTTACTAACAAAATAAATAGGCTTCTGAGCCTGATCTTGGTCCTGAGCGAGCACCGCACTCACCGCCCTCTCAGTTACAGCAAAATACAACCTGAGAGGGGTTCCCACCATCGGTTTACACAAAACCGGCGGGCTCGCCAGATACTCTTTCAGCTTGATGAAGGCTTCCTCACACTCCTTCGTCCAGGCAAACTTGTTATTGCGCCTTAAGCACTGAAAGTAGGGATGTCCCTTCTCTCCGCTAGCTGACACGAAGCGAGACAGGGCGGCCATCCGACCTGTTAGTTGTTGTACTTCCTTCACGGTAGCTGGGCTCCTCATCGCCAAGATGGCGGCACACTTATCCGGGTTGGCTTCTATTCCTCTTTCAGTCAAGAGAAATCCCAGGAATTTTCCAGCCTCCACGCCAAAGATGCATTTCTCTGGATTCAGCTTCAACCTGAATTTGGCGATCGTCGTGAACAACTCCTCCAAGTCTGCAACGTGCTTGCTTTTTTCTGGCGAGGTCACAACCATGTCATCGACGTACGTTTGCACATTCCTTCCCAGCATTGGTGCAAGTACTCGATCCATCAACCTCTGGTACGTGGCCCCCGCGTTCTTCAGCCCAAACGACATCACTTTGTAGCAGTAGCACGATCTCTCGGTCATGAAAGCAGTCTTCTCTTCATCCATCGGATGCATCTTGATATGGTTATACCCCGAGAAGGCATCCAGGAAGCTCAACAACTTACACCCTGCAGCACTATCCACCAGGGCGTCTATGCTTGGTAAAGGATATGAATCCTTTGGGCAAGCCTTGTTCAGATCAGTGAAATCGACGCACATGCGCCATTTCCCATTACTCTTCTTCACCAGCACGACATTTGCCAGCCATTCAGGGTACTGAACTTCCCTGATGTGGCTCGCAGCGAGGAGTTTCTGTGTTTCGTCCCTCATCGCTTGCCTCCTCTCCTCGTTCAACTTTCTTCTTCTTTGTCGCACTGGCCTCACCAAGTTGTCCATCGCCAGATGATGGCACAAGAAGTCGGGATCGATCCCGGGCATGTCCGAAGCGGACCATGCAAAGGCGTCCAGATGCCGGTCTATCACCTTAGCAATCTGGTCTTGGAGTTCGACCTCCAGAGATCTTCCCAGCTTGAAGATCTTTCCCCCGATCTCTCTCTCGAGCCACTGCTCGACGAGTTTTGGCCTGGTCTCTCTGGCGATCATTGCCCTGGCGATTCCCAGTTCTCTCGCTTCCTCAGGGCGATTCCTTGCCTCTTCTTCCTCCAGACCAGCGTTCCCCTCCCCCAGCTCAGCATCCACCATCTCCACGTCTCTTCTGGCGGTCTCTTCTGTTACCGTCGATCTGGGCTTCACACCAGGAGGCGGGGTGGTCGTCACGTAACTCACAGACCTTTTGTTTTTCAGGCTATTCTCATAGCACTTCTTTGCTTCCTTTTGGTCGGATTTGATGGTGATCACCACCTCCTCCATAGACGGCAACTTCACCTTCATGTGCCGGGTCGACGGTATAGCGCCTATCCTGTTGAGCGTGGGTCTTCCCAACAGGATGTTGTATGCTGAAGGAGCGTTTACAACAAGGTATTTGATTTTCTCCGTTCTCGAACCCGCCTCATCTGTAAACGTAGTCCTCAATTCTATGTACCCCCTGACCTCTACCTGGTCACCAGCGAAACCATACAAACACCCTCCATAGGGCCTCAGCTGGTCAAGGGGCAGCTCCAACTGCGTGAAAGTCGGCCAGAACATCACGTCTGCCGAGCTTCCATGGTCCACCAGAACCCTGTGGACCTTTCTTCCTGCTGTGATCAACGAGATGACTATGGGATCGTTGTCATGAGGCACAACGTCCCGAAGATCTTGCTTGGTGAATGTAATGTCCACATCCAGCGAGTGGTCTTCAAACATATCCACCGTCATCACAGACCTCGCGTACCTCTTCCTCTACGATGCGGTGCATCCACCCCCTGAGAAACCCCCTGCAATGGTGTGGATCTCCCCGTGCGTAGGCAGCTCGTGCTGCTGAGCCTCAGCACCTGCAGGCTGGGAGCTCGACGCTCCCCCCGTCCTCCTATCCAGCAGATAGTCATTTAGGAATCCGCTCTTAACCAGATCATCGAGCTGGTATCTTAAAGCCAAGCACGAGTCCAAGGTGTGGCCAAAGCCCTGGTGAAACTCGCACCAGACGTCTGGCTCGGGTCCCAACACCTTGTCGCTTACCTTCTCGGGCGCTTTCAATCTGGCTGATATGTTGGGAATGGCAATCAGGTCCGCCAATCCCATGACAAACTTGTGCTTAGGCGGGCGATTGTACTCCCGACGTGCGGGTTGCTGGCGTCCTTGGCCCCTGCCCTTGTTCTTCCTTGGATCATAAGGATGGCGGGTCCTCTGATCCCTCCTGGCCGCCGCTGTCTCCAGTACCCTTTGTGGCTGGATCCTCGTCTGGGCGCGTGGCCTAGTGGGAGCCACGCTTCCTCTCTTCTCGGCGACTTCACTCTCGTCGGCGATGTGGGCCACCGCAAGTCGCCTGACCTCAGCAAACGTGGCGGGGTGAGCCCTGATCAATGCCTCGCAGAATGGTCCCGGTAGCACGCCCTTCTTAAATGCATAGACCAGCATTTTTTCATCTTTGGCCGGCGATCTGACCATCTACGCCCCAAAGCGATTCAAGTAGTCCCTGAGGGACTCTCCCTGATATTGCCTTATATCAAACAAATCATAAGACACCCTGGGCGGTGCCTTATTCACAATGTATTGCTCGACGAAAATCTTCGAGAACTGTTGGAAGTTGGTAATGTGACCGGTAGGCAGGCTCACAAACCATTCCAGCGCCGTTCCCTGGAGTGTGCTCACGAACATCTTGCAGTACACGGCGTCTGATCCTCCTGACAGCATCATCTGCGCATGGAACGTGGTGAGATGAGCCTCAGGATCTTCCACGCCGGTGAAAACAGCCTTAACAGGTACCACACTCGCAGGAATAGGCGTGTCAGTAATCGCTTGAGCAAAAGGCATGGGGAAAACACGAGGCGGCGTTGACGGCGCGACCTCTTCAGCAATAGGACGCCCTTGCTGCTCCTGAAGAGCTTGACGCAGCTCTTCAGTTACTTTGCTAAGCTCATCATTTCTGGCCCGAGAGGCGGCCAGGTCCTCGTGCATTCTCGCCTATTCTATGCGCGAGGCTTCCACAGTTGCCTGCAACGAGCGCATAATCTCTACCATTTGCACCATGGTCATGGCGGCGGCGCCTTCAGCAGCAACGGGCACAACTGGACTTGAACGGTTGCTTCTCATTTTTCTCATGAAAACTTAGCAAATCACAGAGAATAATGAACAACACTTCCTTCAACGACGATCGATTCAGCGGTCAATCGGTCGGAACTGCGCGAAACTCCGCAAGAAACTCAAGAACACAGAAAACCTCCACAGAAACCTGTAACTCCACCAGAAACCACCGCTTCCTCCACGAAAAACCAAACGAGTCAAAGAACTCAAGTCTTCACCGAACAAATTTCGCGCAAGGAGCAGAAAACTTCACCTCACCGAACAAAAATCCAAGCGAACGGTGGAAAATGCGAAATCACCGAACAAATCTCAAACGAACAGCGAACAATGGTTGCACCAGCACACAACCACGCAGAAAACTACAAAAACCTCCAAGAACTCACGCTGTGGATGGGAACAGGTTTTACACGGCCCCACGGTGGGCGCCTGATGATCCTGCCTGTTGACCAGAACGTTGGAACTTGCTTCGTCAAACTTGGATCGACATGTGCACCGCTTCAACCTCCGTCCTTCGTCACGATCCACCTCAAGAACCTGCAAAAGAACAGAGCGGCGCCGCTGCGGCTGATCGCACTCCAACGCCCAAGTCAGTGACCGAACCACCAAATACTAAGAACAACACTCAAGAACTCTCAAGGAGCCGTGCAATGTTCTCTCTCACAGTATTCTCTAGAAACTCGCAAGCGTAAAGAATACAATCTGAACGCGCGTACCTCAAAAGTTCGTTGGGGAACCCTTAAATACCTAGCCACTTTCTCTCTCCTGGCAGTTACAGACCTGGACACGTGGCTCGCATCCAGTTGTACACGTGCCATCATCTGGAGCCTCCTTGACTTGGGCGCTGCTTCTGACTATCCTTTGGCTAAGTTATTTATGCATGATACTGCTCAGTGCATAGCTAACTTGGAGCGCGATCTCTACTGGAATTGGCGAGTTAGGGTGCCTTCGTACACCTTCCCTGTGGTCTCGCCGGCCGCCTTCATAATCTGCACCACCTTCATCTTCGGCGATGTGCTTGCTCCGACGATCTCTGATCACTTGGTCGCCTGAGTTTACATCTGGCGACTTCATCTTCAACTTGGTGACCACCGGTTCTGGTGTGCTGGAGATCGGAGCACGCCGACATAATAACTGGCGACCTCACGAGCCCCCCGACTTCCTTCCCTTCTGCCAACCTGGCGTCTCGTCAACACGCCTATACTGTAGCTTGGTGCCACGTCATCACTTCCGACTACCAGGGCGGTACAACACCCTTGTAATTTTGTTGTTCATTTTCGTTGTTCTGGCATTTGAATGGTCTGTGAAAGTAATGTATGCTAACTTTTTTTTTCATTTGTGAATATTTTAAAGTGTTGGCCTAATAAGTACTGGCGCCATTTCTTTATTGCTTCTGTTATTGCATACATCTCCCTCACATACACGGATGACGCTTGGAGTCGTGAGCACATCTTCTTGTTGAAGAACGAAAGTGGGTGGTTTTTCTGGCTGAGCACTGCCCCCACGGGCAATGACGATGCATTTGTCTCCACTACAAAGGGTTGATTAAAATCTAAAAGGTGTAGTGTAGGAACCTTTGCAACGTGTAATTTTAATTCGTGTGAAAGCTTGATGAGTTGTCACAAGCCACATAAATTTATGATTATGTAATAAGTTGGCGAGAGGAGCGACGAGAGTGGCGTGGTAACAAACAAATTTCCTATAAAAGTCGGTGAGACCGAGAAAGCTCCTTACTTCCGTGAGTGAGCGTGGATAAGGCTAGTTATGTATGACAATGACTTTTTCTGGGTCAAGGGCAACACTACTAGGAGAAATGATATGACCTAAGTAACTAACATGAGTTGTTGCAAAACTGCACTTAGTTAACTCCATAAAGAATTGCTTAGTTTATAAGAGATACAGAATAATCTGTAAGTGAGTAATATGGTCTTGCAATGTAGGACTGTAAATTAAAATATCATAAAAAAATTAGGACAAACCATATTAAATAGGGTCGAAGAAGACCATTCATAGCTGCTTGAAATGTAGAGGGCGCATTAGTCAAACCGAATGACATGACTAAAAATTTGTAATGACCATTAGTGGTTCGAAAAGCTGTCTTGTGGATGTCTTTTGGGGTGACTCGAATTTGGTGATACCCTGAGTATAAATCGATCTTAGTGAAAATTGTACCTGAACCTAGTTCATCAAACAATTCTTCGATGGTTGGTATTGGAAAGCGATCACGGATAGTGGCTGCATTTAAGGTTTTGTAGTTAACACAAAAACGCCAAATATCGTCTTTCTTTTTTATAAGGAGGACATGAGAGGAAAAAGGGTTGTTGTTGGGTTTAATGAAACCATTTTGCAACATTTCATGAATGAGGTTGGTGATAGTTTCCTTGTGGGAGTGTGGATAGCGATACGTTTAACATTGACTGGAGAGGTGTGTGGGAGGAGGGGTATGTGATGGTCATGTGGTCTTAGTGGGGGTAACCCAAGGGGTATTTTGAAAAATTGTGTGATGTTGTAGGAGAATGGCTTGGATGGGGAAAGGTAAGGAATACAATGGAGAAGATGGGGTATGTAGGTTATTTTCTAACAGGCTTGGGGATGACGATGGGCTATCAATTGATAGTAGGTGGAGGGATGCAATGGAGTTGGTAGAGATATATTGAAAAAACTGGTGGTAGGATGTTTGGGTGGGTGTGGATGTAGTTGCAGTTTGTAGAGTGGCAAGTTGATTTTGCTGGTTGAAGGCGATGCTAGGGATGGAGAAATCTGTCTTAATAGGTCCTAGGGTACGCAACCATTCAATACCCAACACTACATCCGCTCCTTCAATGGATAAGAGGTAAAAGGGAATGGTAAAAGTTGAAGTTGTAGAGCAATGTCAATCGAAGGACAAATGCCTTGGCATTGGAAAAAGGCGTCATTGTCGACCATCATAGATAGGGGTGGGCTAGGTTTAATGGGTAAGTGGAGGTGGTGAGCAATACGGGGTTGTAATATATTATGGGAGCTGCCAGAGTCAATAAGAACAATTACTGAAAGATTGTGAATTATTTCATTGAATTTTAGGGTTTGGGAGATGTATTACTAGATAAGGTAAGTGGTGATAAATGAAAATGTATGGACTCTGGATACTCGATAGTGGTGGATGGTTCCCCCAAAGGTTTTGGGGGTGGTTTTGGATCATCCAAAAGCAACAAGAACCGAAAAGGTGTGCATTTGTGTCCCGGGATAAACTTCTCATCACAATTATAATATAAACCCTGTGCGCGACGCTCTTATAATTGAGTTGGTGTGAGACGTTTAATAGGTAGGGGATTCTGTGAGTGGTGGTTTGGACTGGTTCTGGTGGTTGATGATCGAAAAAAATGTTGGTGGGCTTGGAGTTGTGAGCTTGAAAAGGGCGTGGGATTCTGGGTTTGGAATCATAATATTTATCTTCAATGAGTTTAGCGAGGCCAATGGCTTGAGTATTGAGTATGGGTAAAGAATGAACAATTCTCGACTAATATCTGGGTGGAGACCCGAGATAAAACAGTTGAGAATAATATCTAGGGTGAGACCCACCGTGCCGTTACAGAGTTTTCAAAACGTGATTGGTATTCTGTTACCGTGGTGAGCTGTTGTAGTTAGAAGAGTGATGCTTGATGGTGGTGTATGTTGAAGGTCCAAAGCGGAGTTCAAGGGCATGGGTGAAGGATACCCAGTCTATGACCAAGTTGTTATGGTGCAACCATTTAAACCAGCTAAGTGTTTCACCCTTCATGTGAAAAACGACAATAGATATCCTTTGATCCGGGGGAATATGATAAAATGAAAAATATTGTTCGGCCTGAAATAGCCAATCCAAGGGATCTGAGTCCTCAAAGAATGCCAGTTGCAACTTAGGTGGTCTAATATTGGGAAGGGGTGGTGGTTGGTATTGCTAATGATTGTTAGGGTTAGGAATGACTTGCTAAACATGGATATGCGAATTGGTAGTGAGGGGTGTTGTGGTTGTGGTTGCTAGGGTAAAGGGGATTTCTCCAATTGGGGAAATTTGGTGGTTTGGATGAGGTATAATATGTTTTAAGAGGAGGGTGAGGGTGGACTGGATGGAGTCGTTTATGGCTTCCATGATGGTTTGGTGATTTTGGTGTTCATCCAGCTGGAATTGAATGAAACGTTCCTGTATGGAATCATTATCCTTGTAAGTAACATTTACATTGAAACTAAAAGCAATTAAATTAAACAATCCTATAGATCCACTAAATTAAGAAGTATTCAATCCATATAGGTTTATTAATCTAACATTTGGATTTATTGGTGTTGTTGGACCACAATGTAACAAAACTTCTCTTGACCGAACAACTTTTAACTAATAATGAGTAAATTTTAAACATTGAATATTTGGCGCAAAAATATTGTAAATCTTTTAAAAAATATTCTCTACATAAAGAACAAATAAAAATAATGAATTAATTTATTTTTTGTAAAAGAACATTTCTAGTAAAATCATGAAAAAGATGATTGTTCTAATAAATTATAACACTTCTACATTAGTTGTCAGAAAACTTATACATTTCATATGTATAAGTTTTATTTACAGTAATTGCTGCCACTTTTATTTACACAGCAAATGTAGAAAATTGCAGTAAAAATATTAATTTTACAGTAATTTGTCTCACACTGAAGTGAAGTGTAAAAGTTGAGTATTGATAGCATTAATCTAGTTGAAAGTTTCGAGCATAATAAAATGGGAAAGGAAAAGAAAATGAGGAGTGACAGTCAAAGGAATGTGAAAAAAACGGTCAAATGCAGAGAAAACGCAAGCAGAGAATGCAGAGATTGCAGAGAAAGAGAGATTGGGATTGGGGCAAAAGGTACCTTCACATCACTTCCTCTTCTTCCATTTCTTCAACACGAATCACGGTCAAATTTCATATCCTCCTCATCATTTCGTTCAACATTTCCCAAACCATACAATATGCAAATCCATCACCATTTTCTAACCGTTATACATCAATTCTCAACACTTTCATCACCATAATCATTTTCTCTCCACACCTTCTCTCACTTTTAATCCGCATGCCATGCCTTTTTTCTTCCAACATTTATCACTATCAAATTTACACTCTCTATTCAGAATCAGAAATATTAATTTTGGGGATTTTTTAATAATATATGAGAAGATATTAGCTAATTGCAACGATCATGTTCTACAAAATCTATATTTAATTTACTTATAATGGAAATTATTGAACGGGTTGATTATTATTATAAATGCAACTATATATAGGTTCGTAAACAGTTTTCGTTTTTAATTAAAAAATATTATATATGGACTTGATTGCTATTAATGAATAAATTAATTAAAATTGCTGATTTATATAAATGTGTTTTTGTAATTTTAATATTTTAACAGTAATTTTTTACCCTAAAATAGTGTCAGAGTAAAATACTGATTTTTAAATTTTTTGGCTATTTATCATGCCATGACCATGCATGACAGGGTGAGGTCATTCTGCAGCCTTCCCTCAGAAAAAATAACAAACCACAGAAGAAAAAGTGAACAAATCAAGATACCCAATTTGGCTGAACATTTGTTTTCAAAATCAGCATAGCAAGCGATGCATGCTACAAAAGCCCAATGATGATGATTTCCTTATTCAAAGATAATAAAAACATGATATTATATATAAATACAGTACACAACAATTGTTTTTTTCTTATTTTTTTAATCTTTTTATATATAAATTAAATCCAAAAGCTTTTTCCTTATCTCAAAATTGTATTCCAAAAATAATTAGTGTTAAAATATCTCTCACACACCTTCATAACCTAATGTGCTATTACTTGTCTTCACTCCCTTCCTCCTTCTTCTTCTTCAAAGAATTTGCATGCATATTTTTTTCTTTTATATATATTATTAATTCCAGTAAACATATATTTTAATTAAAAAAATCATTATTCTTTTTTTCTAGCAAAAACAGGACTAATAAAAGCTTTGTAAAGATGAGAAGATTGAATCAAAATATTGATGAATTATACATAAGCATCTATATTGTTCATATTAGACAAACATGGATAGAAATATTTTGGGTAGAACACAAATAAAATTGTGTAACACCTATTCATCTACCTATTTTATATTCATATCCCTATATAAGATACCCTAATGGAGATTCACATAATCTTTATATATAAAGAGTGAATTCAATTCAAAGCCATAAAGCTCCAGCTTCTTTGAGGAGTGGAACCAGGGTGCCATTTATGTGGCTGGCCATGAGGGTCTGCACCCCACCAAGAAACTTGCCGCCAATGAAGACAGCAGGAACGGGCTGATGGGCTCCAGCAAGCTGGTGGAGGACGGAGCGGATTCCGGCACCGTTGGCCTGCTCGTCGAGCTCCACCACGGTGGGGCCAACGCCAAGGCTGAACAGGAGGCGCTTGGCGACGGTGGACATGCAGCAGTCGCTCATGCTGAACACCACCACGGCGTTGCATGACACCAAGTGGTGCACCATCTCGTAGGGTCTCATCATGTTGAGCCCCAGTGAGAGGGAGGAGGAGGAGGGTGGCGTTGGCTCCACCTGAGTGACGGATTTCATGACTTGCATGTTGGTATGGTGGTGAGAGCTTTGGTAGGAGGTGGTGAGAAGAATTGAGAGAAGAAATGAGAGGAGTGTTGGAGATTATATAGTGTGAGAGATGTTACATGTTACATGTTATTGCATGGAGGTTTGTGTAAGGTGGTGTGGCATGAGTCAAAGTAGGAGAATGAGAGTGAGTGAGTGAGTGAGTCCAAAGGCACAAAAGGAGTGAGTTTGATGAGGAAAAGATGAAAAGGAATATTGAGACATAGAAAGAGAGAGAAGATCACACTTTTTTTGAAGAAGGAAAACAAGAAAACAAGAATTCAGAGGAGACTGACACACTTCATACATGCTGCTCATGAATGATGAGTAACTCATAAGCAAGGCAAAAGCTGCTACACATGCATACCACATATATATGTTTACTCAACTTTTCTAATTACTCTCTCAACCTATTCTTCATTGCTTCTTATGTTTTTGTTTGAGAAAACAAGTTATGAATCTTGTGTCAATCATTAATTAGTTACTTCAAATCTTCCATGCTTTTTTGTTTCACCATTTGACAATTAATCATGAAGTTTTGTTTTTATACTTTGAATAGGATAACACATGATTAGATGGTATTATATGGAGTTAGTTTAGTGGTTTTTAAGTTTTTTGTTCAAAAGTTAATTATTTAGCTCAATTTCCAATCTAAGAAAAAAAAATACATTATGAACACTAACTTATAACTTGATTGAAAAAACTCTTCTATAATAATTTGTAATAGAAAAAATAAATTTATAATTTAAAATTAATTAACTCATCTATAAATTAAAAAAACAAATTTAAGAATTAGAAAAAATATTCTTTATTTTTTTTACAAATTAACTTATGTATAAAATAATTTTAAGGAGAGTTCATTTTTTTTTCTTTAAATTTCTTCTACTAAAGTATTTTAACGAGATATTTGTCCCAAATAAAATTAATTTTCCTATTAGACTGAGAATTTTCTTTATAATATTTATATTCTGAATTTCTATTTCTGATTCCCTACAATATCTATATATCACATCTTTTTCGTTTTTTTCTCCCTTCTTAATAGTCATATATATATATATATATATATATATATATATATATATTTTTTTTTATTGAATGTTACAAACCTCCTTCTTTTTAATTGATTCTTCATAAGTGACATCCTTATTTTTAATTGATTCTTCATACTAAGTTTATGAAGTACGTTAATTGTATTTTAAAATAATTAAAAATAGCTTTATTTTTTGTCTTGTTTTGAGTTGTGAACATTTAAAATATATTTGAACATTTAAATAGCTGATAATCTAGTTTTTAAATGGAGATTTATTTAATTCCCTTAAAAAAGTTTGATAATTATATGTTATTAAAAAAGTTAGAGACAAATTATGATGTGAAATTGATCTTACAACAAATAGAAAAAAACAATTTCTATAAATCACATAATTATAAGATTTTATGAAAAATTATAAATGTTGTTTTCGGTAAGAGTTTAAGTTTGTTGTGTCCAAGTTAGAGTCACATTTTTGTAGTTTAGGTTATTTAGTTTTCAAATTTTGAAAAAAATACAACAATTACATCTTCTTAATTAAATTGATGCTTCGAAAACACAACTTCTTATGAAATTGCCAATAAATATTAAAATTTAATGACAAAATACTTTAATAAATTTAACTACATGAGATTAAATTAATATTTTTATTCCTTCAAAATAAGTAAATTATTATAAAAAAAATTGGTCAAAAGTTAACTTTAATAAGTAAAAGTTGAAAAAAAAATTAATGAATAATATCATATTTGGATTGCACATTCTTTAGACTTTCACACTAATTCATTAACATAAACTTTTAAAAAATTATCGATTAAATTGATGTTAATTTATTATTAATTTTTAATTAAAATATTTTACTCTCAGTTAAGTTGACACTAATGGATTTTTATTTTAAAATCTATTTATTTTAACTTCAACTTTATTGACGTTAAATGAAATATATTTTGAATATCAATTTACTTTGCATAAGTGCGACTGACAGTAATGGTAATAATTTAAAAAAATAAGTTTTTCATAGAACACTCGATGTTTAACAAAAGTATACATGAACAAAAAAACTAAACAAAAGAATTTTTTTTGTAGTGGGTGAAGGAGATGAGTGTGGATGATTGTGATAAGTGTGGATAAAGGGAATGATTTGGATGAAGGAGATGTTTGTGAATGAAAGAGATGAGTGTGAGTGAAGAAAATGAGTGTAAATTAAGGAAATGAGTATAAATGAAAGAGATCAATGTGAAGAAAATTATATAGACAAACATGATGTTCAAGGTGTTTTATAAGAGAGTACATGTGGAGAAAGGTTTTTGTATTTCTAGTATCAAGTGATCATGGTACCGATTTCAAAATTGGAGAGTTTAAGATGTTTTGTGAATCTTATGACATATACTACAATTTCTCTTCACCAAAACCATTTAAACAAAATGAGATCATGAAAAGAAAGAACAAAACTCTCCAAGAGATGACTAAAACTATGCTTGAGAGTTAAAGTATTAACGCATTTCAATTTATATTCACGACATATTTCACTATCATAGAGATTACAACATTAAGTTTTTGTCTTACAATAAAGTCTTTCTCAACTCATTGTTTACAAGGGACATAAGTTGAACTCAACAATTCTCAATTACTTTTCAATTGTCGCTACAGGTTCTTATATAGTAACATAACTACCATAACTAAGTTTCGTGCAACACATATAATCATGTGGAGAAGATAATGAATAGTGAGTGATTTTCATTATTGAATTGAAACACCATTAAGACAACTGCTTAAGATAGTATTACTCTCGGTAAAAACTAAGAGACTATATGTTTTATTGAGAAAAATGATACTAGAAGACGCATGTCTTCTATTAGAGATTGTGATGAAGTTTGAAGTTAGATAGTTTAAAATTTTTTATAAGATTTTACTAAATCAATCTTTACTCATTTTTTTTTCTCTTATCAAATTTCTTTTGTACAAAAATATACTAGACAGATTATATTTATTGCATTCTTTGTATAGATACTTAACTTTGAGTCTCCATGTTCATAATACATTAGCATCTTATTCGCACTTAATTTTCCTCATTCACATTGATGATATATATTGCTAATATAACATATGGCTCTGATTCTATAATGTTTGTATGATCTGATGTCAATCGTGATATACGTTCGGATTCACATATTTTGATTTTATAACATAACCTTTTCAAGAAGACTAATGTAGAGACAATAGGCTTTGAGAAGAGAAAACCTCTTTCAAACATGTTCATCAGAAACTTCATTGGCAATGTTCCTATACTACAAACAAACATGGTATGGTTCTATTTTATGATACGAGACTTTTACTGGGAGCTGTCATTAGCAGTTTTCATGTGACATAAATCATGCTCTACCTATGCCGGGCTTATATGTTCATTCAATCAAAATTTCTTTGTCGTTTAACAAAACTGTTCCTACAAGACCTAAACCCTGCAGAACACTTTCTCTTATTGCAATCTTCTCGTCTTTCCGGTCTTTTGGTCAGTCTTCTTCCAGCTGGGTCTCCTTTGATCTGGACACGATAGGAGGAGTATCTGCGAAGACACTCTGACGATCAAGTCACACCGAGAGCTAAGTACCTTGGGTGTTGTGCCCCTTCTGCTATTTATACTGCTCTAGATGGGCTATGACTGCTATGGACCTGCTTTAGAGTCCAAACGGATGCCCAATTGTGCCTTAACCGTGCTTATCACTTAAGTTGGTTTGTTTATACTTAATTATGTGTTTAGCTTTGCATCTTGTCGTCTAGTCGACTTTGTTGTCAAAAACTAAATTTCGTTTCTACATCTCGTTGTGTTTTGCTCTCTTCAACCTCATTCACGGTGTTTAAATTTCAGAACTAACATTGTTAGGTAATGGAGCAGATGAACTTGCAAAACCTGCTCTACACTACCTCTGGTCTCAAAAGCAGAAACCACTGCAAAGAAGCAGTAGTATCAGAATAACCCTACATATGCATACAACTGTAGGATACATTAACACATTGTTGTGCTTTGAATATCTGGAGAAACGTTTATACCTCTTGTTCTTTCAAAACCCATTTGCATAACTTGTTCAGTTTCAGAATCTTTTGCTTGTTTCTGTCTCTTTCTTTTCCTTGACTAGATCATAACCTTCATACTGACGAGAGTAATTAGAAACATTGTTTAAGAAAAATAATATTTTGAAAGTCAAAACAAGTGCAGAACAAACAATATTATAATAATGTAACGATATGAGGAATAATGGAAGGTGTCATCCCATTTGAGCAAGGTATTTAGAAAGAGAAAGCAGAGAAAATAAATTGGATAAACAATAACTCACTGAATTTCATTTCTTCTCCTTTTTCGTGCTTTTTCAATTTCTTTGCTTTCTCCTCAGCAAGGAAATCAGTAGCACCCCAACATCTTGATTGTTTATCCGCAGTGCTTACTTTGAATCACGTTCAGTAAAGCCCCATGCTCTTAACAAATGATAAGGCTTATCTCAATCAATTTCAGAACATTTGAAGCTAGAGAGATGTTCAGTATTCACTGCTTACTTCAAAATTTTGGACTCTTAAAAGTTTCTAATTCTTTAACTCATGATGAAGTTTAAAAATAGTAGATAGTTTGGATAGACTTTGTGGAATTAGCGTGGAGGTGGCATTAATATGGGTAATTCGATATCGGTCCGATAACGGGTGACTCGTACCTCCTCGAGTCGAGAGTGACAACTCGTGTGTGAGACAACATATTATGGGTGGTCCAATAACGACCCGATAGTGGATGACCTGATAAAGTTAAGAAACACTTGTTAGAATAAACTTAAAAATAACTCTGATATTATATTATGAAGTGGACTTTAAATAAAATTTATATCCACATAAATAATGAATTATCTCAATCTCTTGTCGACGTGAGACCTTTAACCTATATTATTTGTAAACTAAAAGTTAGTAATTTGATTTTGAAGTTGCAGAAGTAGAGATAGTCTATTTGTCTACTTGGACGAATTAATCTATATATATATAAATTCTTATTACCTTAACTTCTATTACTCTTACATTTTTTTTTATCCCTTTTAAAAAAAATTGTAAATGCGTTTATAACATGTTAGATGACCCTCTACTAACGTTTTACAGACCACTTAAAAAAGGTTTTTTAAAATGTGTTTTATTATTAGCTCTATTTAAACTCTCTCTATTTATAAAGCTAACCTCTTTTTTGGACGTTTATTCTTGATAATCTTGTTAAAATTGAACGAAATAACAAGGAGATAATGTTCAAAATTTTAATCGGCTAATATGATACATTATTGAATCAATTAAACCAATTCTAACACCATACATTATTTATACACTTTTAATGATGTTGTATTATAAATTTGAATGATATATAATAATATTTAAAAAAAATGAATTTAATAATATTCAATATTTTTAATAATTATAAATATGTTAAAAAAATATTAAAGTCAGGTTACCGACTTTAATAATATTAAATATATTTAATAATTATAAAAATGTTTAAAAATATTAGAAAAGACTTAGTCGATTTTAATAATATTAAATATATGTTTTAATTTTTTATTTTTTAGAAAAATATGTGTTAGTATCGGTTAAACAAATATTATTATATTTATGATCATTAATGTAAATATAATATATATTTTATATTTATTTAGTGAGAGCTTTATATATTATAAGTTACGTTTGATGCTAATTTATATGTTATAAAATATATATTATTTTTAATCTAAATGTCTTGATTTAAAAGATAATAAATCTTCTCATTTACAATTTTTTTTCTCACTTTTTATATAAATCTCCTCACACTTATTTTATTCATCTATATTTTTCTTCTTATCTTTATCATTCACACTAATCTTCTTTCGCACACATCTTATTTATCCACACTCATCTCATATAAGGGTGGGCAAAAAGTCCAAATTGTCAAATCCAATTCATAATTATCCAAATCCATATTACTTTTAAGTCCATTTAAATGGATTTATCTCAAATCCAAATCTATATTTTTAGATTTTAAGTCCAATTCATTTAATTGCATTTGGATGCATTTTTGAATTTTCCAAAATGAATTTTGGGTTGGATTTTAAGTCCAACCCATGTCAAGTCGCGTTAGTCGGTTCAACCCAGGTTGAGTCGTGTTGGCCCGGGTCTGGGTCGACCCGAGTCCAAGTTGTATTGAGTTAGCTCGAGCCTAGGTTGTGCCGAGTTGGCTTGGGTCCAGGTTGTACCGAGTCGACACAGACCCATGTCTAGTCGAGTATATCAGGGCCTAGATCGAGCCTTTGGGCTCAAGTCGAGCCTAGTTGGCCTGGGTCCAGTCCAGCCGAGTTGACTCAGGTCCATGCCCAACTGAGTCGACCTATGTCCAGGTGGAGCTGAGTCGACCTGGGTCTAAGAGGAGCCAAGTCGATTTAAGCCGAGGTTGAGCTGAGTCGGCCTGGTACCAGTTTGAGCCAAGTTGACCCGGGTATAGGTCGAGTCGGCTTGGAACCAAGTCGAACTGAGCATAGTACGAGGTCTAGCTGAGTCAACCTGGTACAAGGTCGAGTCATGTCGGCCCCCGGGTTGAGTTGATTTAAGTCAGCTCAGGCCAAGTTGAGCCAAGTCGACCTGGGCCATGCGAGTCGAGACGGGTCGGGTTAGGTCGAGCGAAGTCGACCTTGACCAGGTCGATTCAAGTCGACCTAGGCTGAGTTGAGTTGATCCCACGTCAGGTTGATCTCACATCCGGTTTAATCTAATTGACAAAGTGGATTTAATCTAGATTAAATCTAATTTAAATGGAATTGAAAAATCTAATTAAATTTGATATAGTTAAAATGTATCTGGATTTTAGATTCATTCTAGTTTATTGGATCTGGATTTGAAAATTTCAATTCATGACCACCCATAATCTCATTCATCCACACTTATATCCTTATTTCATGTACATTTCTTTCATCCACACTCCTTTTCCCAACTCTTTCATTCTTATTCATTTTCTTTATCAACATTCATATTTTTCACCCACAATATTTTTTTTATTTTGTTAAAAATGGAGGTATTTTATGAGATTTTTTTCAAAATTACCGTAATAAACATCAACAAAACTAAACAAAATTAATTTACTATTAAAAATATATATTTTTTAATGTCAACCGATACTATCTATTGATAAATTTTGTGCCAAATAATCCAAAAACAAAAATAGTCCAAAGTAGTATATTAAAAATAGTCCAAAACACAATCATTTTATGTCAAATAGAAACATTTATTTCTTAAAAAAAATTATTAAAAGATTGAGAAGAAAAATTATCGTTGTGGTGTTTTCTTTTTCTCCCCCTTTTCCCTTTATAATCTGAGAAGCTTATAAAAAAAGTGAAAGCAAAAAGTATGTATAAATACAAAAAACAGAAAAGAAATCACCATATCATACTCCGTCTAGTTAGTGGCAAGATAGACCATTTCACTTTTTTTTTTTCTCTCTTTTTACATTTTTTTATTGCGTATTTAACTTTTCCTTTCGTTGTTCCCACACGTGTCCCAAAATCCATTGTTGGTTCCCACTTTTTAATAGGAATGAGACATAGATAAATGGTGAGGACCAAAGCTGAAAAAGAGTGTCCACGTTTCTGAATATTATGAATGAATGATGGTAATTAACCTTGGCAAATATGAGGTGGCTACTTTGAAAGGTGATAAATAAAGCTTCATTTTTCTTCCTTCTTTGAAGAGAATCATATTGTGAAAAAGCAAAAGATAGTAAGAAGAAGAGGAATGAGAGAAAGAAGGGTATGGAAAGAATGAAAGGAATTAGAAAAGGGGAAGGAAAGTAGGTAAATAAAGGAAAGCTATTAGGGTAAAGTAATGTTCTTAAAAGTGATTTATGACAATTTTCTGAGACTCAAGAATCATCCATAATCCTCTCTAAGGAAACTTCTAATACTAAGACTCTGTGAGAAAAGAAAAGAAAAACTAGGTTTCATGGTCTCAAATAAAAATGTAGGAGAAAAACTTGTAATAATTTTGCATTCAAACTCAGTTAAGAGAAACATTTGGTGGAAATTATACTTTAGGACATTAAAAGTTTAGATTCCTATAATACTTTGGATTTTTTTTAAGAGAATATAGTCAAGTACCACCCAATGAGTTGAATTATACTTAGAACCAAAATAACTAAAAGAAGTGTTTTTTTAAAGCATAAATATTAAAAATAATTTTAAATTTGCAAGACAAAAATAAATTTAGAGCATATATATAATGGTTTTCATTGATTGTATAAATTATATTCAGTTGCACACAACCATGACTCTTAAAGTTAAATTTCTTTTAATGGGAGAAAATAATCACATCCTTGAGTATTACTCTAACACAAATCATTGTTCATTGTACACAACTTTTCTCTACACTTTTAATATAGAGATTAATCTTTATGATAATTGAGAAAGATGAAAGAGGGGTGTTGTCTTTTCCCCCACTTTCAAAAATTTTAATTTTAATTTTGTAAAAATTTGGTACTCTTATTCTTTTACGAGATAGTAAAACTTTTCTATTTCTAAAATTGTGCAAATTAGTTTTTTTTTTCTCTCTTTATTTTTCATATTTGTATATAAGGGCATTTGGTATAAGAGGCTTCTTTAATTTTCAGAATTATGGGCAACGTCTACTTTTAGCTTTTGGCTTTTGTCGAAACATTTGGTATATAGCTTTTGACTTTAAAACATTTTCGTATAAACATATATGTTATGAAATAACCGTAACCTCAAATGAATGATTGTTCTATTTGGATTTTTATTCTCTTACTAAAACCTAACTCAAATGACCACATGCATCGAATAGTTGACTCAATTAGTAAGATAAAACAATATCCATGAAAAATGTCTTTACTAATATTGGTAATTCTTTGTTCATACGATATTATTTAAAATTATATATTCCAGAAAAAAACTTTATAGCCTGATGTGTTTATAGTACTTTACAAAGTTGTTTTTGGATTATTTAATTTTGTTTTAGAAAATGTTTAATAAATTTTTTTATCCGTCCCTATTACAATGATCTTTTCAAGAATATTAATTTGAGATTTTTTTTATAAGAATTGAGACACTCTTTACTGATAAAATAAAATATTTTTAAGTTTCATGATTTTGAATATTCACAATTTGGTCTATTTTTAAAATATGTAAGTTTATATTATTATAGTAATATGTAACATTTGTTTTTATGTCATGTGAAGTTTTTATTAAGAATATGTTACGTGTTTTCCATATCACCTATCATTATTAAATCGTGCTTATTATTAATTTGACAGAAAAAAATATTGATTTGTTTTAAAAAAATAAATTAAATTGAGAACATTTAAAATAGGAAAAAAAATATATTAAACCTTTAGGAAATGTAAAGATGCCAACATGAGTTATGTGATATACCTCTCACATATGAGTAATAGTTTTCAATATCATTAAAAAAATCATTAAATAATAGAGAGAAAATAAGTAATCACTTTATTTACTAAATTAAATATTATTTTAGAGATTAAAATAATTATTGATATCTAAAATAAAATTTTAAATTAGTATTTAATTAGTTAATAATTAAAATTTTGATAGTTAATTTGATACCAATTTAAAAACTACTTTACAGATTTTTTTAATAATAAAAATTAATTTAGATACTAATAACTTTTTTATTCTCTAAAATATTATCCAATTTAATCGATAATATATTAATTAATTACTTTTTAGTTTTTAAAATTAGTTTTTATTTAATAATTTTATTGTATTATAAGTAAAAAAAAAAACAAATTATATATTTTCACCCATATGATCACATGCCAAATTTTGTTCAAAATCTAGAATGAAATAAGAATAACGAGAATAACTTATGAGGTTTGTGTGATGCTAATTGAGCATTAGTTTCACTTTATTTTGGTTCCATGGGCAATTATAACTATGGTTCTTGTGGAGTAAAGAACATGGTCAAGTCTAAAGATATATGTGAATTAATATTGAAATTTCAAGCTTTGAATATCTGAAAACTCATGGCAAATGTTGGATGCAAATTTTTAAAGGGTTGAGTTACGGGTAAAACTTTCTTATTTGATTATTCCTTTGAAGCAAAGCACTTTGAGAATCATAGGATCATTCAGAATTTGTTCCAAAAGATGAAGAATGAAGTTATATTCTCATGAGATGCATGTGTTTTGAAGTATCACCATTCAATTGAATTTTTCAAAGAGCATAAGAGCTAAATATGTCATAACAAATATATAAAAACACGTTATAATTAAACTAGCGGGAACAGTGAGCGTATGTGTATCCGCATTTCTTATTTTTTCATTTATATATATATATATATATTTATGTTTAATATTAAAGTTTGAATAAATAATAATATTATTTGTACATTTATCTTAACAATATAAATTTATAGTATATTATAAATAAAAAATGACATTATCATTATTATGTAAAATTATTATACTTTGTATGAATTGGCTTAACCAATACGAGTAATTGATCATCATTCTAAGTGTTTTATTCTTTACAAATTTTATTTCCTAAGAATGTCACACACATTAACCACTTTTGCAATTCAAAACCGTTCATCTTTTCCAGTATTTCCACTAATATTTTTCTTTCTCTCAAATTTGAAGAGAGATTCTTCTTTCTATGCAACTGTTTGAAAAGTAACAACTTTTTCAATTCAAAACCGTCTCCAACCTCTATTTCAATTTAAAATTGTTCCTCCACATATATTACATATTCTAGAGAAAATAAGAAATGACAACAATGTCCATAATATAATCAAATATTTATATAAGGATAAAATAGGGAAAAAATTAAGAGTTGTTTATCCCTTTATATATATATATATTTAATTAAATATGTTTAAAATAATTAAATAATTATATTTTTTTATCACAATAAATCAAATGTAATATTATTTTAATAATGTGATTCTTAATGAGTAAAGAAATTGAAGTTATTAATTTATAAAATAAATTAAACATCTCTATTGGAAAAAATAAAATAAAATGTATACATTAAAGAAATAGGAAAAGTAAAATAAGATAAATAAAAGAGATGAAATATGAAGAAAATTAGCAATACACATTTCAGAAACTAAAAATTAGAGTTTTTGAAGCATTGAGGAGACGGAATACATGGTGAAGTGGTTGTGATGAAATGTGAAGAGGAACAGTAATACATTGTTTCAGAATCTCAAAATTAGAATTTTGAGGAGGCGAGAGGCATAGTGGCAGTCAAGGAAGATTGTGCGCTTGCATTTAGATGTTGGAAGGGTCAACAATGAAGGCGTTTGCTCACGCTGAGCATCACAGCTTGGAACTTCTCGATTTCTTCTTCTCTATCTCCTTCTTCCTCTTGTGCTCGAGAAATATGAAAGAAAACGCACCAAAATTGAATTTGTTGAAAGAATACCAAAATTGAATTTGCGCGCACTTGGGACTCTGTAGAAAGAATATCAAATAACATCAGACAATAGTTTTTAAGATGTTTCTATATTCTTCCACTCTCATAGTTTTCTTATATATAATTTTTTTTGCCTAAAAAAAAGTAACCGTGCATAAACCCACATTTCACCCCTCTCTCTTCACTCTTCTCTAATAAAACATATCAATCTCTCCACTCTCCTGCCCATTAAGTGAGAACAAATAAAATAAAATTTTAAAATTAAAAAACGCTTATTTAATAAAGAAGAATATTAGTTTTAAAACAGAAAAGTAACTCATTTCTCCATTCACCTGCCCATGAGAACAAATAAAATAAAATTTTAAAATTAAAAAACGCTTATTTAATAAAGAAGAATATTAGTTTAAAACAAAAAAGTAACTCATTTCTCTCCACTTTTAAGTAGTGAGAACAAATAAAATAAAATTAAAAAACTGTTTTGTTAACTTCTAAAATTATAAAATGTCCAAATAACCAAAATAAATTGATAAAACAAAAATTAAGTAAGGATAAAATAGGAAAACAATTTAGAGCAATTAAAGTGGAGAATCCAAAATGTCCAAATAACCAAAATAAATTGATAAAAAAAATATTAAGCAAGGATAAAGTAGGAAAACAATTTAGAGCAGTTAAAGTGGGGAATCCCCTTTATATATAGGTATAGATAAAATAGATTAATGAGTGACTAGAGATAAAATAAAATGAATGGGTGGATAACTGGAAATAAATAAAATAAAATGAATTACTAAAAATAAATTAAATAATATATACCTATATATAAATGGGATTCCCCTCTTAACTGCTCTTAATTTTTTTTCCTATTTTATCCTTATATTAATATTTAATTTTATTATTGTATTATGGTCATTGTGTCATTTCTTATTCCCCTCTTAACTGCTCTTAATTTGTTTTTCCATTTTATCCTTACTTAATAATTTATTGTATTAATTTATTTTGGTTATTTGGACATTTTATAATTTCAAAAATTAATAAAATAATTTTTTAATTTTAAAATTTATTTTATTTATTATTATTTGGAGAGTGGAGAGAATGAATCCACTTTCTCTCTCCTATATAGGTACCTACTCCCCACTTTCTCTCTCCACTACTCTTTAACTTCTCATTTTAATGTTATTAAGAGAAATTATTTTTGAAAAATAAAAAAATACTAAAGAAATAAAAAATGCGGATACACAGGCACGTCCGTGTGTTCCCGCTAGTATTAATAAAATGGATTACTGAAAATAAATTAAATAGTATAAATAAAATGACTGAAAATAAATTAAATAACATAAATAAAATAAAATATGATCAAAAATAAATTAAATAATATAAATAAAATAAATTTATTTATGTATAACATAAATTAAAAAATATAATAAAATAAAATAAACTAGTGTATAACTACCATAGATTATTTAACATATTTTATTTTTAAATTTTTAATTATTATTTGAATTTTTTTTAATTATTATTTGTAAATATTATTTATGTTCATTATTGATAATTATTATATGATGTTATAATTGTAATTAATGTTATAAATAAACTACAATGAATAAGACTTAAACTTAAATTTTTTTTAACCATTACGACAACAAATTTTGTTTACATGATTATTATTATATTTATTAATAGGATTATTAATATTAATATAATTATTAATATTCTTCATATATTTAATATCATTCATATTATTATTTAAATTAATAACATTATCAATAATTATAATAATGTTATTAATATTTTTAAATATTAATAATATTATTAAATATTATTAATGTTATTAAAATTATTAAAATTATTTAATATTATTAAAAATTATTAATATTATTAAATATTATTATATTAATATTATTAAATATTATTAATATTATAAAAAATTATTAATTCTATTCCTTTATTAACATTATAAATTATTAATATTATAATTAATAGTATAAATAATATTATTTATATTATTATTACTAATATTATTCATATTATTAATATTATTCATATTATTAATATTATTAATATCACTAATATTATTAATATATTAATATTATTAATATATTAATATTATTAATATCATTAAAATTATTAATACCATTAATATTAATAATAATAATAATAATAATATTCATAGATTAATAAGGGTTTTAAAATCATCGTGGAGTTGTGCATGTTTTATGTGATGAAAGTCTTAGAAATAGAAAGAGAAGCACCGAGGTTACTAATTAATTACAAATCATTAAATAAAGTATTAAAATGGATTTGATACCCATTATTATTTAATAAAAAAATACATTGATGTCACAATATTCTCAAAATTTGATTTAAAATTAGGATATTATCAAATTTCTATAGAAGAAAAAGATAAGTACAAAACTGCTTTTGTAGTAGTCTTTGGACATTACGAATGGAATGTAATGTCCCATGGAATATTATAAATAAGATATTTTATCCTTGTGAAATTTTCTATAGTATATTTAGATGATTTTTTAATATTCTAAAAAAATATTAATGAACATAAAGAACATTTAGAAGAATTTATAAAAATAATTAAAGAAAATGGATTAGTGGTTTCAAAGAAGAAGATAAAAATATTCCAGACAAAGATCCAATTTTTAGGATATGAAATATATCAAGGTACTATCACACCTATACAAAGGTCATTAGAATTTACAAACAAATCCCCAAAAGAAATAAAAGAAAAACAACAGATACAAAGATTTTTAGGATGTGTAAATTATATAGCAAATTTTATTCTCAATATTAGAATAATTTGTGCATCATTATATGCAAGATTAAGAAAAAACCCTCCAACCTGGAATGATGATATGACCAAAGCCATAAAACAAATAAATGAAATAGTTAAAAAAATTACCCTATCTAGGAATACATGATCCCGAAGCCTTTCTTATCGTAGAAACAAATGTCTCTGATTTAGGATATGGGGGAATTTTAAAACAAAAAGTTTCAGAAAAATCAAAAGAGCAAGTTGTTAGATATAATTCAGGAATCTAGCACTCTTCTCAACAAAAATATCCTACTATTAAAAAAGAAATACTTTCAATAGTTTTGTGTTTACAAAAATTTCAAGATGATTTATTTAATAAAAGATTTTTAATTCGTACTGATTGTAAAGCAACTCCAAGTGTTTTAACTAAAGATGTTCAAAATCTGGTTTCTAAACATATTTTTGCAAGATGGCAAGCTTTATTATCCTGTTTTCGATTTTGAAATAGAACATATTAAGGAAAAAGATAATTCTTTGTCAGACTTTTTAACAAGAGAATTTTTACAGGCTTCAATATGAGTATCAATCCAAGAGGAAAAAATGATTATGGTCCTCCACTGGGATCAAATAAAGCATCTAGTTCAATAAATAAAGCTCAATACGGTTTCCCACTGGAATCCAATAAAGCCTCTTCATCAATACAATTAAGACCATCTTCTTCATTATCTTTAAGACCAGCAACACCCACAAAACCAACATCTACCTTAGCAGAAATTATAAAAACTCCTTCTCAAATATCGAACCTATTAATCCCTTCAAATAGGTTTATCCCGCTATGTTACCAAAATGTACTAGTTAGTCCAAAATACTTTACTTGTAGAACTCCTATCCCAACAGATTCTCCAAAATCAATACCTTTAGATGAATATCTAGAAAAACTTGAAAGTATGTCAATATTGATATTAGAGAAAGCATGGATTACTCCAAACCCCAGATAGATAGCTGAAAACCTATTTCCCCGAGACTTCCATTATTTACCAATAGACTTATGCAAACGAAGAACATTTTAAGAATTTATATTGGTGGATACAGAATCCATAGAGATATCTCACTAAAAGGATGATAAAGTAAATATCCAATTTTCTAAAATAAAGATTTTGCAAGTTTTAACCCCTCAAGAGTGGAACCAACCTCTCCACAATAAAAACTCGCTTTCAAGGAAGTTTGATCCGCAACAATACAGTTATTATGATTATATGGATGCATGGATCAACGTGTTACTTGTTTCTTCAGAAAAAATTCTTGGTTCATCTGATTTAAAAAGGGAATATCTTTAAAATTTCCAAGATGGTTTATAAAGTGGTTTGTTGACTTTGGACCATTACCCTCAATATTTCCAACAGAAATAAATGAAGTGTATTCGTATTTTCAACAAAACTATACTTTTGTACCGGGATATAGGCTTATATCTTTTATAACCTCTCAAGCTATTACTTGGATAGTAGTATGAGATTATACTTTTGTACAACCATATGAAGGAGTTGAAATTAAGATGTTATCAAGAAAGATAAAAATTAAATGGTGGAAAAAGTTCAATAATAAATTAGTGTGTAAGCATAGGATTCAAGAATGGATAAAGCATAATGCTGGAAGCAAAGATAACCCTGCACCCAAACAAGATGCATTATTCTTAGCAGAGAAGCAACAATTAATGATAGCCTTAACGTCAACAACCTCAAAAAAAGAGTTTGAAAGAACTCTCCAGAAAGCTACCTCTTCAAAAGCCTCAAACAAAGCCAGTACCGACGACGAGTCATCTAACGAAGACAAATACTATTGAAGATTCCATTATCTGTAAAAAAAACGCCAAGACCGACATCAAGACAAATTAAAAAGAATAAAAAAACAGCAAAAAGAGCATCCGGCAACAGTGAAGGAGCATCTGGAAACAGTGGACGTGATTGAAGTCAAAAGATTTTTTAAAGAAAACAACACTGCACAGAAGATTCTTCAAGATAATTATCATTTCAAATTTGAAAATAAATGTTTGTTTGTTTGGACAATAATGCAACACCCGTTGTTGTATCTAATATAATGTGCCTATATAAGGAAGCCCTTCCAGATGAGAAGGACAGAGTTAGAGAAGGGTAGAGTTGAGTTGAGTTGTGAGTACTATCTGAAGTTTGTGTGAAAATTTTATGAAATAAACTTGTTTTCGAGCAACTATCTTCATGGTTTGCGCAAGTTTTTTTTTGCAATCTTCTACTTTTTTCCAATACAATATTTCTTATTCATTTACTAAGTAAGTTCTTTTATTACATGCATTATTATTATTTGTTTTGTTACTTCTTTTATCATGATTCCTATGATCCTAAATATGAATATGACCCTGAACAATATTTGGTATTTATAAAAATAATTAAAGAAAATGGATTAGTGGTTTCAGGAGAAGAAGATAAAAATATTTCAGACAAAGATCCAATTTTTTGGATATGAAATATATCAAGGTACTATCACACCTATACACAGGTCATTATAATTTACAAACAAATTCCTAGCACTGGTGCAAAAAAGCAAAACGAATGCGGCTATTTTACATTTATAAGGGCAGCTATATAATCGCATTTGATGAGCACGCATTTGTAAATTCGATTTATAAATGCGGCTATTTACATAGCCGCATTTAGAGAGGCGTTTAGGGTTTCTTTTCTTTTTCGCTGTTGATTGGGTTTCTAATCGCATTCGTAAATCAAGCGTTTTGATTTACAAGGGCGGCTATAGAAATAACCGCCCTTGTAAATCAAGCGTTTTGATTTACGAGGGCGACTATACAAATAGCCATACTAGTAAATGAACTTAATCACAAAAATGCCACCGTATTTTTACGAAAGTGTTTGAGCACAAAGCCGCATTAAATAAACCGCACTTGTTTATATATTTTGCACTAGTGTAGAAGAAATAAAAGAAAAACAACAATTACACAAATTTTTTAGGATGTGTAAATTATATAGTAGATTTTATTCTCAATATTAGAATAATTTGTGCACCATTATATGCAAGATTAAGAAAAAAATCCTCCAGCTTAATATTATTAATATCACTAATATTATTAATATCATTAATATTATTAATATCATTAATATTATTAATATCATTAATATTATTAGTATATTAATGTTATTAATACCATTAATATTATTATTAATATTATTTATATTATTTATAATATTATATTAATATTATTAGTTTTATAATGTTAATAGGATGGTTATAATTATTATTATTTATGAATATTAGTTATGATTTTATAATTATTTATATATATAGATAATATTTTTAATATTATGTATGTAATTATTATGATTAATATTATTTATATTATTTAAAAAATTTAAACTATTAAGATTATTTATATTTTTAATATTATGAATAAAAATATTTATATTAATAATAATATTAAATTTGTCTATGGATAGAGATTTGTGAGTAATAATTTGTATGTAATGTTAAATTTTTTATACGAATTTGGATAAGTGAGTAATATTCGTAAGTAATGCTAAATTTACCTATAGATTCAGATCCTTAGATAATATTTATAGATAATACTATTTTTTCTACGAATTCAGATCCGTTGATAAAAATTCTATAGATAATAATGTTTTTTATATATAAATAAATAAAATAAAATAATATGTAATTTATGATAAATTTAAATAAACAATTAAAGTTAAAAACAAAAATTATAAGAAATAATTTTAAAAATAAAAAACAAATAAATAAATAAAATGATAAATAACTCATTTCTCTTTTGTTAGTGCACTGCACTAGTTAACATGCCACTAACAGACTTCTTTTCTCTCTCTCTCTTTTTTTTTTTCTATATTCATTGCAGTAGATTTTTTTTCCTTCACTATGGTTATCTATTTGAATAAGCGTCTTATGTTCTACCTTTTTATGTTGTTATTTTATATATATATTAATTATTTTTTATTTTTTATTTTAAAATTAGTACTTATTATTGTTATTATTATTTTAAAATTAATACTTATTATTATTATTCCTTTAAAATCAATACTTATTATTATTACTTTAAAATTAATTATTATTATTATTATTTTGAAATTAATACTTATTATTATTGCTAATATTATTGTTTTCCTTTCAAGTTTAAAAAATATATTTATAAATAATATAATTTTAATACATTGTATGTGAAAAATATTACATTAGAAATCTTTATATATAAAATATTCAATTTGTATATAGTAATATATGATGGGAAGTTGTTACATTCATAGACCTAAATAACTGATAATACATCCCTTCATATAAAAGTGTTATGTCTATTTCATGTAGACTACAACACGATTTAATTTCAACACTAGAAATAATTGTGAACAAGATCGGATTCACGTGAGTTTCTGGTTTCCAAAATTAGGGTTTATTGTGACAAATATAAGTGAAAGCAAGTTGTAATGGATATATAAGGATCTTGCTTCCTGAGAGAAAATTTGTTAGTGGTGGTACTTCTCATTGGCCTAAAATGTTGGTCGGGTACCTATCCTTAACATCATGGGATATTGACCTTGCTACTAACATTGCCCAAGGAACCATCTACTGTCTAGGACATGGTGCCTCAAATTATTGCATTTTATGAATTTCACCCAAAATAATACCCATATACTTTCAACACATTAATTGAGTTCCATACAAAATTGAGTTGAAAATATTAATTTTCAGGATCCAAAACTAAATTTTCAACTTTTATAAAATAAAATATTTTTTTTATCGATAAATAATAAATAAATTAACTAGAGTATATTTAAGGGAAGGGATGTTTCAACCCATATAAAAAAGTTATCTTTCTCAATTAACAAACATTAACTTTAACTAACATATTTTCCTATAACAACTAAAAAGAACATGTAATAATTGTATCGGATAAAAAAATGTGTCTTTCTCAATTAACACACATCAACTTTAACTAACACATTTTCCTATAATAATTAAAAAAAACATGTAATAACTCTGATAAAAAAAATCTATTCGAACTGTTATAATACATTCATCATAGAGATAATCTATACTATTAAAACATCTCAAAAATAAAAAAATTGTATTGTATGGTATTAAAAGATGAGATTGGGTGTTTTGCTTTGATCTGTTGACTCTTAAGTTAGGAAATTGTATATATAAGGATTGAGATATTTTTAAAAGTCTCGTTTAATTTTCTTAATTTTTGTTGAGAAAGAAAAAATAGATAAGACTGGGTTTAGTAATAATATGAGGTGCAAAGTATATAAATATATAAAATGTGATAAGTTATTAAGGTTTGGTAATAATATGTTCTTACAAAAATGACAAGAAGTTACATTTTTCTATTTAGTGGAGATATTCTCTTGGTGTGTTCCAAATCTTCTCTTCCAAAGTTTATTTGAATGAAGTGTAATTTTAAGGCTCTTCAAGGCTTAACTAACTTAAATTTTGTTTGGAACACTAACAAATATGTAATTAATAGTACTACATTGATTTTATTGTATTTGCAATCTCTTAATGAATATTTACTCGAGTCACTTGATTATGTGTCCTAATTATCTCTTTGGTATATAAATATAAATTTACAAATCAAGGACCACTCTTCCAAAAAATTGTTTCATTACATAAGATAACATACTGCTGGTTTTTAGCTTATAATGATGAGACATTTATTGGTATTGACAGTGGGAAAATAATGTATTTGTATCATAACATATCTATAAGAAAATTCATTAAATATATTTATTATTAAAATATAAAAAATATATATCAGATCAAATTTATCCATTTAATCTTATAGATAATTAGCTATTCATATATTATTTTTCAAAATTCCATGAATTCTTTCGTCATTATTTAATGATTCAAAATTAATTTACTAAAAAATTTATATATAATTAAGTCATTCTTAAATTTACTTTTCTAAAATTTCCAAAAATATACATTTAAATTTTCATCCAAAATATTTTTAAATCTGGCTTAAAATATAATTTTACAATCATATTTTAAATATTTTAATTTTTAGGGATGGATTGAATATTGGTCCATGAAAAAAATGGTTAATTTATAAATTTGATTTTTTTTATCAAATGAATTGAGATAGACACAAATGTTAATTAGTTTTTAAAGAATAAAAATGTATTAATGAATTTCTTTTATCCAATTCGTTATAATTTAAAATATAACTTATATAATCCATTTGACTATAAGAAAATAATTAATTAGAAATCAATTTTAGAGATAAAAAATAATTAGTTGCTATAGTGACTAAATTAGAAACCATTTTAGACTAAACAAATTATTGGTATCTAAATTACACTACAAGAAAATCATGAAATAGAAACCAATTTTTAGATAAAAAAATAATTAGTTGGTAAGTGACTAAATTAGAGATAATTTTAGATACTAAAAAAATTTTGTTTTCTAAATTAATTTTTATTATTGTTAAATGGTTTCTAAATTGGTGTCTAATTAGCAACCAAGATTTTTTGCTATCAAATTGGTTTTTATTTAATAATTTTCTTGTAATAATTTGTATGTTTTTTTAGGATGGAAACATATTTTACAAGCAATTTTAAAATCCATCTAAATACAAATGATGCATATACATAAATTTATTTATAAATAAAACCTTTGTCCAGGTAGGTGTTGAGGAAATTGCTATACTATTTTAAATTATTTTTCTCATATCTTTAGACTTTTTTTTTACAAATTTATTAATTTATTTAAGTTATTATCTAAGTATCTTGGAAGAGTGTATACATAATTGCATCTAAACTTCTAGTCTCTCAATTAAGATAGATTATAGGCTAAAACTAATCCAAAAAGCTAACACTAAATTGTTTATAAGCTCTAATCGATTTTAAATGCTATTTTTTTAATATATTTTTATGGTCTATAATTGATCTAGAAAACTTTCAAATAACTTTTTACACGTTATAAAAAGTTACTTCTAAAATTGATTATTGCTATAACCAATGTAAAGTCAATTGTTTTGATAGGTTATCCATTGTTTTATTTCCCTCAAGAAAATTCATAAAACAACAAACTAATGTAATAATTTTACAAAGTGTACATATCAAGAAAAAATGTTGTCCAATAATACGAAATATTAGCAATTTGCTTATTATGAAGTATATCTAGATTGTTGAAGCTAAAGTTCACTACATATAACTTATAGAAATGATATTTTACCTCTATCTATGAATAAAATAATTTCAATGATGAACATAATACATACACTCTTAATTCCACATTGTGTTTGTTATTACGAGCAAATCCACATTACTCAAATCTTTAAATTTTATTCATAATTATTAAATTCAAACTATTTTAAATTTATTTTAATCAATTTACCTCAAAATTAAATTCATGTTTTTAGATTTTAAGTTATATCCATTAATTAGATTATGATTAAATATAGATTGGATGATATTTTAAATTTTGAAAATCCAAAATCAAGGCGAGTCTAACCGCTTAAATTATGTAAAGTTAGGTCGAGATAGACCCAAGTAAGATATGATTGATGTTAGGTGAGCTCAGCTTATGGAAAAAGGTTTTAATGAAGAATGATATGTTGGATATCAACGTGATCAAGTTTTTTTGTATTAATACTTGTACTGGTAAAGTTTTTTGTTCTCTTCCTGTTAGATGAGAATTTCCTTCACCAGGTTGGGTTAAAACTAACACTGATGGGGCTGATAGGGGATATCCTGATCTTGCTACTTGTGGAGGTATTTTCCGTGGGAGTATGTAGGAATTTATTAGAGCTTTCTTTATGTTTCTTGAAGTTCAGACTGCTCTGGTTGCTGAGTTTTATGGGGTTATACATGCTATGGAGGAAGCTCAAAAGATAGGGCTTACTAATGTCTGGCTGAAATGTGATTCTGCTTTGGTTTGTGTTGCGTTTACTGCTAGGACCAATGTTCCTTAGATGTTTCGTAATCGATGAAATACTATCTTAATTACTGTGGGAAAATCAGGTTTAGGGTTACTCAATTTTTTCGTGAAGGGAATGCGTGTGCTGATAAGTTTGCTAATTTAGGATTTATTCATAGAGAATATTTTCTTTGGTATAATAGGCTACCATCTAGTATGTTCTTAAAATTCTTTATGAATAGGTATAATCCTCTATATCGTTTTTGTTAACATATGAGTTTTGGTCTAATCTCCCCCATATTTTTTGTATTTTCTTTCTTTTTTCTTTTTTAATAATACTTATTTTTCATGTGATGACAAATGATTGTTGTTACTTGAGGTGACAGTATAATTGAGATGTCAAGTTGCATAGTGATGCCTAACATGAAAGCTTTTATTTTAAAAAAAATCTAATCAAGTTGGATCCAAGACATGCAGGGTTGGGTTAGGTCAGGCCTAGGACAAGTTCAACTGAACATGCCAAAGTCAAACTGGACAAGACCAGACCAAACTCAAGATGGTTTGGGCAAAAATTAACCTTAAGTTAGGTTGAGCTTAAGATAGGTTAGACTATATCTAGGTCATTCTAGCCAAGTTAGAGCAAAGTTAAGTTAGGTTGGGCCAAAATTAGGTCATTTAGTTGTTTTAGGCCTAGGTCAAGTTGAGCACATATCACATCGAGTCAAGATGGGTCTAGGTCAAGCTAAGTTGGGGCCACGTCAGGCTAGGTAGGGGAAAACCCATAACGTGTATAGTCCAAGTCAGAACGTTTCAGGTGGAGTCTAAGTCATGCTAAGTTAGCGAGGCCTAGGTTGGCCAATTTGAGCCAAGTCTAGGTCATCTTGAGTCAACCCTGGTCCACGTTGACTCGAGTCGAGCCCAAGTCAAGCCATGTCATCCTAGATCCACGTTGGACCAAATTGACGTAGGCCCAAATTGGACTGAGTCGACTCAAGCCCAAGGTGAACTAATTCAGCTCAAGGACCTTGTTGATCCACTGCATTTTAAACTAGATCTATTCATCATGAGAAAAAGATAAGATTCTTAAGGACCTTGTCGCCCTTGATGCTAATAATCAAACCACATACATTCAATATGTAGAGGTTGAGGAATCATGATGAGAATAAAAAAGATGTTGTTAATAGGAAAAATGGACAAGGGTCAAATCATTTAAAGTTCTTCTTATTAGTCTTTTCAAAAGATGAGGCCCAAGCCCAAAGCCCAAGCCCAAGAAGGCCAAAGCCCAACAAGCCCAAGTCCATTCCATGAGGGGCAAAGCCAAGCATTAAATAAAAGAGCATCATTTGAATTACTCTTGTATAGTTGTAGGAGGTATGGATATTAAATAAAGGAGTGAGAATATGTAAAATAAAGTCACATTCCAAAGACAATGTGACTGATTGTGTGCTCTTGCTTTGACATCTTTCATTTGAGGATACTAAACCCTAAACCCTCAAGATCAGATTGGTAAAGAGGAGTATTCTTTCTTTGGAGTTATTTTAAGTGACACTTCACTTCGGCATCTTGCTCCAATTTCTTTTTGCTAACCTTGATTTCTTAACATTGTTTGCTGTTTTGTTTGCTGTTTTCTTTTATAAATGGCTTCATATTCCAGAAGTGATGCTTACAAACAACACTCTCCTAGTAAAGCTTCTGTTCTTGGTGAATTAAAAGAGGCAAAGCGAACCATCACACTCCAAGATGAAGCTATTAGACGGTTGGAGGAAAAATTGCAAAGCATTGAAATGAAGCAAGCTAGGTCCTCTCATTCTATCCATGGAGAGCGTCATTTTCATAGACCTTCATCTAGAGGCTCTTCCAATGATCATGGCCGTGAAGAGGAACATAGAAGAAGGAGACCTCAACCCCACTTTCATGGATATAGACCTCATGCTCATGAAGATGGCTACTACCAAGACGCAAAGGCTAAGCTCCCTTCGGTCAAAATTCCTAGTTTCAATGGGGATAGTGATCCTAATGTGTACCTAGATTGGGAGGCTAAATGTGAACAAATTTTTTAGATCCATGAGATCCAAGATGAGCACAAATTTAAGCTAGCTACCTTAGAGTTTAGTGATTATGCCATGAAATGGTGGCATAGGGTTGTAAAGGACATTATCTATCACAAGGGTCCTCCCGTGGACTCTTGGAACTCTTTAAAGGATCAAATGCGCCTTAGGTTTGTGCCACCACACTTTAGGAAAGACCTCATGTTGAGACTCCAACGGTTTCAACAAGGTACGCTAAGTGTGGATGTTTATTTCAAGGAGTTAGAAACGCTTTTACTTAAAGTTAATTTGAAAGAAAGTGAGGAAGCTATGATAGCTAGGTTTGTAAGTGGCCTAAGAAAGGATATTCAAGATGTTGTTGAACTTCAAAAGTATTCATCTTTGGGATCTTTGGTTCACCTTGCAATGAAGGTTGAAGCCCAAATTGCTAAGAAAATTGCTTTTAAAAACTCTCCCAATGATGGTTACTACAACAACTCTTGGAAAAATAAAAAATCCTTTTCAAACCTTCCTTCTAAGGATTCTTCTTTCACACCTAGAGAGTCTAAGCCTTCTAGTTCTACTCATATCTCACCCATCAAATCGTCTAGCAAGAAATGTTTTAAATGTATGGGATATGGTCACATAACTTCTAATTGCCCTTCAAAAAGAAATATGTTTGTGCATAATGGGGTAGTAGTTAGTGAGCATGATTCCAATTCCTCTAGGCATTCTTCACCTTCTAAGCCATCAAGTGAAATTGAGAGTGAAAGTCCTTGTGAAGGTGACTTATTGATGATAAGGCGTATGTTGGGAACAATTCCAAAATCTTTGGATGATGCTCAAAGAGAAAATATTTTTCACACCCGATGTCTTATCAACAACAAGTTATGTTCCTTGATTATTGATGGGGGTAGTTGCACTAATGTGGCTAGTACAAGAGTGGTGGAGAAGTTAGCTTTACCCACTATCTCTCATACCAAGCCTTATAAATTGCAATGGTTAAGTACCAAAGGTGAAATCATGGTTAATAAACAAGTCCTCATTAACTTTGCAATAGGAAAGTATAAAGATGAGGTTTTATGTGATGTTGTGCCCATGGAAGCAACTCATCTTCTTTTAGGAAGACCTTGGCAATATGATAGACATGTTTTACATGATGGCCTATCCAATACAATGTCTTTTTCCTTCCAAGGGCGCAAGGTTATCTTAAAACCCCTCTCTCCCAAAGAGGTTCATGAGGACCAAATAAAAATGAAAACTAAAAGAGAAAATGAGAAAGAAAAAGAAGTAAGTACTAAACCGAGTCACACCACTTTGCCCACTAAATCCAACATGTTGACTCGTGCTATGCCTCAAATAGAACCTCCAAGGTCTTCTTCTTCTTTATCTTTTTCATTACCCAAGGTTCCTATTTCAACACCAACTTGGTTAAAAAATGTTAGGGATGATTTTTTCTTACCTCCTAATGGGTTTCACCATTTAAGAGGTCTTTTTCCAAAACATATCATCATTCCCAAACAAATTTTTCCAACTTGGTCGATTTATAGAACCTCCTTTTCTGAAATCCCATTGTTTACAAATGCTAAGTCATGTTTGCCTTTTACTTCCACTTTTAATTGTAAAAATAAACTGACTTTGTTATATGCAGGGATTCAGATTTCGTGGACGAATTCTCTCCAACTCGAGGAGTACGATGAGAATAAAAAAGATGTTGTTAATAGGAAGAATGGACAAGAGCCAAATCATTTAAAGTTCTTCTTATTAGTCTTTTCAAAAGATGAGGCCCAAGCCCAAAAAGGCCAAAGTCCAACAAGCCCAAGTCCATCCCATGAGGGGCAAAGCCAAGCATTAAATAAAAGAGCATCATTTGAATTATTCTTGTATAGTTGTAGGAGGTATGGATATTAAATAAAGGAGTGAGAATATGTAAAATAAAGTCACATTGTCCATGTGACTTAGGAGAGTAGGTGTAGGTGTAGTTTTTAGGAGGTGTCATAGTAGAAAAAGGTCACACCTCCTATGTGACTTGTTTTTGGTGGGAATTTCAAATGAGTTTTATTTGAATTTTCCCACCTATTTTTCAGCACCCTCACACTATAAATAGAGGTGTGGGCTCTTGTAAAATTCAGAATTGAAATTGGTATTAGAGAAACTCTACTCAAATTGAGAGAGAATTGTGAGAACTTTGTCTTCTCCTACACCTTGTCTTATCTTGAGTGCATTTGGTTCTCTCAAGTGGCGGCATTAGCTCACTTATCTTGGAGCCTTCACCATCCAAGTGGCGTGACCACCAAACCAAGTCCTTCATCTCCATAAGTTCTTCTTTCCTTCATCTTCCAATTCATTTCCTAAGTTTTACGAAATGCTAAACATGTTTAAGCTTCTTTCTATTCGGTCTTAAGCTTCCTTTTCATTTTATGTTCGTTTCATTTCTGTTCTAGCTTGATTTGTTCGGTTCAATTCTGTATTTGAAGCTTTCTATTCGATTCATTTGCTTTTATACACATTTTAATCGGTTCAATTGGCAATAGATGGATCTTCTTTGGTGCAAGTTTTGGAGAGTTCTTGAAACATAGAACATTGATCCAATTCTATTAAAAGTGCCTATTCTTTCTCCAACTCAAGTTGATTCCATAGAATGTCAAAGAATCATTCATATCTAGCTAGTGGAATCATATAAAATCATTTGTGCTTAAAATTGGTCTAATCCACTTGTTGCTTAGATTTAATGGTTTTGTAAGTTAAAATCCACACAAGCATCTAAATTAATTCCATATTATTTTCTCAACTATGACAACTATGACACCTCTTGAAGTTCCCAAAGAATATGTTAAACTTGAAGCCTTTCCATTCTCCTTGTAAGACATTACTAAGCGTTGACTTTACTACCCTCCTTTTTGTTCTGTCACTAGCTGGGATAATATGAAGAGATTTTTCCTTTAGATTTTTTTTGCTCCATCCAAAGTTACTTCAAATAGAAAAAAATATGTGGCATATATCAGCTAGATACATAGACATTATATGAACACTGAGAGAGATTCAAGAGATTGTGTGTAAGTTATCCACACAACCAAATTAATGGTGAACTTATAATACAATACTTTTATGAATGACTTAATCATATGGATAGAGACATAATAAATGCAACCAATGGTGGTACATTAATGGATAAAACTCCAATTACAAGCCACCTGATAAAAAAAATTGGCTTCCAACTTCCAATAGTTTGCTTCAAGAAATATTTATGCATTCATTGGAGAATCACAAGCAAACACAAAGGTTTGACAAGTTGCTTCACAAACAATAATGAATTAAAAAAATATTAGTGAAATAACATTGAGATTTGGAATACTGTTTATTAGGTATTAAAGATCAAGAAGCTCATAAACACATTAATGAAATATCAATGAGAGAGCAGGAATAATGCATAAGGAAAGAAAAGAAATAAGAGAAACAATGATAATTCTCTATAACGTTCTTGATGAAGAGAATATAGAAACAACATACACATGCCTAAACAAGAAAGATAAAATAATAGAATGATCAACAATGAATAATCACATATTATCTGACAAGGCTTTAGTTAGTTACAGTTATACATATATGTACTAGTTGCATCATATAACTATCTACATAAAAGAAAAATAGAAAGTCTAACTAACTCATTGAATAATGTCAAACAACAATCTAGAACAAATGTTAATACCTCAAAAGACAAATGATTCACCTATCAAACACACAACTAGATGCTACTACCAGACCATGTAATAAATAAAAGAAAAAATTCAACAAATCTCTATCCTAACTTGAGTCTTCTTTCGTACCAATATTGAACAAACAATTTGTTGGAACAATTAACTCTAGATTCTTCTCTAATAACTAGAATAGACCGTTTAACTAACCATCAAAATAAATTTATTTGAAAAACAAACATAAATATATCAATATAAACTTGAAAAATTCTTATTTTTAATACTAATATATTAATTAGTTTTTAACGAGATAGAGTTCATCAATTTTAAATTGTTAAATTTATATATGGGCATGCATTTATATTTGTAAAATGCTTTAGATGATTTTACCACTTATTTAGAATTTGGATCACATGTTGTGATTTAAAATACTTTTTATATGTATTGGACGTTTTCTTAAAAAACCAGTATTCTTAAAAAGAATAAAAGCCAAATTCCAATGGCAAAAAAATCATGTTGAATCGGATTAACTCAATTAGTTTCAACTAATGCATTGTTTGTCTATTTTCATGATTAAATCGCATTCAAACACAAGATAATGATTAAATAGCTTTATATTTCTAAAATAGTCTAAACCGAGCCATAAACATTTTCATGCTATTGTAACCACTATTACTCGTATATGCACTAGGACTCATGATTAAAATCATGTTAAGACACAAATACACAATAAAAGAAAAAAGAAAATCAACGATTCATAGAAACCTTTATTTTTACGCATGTAATTAAAATCTATATTGCTTATCTTTTTTTTATGACATTACATCACGTATAATATTTATATTGTTTTTATAAAATCAATAGTACTTAATTTTTTTCTCTTATTTTATTTTAACAAAAGTGCATTTATTTTAAACATGACAAATGTTGCATTGTCACGCACTATTCCTCCAGTGTCGGCTACATAAGAAGGCTAAACTTTCCACATAAAACATGTTTCCATTTTTTTTTTCCAATTAACACATATACCAATAAAAATTGCTCAGTTTACCACACTTTTATCTTATTTACTAAAGTAGTGCTTAGAATTTGGTTCCAACAAATTCTTTTTCTTATTATTAATCAACAGAAGGTTAAATTTCAGTTTTTGAAGAACTAAAATTCTAATATTTATAAAGTAAATCATGCTATTATAGTAAATAAAGATAAAAGTGTATTCTCTATAGATTCTTATTAACATATATGTAATAGTTGAAAAAAAAAAAATTCCATTTCAAAAGTTTTCCTTTCCTTTTATCTATATATTTTAAAAGCAACTTATATTTCTGGATATATTATTATGTGTTAGATGTAAGGTTTGTACGGGCGATTTTTTTTATGACACTGTTGGAGATCCCACATCTATTAGAGATTAGAGCCTTTCATTGTATATAAGTGGGTGCAAACCTCAATCCTATGAGTCGGTTTTATGGGGTTGAGTTAAGCTTAAAGTCCACTTCGCAATATGGTATCAGAACCATTTCGAGCCTATCCTAGCGATTGTTTAGTGTTGGGCCTATCGTGCCACCCGCTATCGGGCCGCTATCGGTACCACCCATAATATATAGTCTCATGCACGAGTTGGCACTTAAAAGTCCACTTCGTAATAGACACATTTGTTTGTTTGATATTTGAGTCTTTTTTTGGTTTTCGTATTTTGTTTTTATTGAATTAAATTTATTTTAAAATAATATTTAAAAAAATACACTTTTTACATATAAAAATGGAGATGGTGTAGTATATTGCAATTTTAATAATGTATATCCGAGGTAGGATTTTCAACATTATTCTTCTTACATGATAGAAAATTCCAAATTGTATATTTGTATGTAAGTTTCTCTATAAATATGCTATTTCAGCTCACTCATCTTATCTCAAAATAATTTCTCTCTCTCTCTCTCCTCTCTCTCTCTCTCTCTCTCTCTCTCTCTCTCTCTCTCTCTCTTCCTCTCTCTCTCTCTCTCTCTCTCTCATCTCCTCTCTCTCTCTCTCTCTCTCTCTCACATATCAGAGTGCGTTCTCTCTCTCTCTCTCTCTCTCACAGACACACACTGACACAGAATTTTCTAGCAAACGTTGTATTTGTGGTTGAAAAAGAAAGAACAGGAACCTAATAATAAGCTTGTGTTGTCGAAGATGGAAGGAGGAGTAGCAGAAGCTGATGTCTCTGCCTTCAGAGAATGTCTGTCTCTTTCATGGAAAAATCCTTATGTTCTTCGCCTTGCTCTCTCTGCTGGAATTGGAGGCTTTCTCTTTGGCTACGATACTGGTAACAAATTACTGAAACAAGTCAATTTTTTAGATTAACTTAATTAATTTTACAAAACTATGATTATAAATTGACTTAGAAGTAAATTAAACTTAAAATATTGATGTGTGTGGTTATGCACAGGAGTTATATCTGGAGCTCTTTTGTATATCAGAGATGATTTCAAAGAGGTGGATACAAAGACATGGCTGCAGGTAATCTCCATTTCTAGTTTCTTCTCAAATTTTTTTATGGACATTAATGCCCCTGCTTCTTCACTGAAATTACCATAGTGAGTGTTAATTTAGGAGAATGGTCCCATAAGGGTAAAAAATTGTATTTAAACCCTAATAATGTGACTTCTATAAAGATGATCTGAACAATTAATCTTTTCATTAACCAATTTTAGAACATAAAAAATAATAAAAAACCTATAAATTGAAATTGGAATGTATAAAGTTAAAAATATTAGTAAATATAAAAAAATTAATTGAGTTTTTTAATAAATATATTATTAATATATCAGATTAACCTTCTTTATTTATATCTTTCAAAATCCTCTTCATCCTAATCCTTCAAATTATAAAAATTATAAAGTGTCTTATAAAAATTACCAATAAATTTTTTAATATATAGCATAATAAAAAGAGAGGGAATAAAAATTAAGAAAGAATATAAAAAAAAATTTAAAAATTAATTTAGGAGTGAAAAATTACCACAATTTCCTTTTAAAAATCTGATTAAAAAAAATAAAATTAGTATACATTAAAAAATCAAACTTTTTTAATCAATATTTTAATTCTTTTTTTATATGTTGTACCCAAAAAAACCTTTTTGAAAAGCAACATTATATAATAAGAGAAAATACAATCATAGTGAAAAGTGTCTTTACAATCATTATCGATTTATAATTTATGACTATCAAAAGTTTGATAACTTTGATAACAGCTATTTTAAAATCCATATTACACATAATTCTCATTAATTAATCATGCAAAATAATTACACAAAATGAAAATATATTAAACTCTTAGAATGTGTAAGACTTAGGAATGTAAAGGTTGTTATTAGAAATTAACTCAAAAGTTTAAGGATAAATTATCTCAATATCTATCATAAGGATGTTAACATAATCTTAAAAACAAAGATTAAAATTGAACTAGTAAATTCACATTGTAGTACGGAATTAACAAAATTAAAATATTGTATATAGCATAGTCATTAGTATTTAATTAAAATATTTTTTATTTTATTGCAACAAAATAAACATTTTAGGTTTGCACTAATCTTTGTGGTCCCCAATCTCAACTTTGAATATAGGCCACACGTGTGTGGTCCCAAAATAACTCTAAATTTAGAGGAACACGAAACTCGAATGTGCATAATATGGAAAAACAGTATTTAAACAAATAACCTAAATATTCTTGTAGAAAAATATTTTAGGCCCATCACATAATTTAGGTTAGGTTTTTGCCATCAACAATTATTTTATTAATACCATTAACAACTTTTCCCAAATGTTTGTGACATTTCTAAGCTTATAATCAATTAATTTTTTTCTTGTCAAATATTTTTCTCCTTGTCTCTGTTATTACTATGAATTTAAAGTAATAACGGTTTTCTTATAATTTAATCAACTTAATAAAGAAAACCTTGATATTTTTGTGTACAATTAAAAAATAGTATCATGTTAGATAAAACAAGATGAAAACAACTCATGTAATTAGTTTTTTTCCCCTTTTTTGTGTAAATATATTTTTGTGTGACTGTTAAAATAGATATCACCCACATTTTTAAACAATAATTATATAAACTAATAATAAAATTTTAGGTAAAAAACTTCTACAAATTAATCTATACATAAACTAATTTTACCTTATAAAAAAAGTTAGATGTTTTCCCTATTTCTTTCTTATTATTTTGTAATAAAATCATTAAAAAAAATACAAATGAAGAAATTAGTTTTTCTCTCTTAAGAAGTCATTATGAATAAATTTGTCTAAATCCATAAATGTCTACCCATAACTTTTTTATATTTGGTTAATATTGGAAGAGTTTGATTATAATGACTTGAGTTGTTAAGTTAGTTTAATCGTAATGGTAACAATGGTTGAAACTTGATGTTCATAAAACAGGAAGCAATAGTGAGTACGGCACTTGCAGGAGCAATCATAGGAGCTTCAGTTGGTGGATGGATGAACGATAGATTTGGAAGAAAAAAGTCAATTGTTGTAGCAGATGCCCTGTTTTTAATTGGGTCTATTGTGATGGCTAGTGCAATGAACCCAGCAACTCTAATTGTTGGTCGAGTTTTTGTTGGCCTTGGTGTTGGAATGGCCTCAATGGCATCCCCTTTATACATCTCAGAAGCATCACCAACCAGAGTTCGAGGAGCCCTTGTTAGTCTGAATGGATTTCTCATCACTGGAGGACAATTCCTTTCCTATCTCATCAACTTGGCCTTCACTACTGTGAGAACACTATTCTCCATATACTGTTCAATTCCAATTTAGCATTTTTCATGAACAATCATTTTGAAAATGACATCAGTCTTGCTTTTCCTTAAAAGTCTCACTTGTAATTTTGTAATTCATGAACAAAAAAGAGTGTGTTAAAATTGTTTTAAAGAGAGTTATTGTTGGCATTCATATAGTGTGTGTGTTAATGTTTCTTTATAAAAACATTGCATGTCATATTTTGATTTGTGAGCTCAATGATGGAATGTATCCTTAAAATAAGCATGCCTAAACAAATGATTTCAGTGAGTGAAAATCTCATCCTATAATTCAATTACTTCTTAATACCATAGCTTTACAAAGTTGATCATTCTATGTCATTTATTCAGGCACCAGGAACATGGAGGTGGATGTTAGGAGTTGCAGCAGTACCAGCTTTGACACAAATCCTATTAATGGCTTTTCTCCCAGAATCACCTCGCTGGTTGTTTAGAAAGGTTAGTAGTACTGGTGATTTATTTTTTCTGGTAAAAAATATGTATTCACTTGTCTATCTTTCTGGTATTTAACAGGGAAAAGAAGAAGAAGCTAAAGAAATTTTGAGGAGGATTTACCCTCCCCAAGATGTTGAAGATGAGATCAATGCTTTGAAGGAATCAGTTGAAATGGAAATCAGGGAAGCTTCAGCTTCTGACAAAGTCAGCATAATGAAACTACTGAAAACCAAGACTGTGAGAAGAGGTCTATACGCAGGAATGGGCCTTCAAATCTTCCAACAGTTTGTGGGGATTAACACTGTCATGTACTACAGCCCCACCATTATTCAGTTAGCTGGTTTTGCATCCAATAGGGTTGCACTACTTCTTTCACTTGTCACTGCAGGGCTAAATGCATTTGGCTCTATTTTGAGCATATATTTCATTGACAAGACTGGGAGGAGGAAGCTTCTGTTGTTCAGTTTGTGTGGTGTAGTAGTTTCCCTTGTTGTTTTAACTGTTGTTTTTCATCAGACCACAACTCACTCCCCAATGGTTAGCACAGTTGAAACCTCTCACTTCAACAATACCTGCCCTGGTTACACCACAACCATGAACCCTTCTCAATGGGATTGCATGACATGCCTCAAGGCTTCTCCAGAGTGTGGCTTTTGTGCTTCTAGAGCCAATAAGGTAAATGTCTCATCAACCCTCATGTTAGTATCATCATAAGGTTTTCTGATTCAACTTTGGATCCTCCCTTGTGTAGGATAAGGCCAAAAAAGAGACACAAATTTGTCATCTGATAGGACTATATCATGCTACTCAACAACAAAAGATTCATCATAATCTTCTTGATTATCATAATTCATAAAACTTCTTGTTAGTACTAGACTTTATTCAACATGATGTTACCAAACTATAGTAATTATAGCATCAACTTATGAAAATGGTCATAGTTTTTTTGTTTGGAGTTACAAACTGTTCATATATTTTTCTTGAGTCCTAATTCCAAACACTACTTGAATTATTGTGCAGCTCTTACCTGGTGCATGCTTGATTTCCAATGAGAGAACAGAAGATGAGTGCCATAAAGAGGAGAGGCTATGGTACAGTAGGGGATGTCCTAGTAAATATGGATGGCTTGCTTTAATTGGCCTAGGACTCTACATAATATTCTTCTCACCAGGGATGGGAACTGTTCCATGGGTTGTGAACTCTGAGATTTATCCCTTAAGGTACAGAGGAATCTGTGGAGGAATGGCATCTACCTCCAATTGGGTTTCAAATCTGATTGTGGCCCAGTCCTTTCTGTCCTTGACACAAGCCATTGGGACCTCATCTACATTCATGATATTCATATTCATCAGTGTTGCAGCCATTATCTTTGTCATTATTTTTGTGCCAGAAACCAAAGGACTTCCAATTGAGGAAGTGGAGAACATGCTGGAAAGAAGATCTTTGAACTTTAAGTTTTGGCAGACAAGTCCTGACTCTAGTGAACTACCAAAGCAAAAGCATCAATCAGTTTGAGTGAATAATGTGGTGATATTATTCAGTGTAGTTGCATTACTAGTGAATGAACTATGAGATTGGACTATAATATTAAGAGTAAGCTCATGCATGTATAGAAATTGTATATTTACTGTCTTTATCTTTGTATTCACAAAGTTTTCTCATCGAGTGAATGAGTTTAGTTTACAACTTTGATATGAAATAATATAATTTTAAAATTATTCTACTATAATAAATTTTTTTTTATCAAACCTTTAAGAAAAAAAAGTGAAACAAGATTTGGGATTAAACAAATTGCAACCTAGCAACGACTATTTCTCCCGGCACGATACCATTTTTGACACACCCAACAACACTATGTAAAAAGTCCTTTATACCCTTAGTGAAGAATTTTTGTCTTCTGAATATTAATATTTATTTTGATTATCTGTTTATTTTGATTATGAATAGCTATTAATTTACATTACAATATATTATGTTATATTATATATATATATATATATATATATATATATAAAATATCACAATTTATTGTATGCAAATAAAATAATGACAGTTGAACTAATTTTATCAGCACTATAACCTCTTCTAAAGTCAACATTAGAGGTTAATAAATTAATTTTAAAAAATAAATCAAATATAAAAATTAACATGTCATATATCTATAATTTCATAGTTAATTAATGCGTAACATAATTTTTTTTATCATATATTAATATTAATATCTTGAAATTTATTAAGAATAAAATAAATACTGTAAACAATGTAATGGTTAAAATAAACAATAAAATATAAAAAAAATAATTATTACTTATGGCTATGAAAATGTTATGCAATTAAAAGAAAAAATATCTTGTATAAAAAGTAATAATTTTTTTTATCTTTATGAGTGGAAGTGGAATATATATAATAAAACATATTTTATATAAAAATAGAAATTAAATAAATAGTTTAAGGATAAAAAATAAATATAAAAAATTATAAACTAAAGCGTCTAAAAGAACCTTAAAAATTAGTAAAAAAAGCAATTGTTTAAAACATGATTAGTGAAGTCAAACAAATTTCTCAGTAGCTAATAAAAAACATCTCTGTCAATTGATTTAAAACAATATTGATAAAGCTTTAAATATAGATAATGAAGCAAAAGTGTGATTAAACGGGGAATTTTAAATATTGACATATTATCCTTTTGAAAAAAATTGTGTGTATATTTATTTAGTATTAACCAGTCAATTTCATAGCTACATATTTAAGAATAAAAAAAATAGAAAATAAAATTTTAAGAATATATCTATTAAAAGTGAAAATGTGCATATCTATACCTATATATAATCCTCTTAACTGCTATTAATTTTTTTTTCTATTTTATACTTATATTAATATTTAATTTTATTATTGTATTATGGTCATTGTATCATTTCTTATTCCCCTTAACTGCTCTTAATTTTTTTCCCATTTTATCCTTATATTAATATTTAATTTTATTATTGTATTATGGTCATTGTGTCATTTCTTATTTTTTCTACAATATTTGGTATACGTAGTGAGACGGTTTTGAATTGAAAGATAGGTGAAAAAGCGGTTTTGAATTGAAAGAGACGTGGATGAACTTTATGAATTGAAAGAGAGGTGAAGGAACGATTATGAATTGAAAGAGAGGTGAATGAGTGGTTATGAATTGAAAGATATAATTTGTTTTGAAAATTAATTGCATAATGAGAGAGAAATAAATTTAATAAAATATTTGAAATAAATGGAGCAACCATTTGAATGGAAATAGATAATTTATTTTGAAAATTAATTGCATAATGAGAGGGAGTGTCTGTTTTATAAGAGATAAATAAATATTAGGAAATGTGAGTAGTGGCCAAACGTGAACAATTTGATTATTACTGAGCGGTTACCACTTTCTTCCGTAGTTTTCACCGTCACCATTTACATCCACTTTCTTAGGAAGGAGTTCACCAGTTACATCCACTCCCTTTGAGCGGTTACCACTTTCTTTCACTTCCTTATAAGGAGTAATTTTCACCCGTTGCATCCAAAGAAAAAAAAATGCTCATAAATTTTGACACATTTTGAACCCTCTTTCTTCACGCTCCATGTTCTTTTCCTACTCTCACCCATCTTAGTCCCTCTTCAATCACCATTGTACAACAACAACCACCATTGTTCGAAGCAGAGACGTGTCTCATTGTTATAGGATTTGAACATTTTTGTTTCTATTGCTTTCTTAATTTTTTTATATTTTTGTATGAATCCTAAGCCCAGCTTTGCGGGCAAAGTTTTTATGTCTACTAGTGTTTTGATCTATTAGATATTACATAAGTTGGAAGTTTTGTAATTTGTATTTAGTTTATTATTTTATTTTTTTCAACTTCTTTGCCATGGAAGATGTGGATTCAATTGATATGGTGATAGATTCTACAACTTCCAACATACAACCATTTGCATTATGTTTTGACATTGTTTGCTAGTCCATTTTTTTTTAAACCTTAATTTTAATCTTGATAACCTTACAAAGTTCAAGATTACACCCAAGTTAAATCAAAATTTAATATTCAAAAACAATAAAATAAAAATATAAAAAAATTGACATAAAATCTTAATAAAACTATTATCAATGGTGCATTAAATAATTTATATATCTTCACATATAATTTAATATTTATTAAAATTATAAAAATATAAAAATAGTAAAAATAAAAAATGCAGATACACCCGCACAAGTGTCTGTGTCCCTGCTAGTACTAAATAAAGATTATTAACAAGTCAATTTACACTGACAACATAAAAATTTATATTTTTATTTACCGCAAAACATTATATATAATAAATTTGTATTTTTAGCAATTACTTTAAAAATTATATTAACAGTATTAATGATTGCATCACAGCATAAACTTATTTTGATAGTGAAAATATGAGTATTAAACGCTATAATTTATTCTTAATCTTTGTGATTAACTTCACGTTATGATTTTGTAGGAAGAAAAAGAAATCCCCTCACGATCCTTATCACTGATGGAATCAGAATCTTGAAGTTTTACAAGTTTATTATCGTCCGAATATGGATTTTGTATCCAATACCTCAAAGATCAAAACGGATACAAATTACGTATTCAACTTTTTTTATTCCTTCTATTTTTTTTTTCTTTTAATTTTTTTATAGAATTTTTTCTTTTAATCGATAAATAATAAATAAATATATTAAAATATTTGAAGAATATTTTAACCCGTATACAAAATATTAATTTTTTTTAGATAAATCTTTATGAGAAAAATCATATCAACGAATTCATATTCTTCTAAAAGCCCTACAAAATATACATGGAATTATTCTAAACACCTACACCTATCATCATCAATGGGAGCATGTGTTTTAATTTTATCTTTACTTTTTCCTCTCAACCTTCCTTCGTTATTTCCTTTTCTTCTTCCATCTATTGCCTTTTCTCCAAAGTTCATGCTTCTTCTATCTCTTTCTCCCTTTTTTCACTTTAGATCCCTTTGAACAAGGAAAGAAACAAGGCTTTTTTTCTTCTTTATTATGGTTCTTGTCATAATCAATTGTGATAAATCCCACTCATTTCCCGAGTTCATGATCAATAATGTCAAACGTGGATACTCTTTTGCTATCAACCAAATACTCAAAATCCATTGTTATTTCTTTTAATATTTTGATTTCAACCATGAGAAACAAAGGGAAAGTTAAATACGCAATTAAAAATTAAAAATTCGAGAGTATGATGTAGGTTTTAATGTGCTTTCCTTCATCTATTTAATTTCCACCTCCTTGGTTTGTGGTGGCTTGAATTTTATTCACCCATTTATTAAATTATTTTTCTTGCTTTTAAACCTTAAGGGTCAATGTGTTTCCAATAAATGTGTGTCGGAGAAGGAATGACAGAAAGAGCAGAAAGTGGGTTGATGAGAATGAAGTACACGTGTTTCAAATATGTTTTGAGGTGATGTGAGTGTCCAAGAAGGAATGGCTTCAAATTTTGAAAGATATAAAGGTCGGTTTGGGGATTACCACATAAAAGAAATGGTAGATTCCTTTTGATTCTTCATTTTTCTTACATCTAATTGATAATTTTAGAACAACTATATATAGACATTCTAATGTATTAATTATTTTAGAGTAAATTTGATTCATTAATGTTTTTTCAAATCGTATTGAAATTCCATTTTTTAAAAAATGAAGAAACTTTCTTTTGTTTTAAAACATTAATTTATCACCTAATCTAAATTTAATACAATTGTAATAGCACAAACGAAAGCTTTTTTCACGTGTCATTTTCACGTTTTTTGGAAAAAAAAAATTTAAAAAGAAAAAAATTTAAAGAAGAAAGGTGGACACGTGTCACAAGAGGATGTTCTCTCATTTAGCTGGGCTCAAAGGTTGACACGTGTCAAAAATTGATTCTCTCTCATTTAGTTGAGCTACAATTCAAGAATCGACCCAATTCCTCTTCTTTGCCAAAATTAGGGTTTCGTAATATGGTTTCAGATTTTTTCTGCTGGCACTGTCTTCCATTTTTCCTTTTCGTGTATCGGTGTGAAATGCAAAATCTGGAAGATGTTGCAGATAAATCACATAGCACAATTTTCAGGTAATGCTTTTTGAATTTGAATTTGCGATTTCTCACTCGACTTTACCTTCTCTCTCAAACCCTCATACCTTTATCTCTCTGAAACCCTAATTCTCTCTAAAACCCTCACACTTCTCTCCTCTGCAAACAAAACCCTACCTTTAATGTTTTGCACAATTACAACAACTATGAAGATGGCGTAATGGGAAAACTCTTTTTTCCAATAAGAGATTTGTAGCGCTTAGTTTTAAAATTTGAAATGGTAATGACTATCACTATATATATGGTGTTGTATTGAGCATTTTATGATTTGATTTTGGTTTTTTGGTTTTTCATTTGAAATTGGGGTTTTCTGAGTTTGCTATGGCTGTTGCTATTTTATTTTTCTTCTTCTTCTTTTTCGTTTACTTCAGTTTTATGGGTTTTCCGCAAATGTTTATTCGTTTTTTGCAAATTCGTGTGTTCATGTGTTATTTGGTGTTTTTGATCCAAGTTCAAAAGGTTTGTAAAGATAATGGTGTTTTGTGTTTATTATTATTGTTTATTATTAATATTATTTTATAGTCTAATGATACTTTCTAACTTTTGCAGGAGATCCAGTGTAGTTCCATTTTGGCGCTTCTGATCCAAGTTTCAAAAGGTATTTTGACGCTTTTAACAGTTCCCAAAGAAAATATTGATTATGAACAATTAACAGATCTCAAAGAAAAGATTAATTACGCAAAATAATATTATTTAAGATGCTTGGTTTGAAATGGACATACATCTTAAATCTAAATCTAATACAATTGTAGGTAGCACAAATAGAAGCTTTTTCCACGTGTCATTCTAGAGTTTTTTAGGAAAACAAAAATTAAAAAGAAAATTACTTAAAGAAGAAAGGTGGACACATGTCACAAGCGGATGCTCTCTCATTCAACTGGGTTCAAAGGTCGACACATGTCAAAAATTGATGCTCTCTCATTTAGTTGGGCTAAAATTCAAGAACTAACCCAATTCATCTTCTCTGCAAAAATTAGGGTTTCGTAATAGGGTTTCAAATTTTTTCTGCTAGCATTGCCTTCCATTTTTCCTTTCCTGTGTATCACTGAGCAATGCAAAATCTAGTAGATGTCGTAGATAAATCACAGAGCACCATTTTCAGGTAATGCATTTTGAATTTGAATTTGCGATTTCTCACTCTGCTTTACCCTCTCTCTCAAACCCTCATACCTTTATCTCTATGAAACCCTCACACTTCTCTCCTCCGCAAACAAAACCCCACCTTTAATGTTTTTTCACAATTTCGGCAACTGTGAAGATGACGTAATGGAAAACTCTTTTTTCCAATAAGTGATTTGTAGAAATGACGCTTAGTTTTGAAATTTGAAAAGGTAATGACTATCACTATATATACGGTGTTGTATTGAGCATTTTATGATTTCATTTTGGTTTTTTCGTTTTTATTTGAAATTGGAGTTTTCTGAGTTTGCTATGGCTGTTACTATTTTCTTCCTCTTCCTCTTATTTTTCGTTTTCTTCTGTTTTATCAGTTTTCCGCAAATGTTTATTCATTTTCTGCAAATGTTTATTCATTTTCTACAAATGTTCGTGTGTTCATGTGTTATTTGGTGTTTTTGATCCAAGTTTAAAAGGTTTATAAAGGTAATGGTGTTTGTGTGTTATTTGTGGTTTTGATCCAAGTTCAAAAGGTTTGTAAAGGTAATGGTGTTCGTGTTTATTATTAATATTATTATTTAGTCTAATGATACTTTCGAAATTTTGCAGAAGATCTAGTGTAGTTCCATTTTGGCGCTTCTGTTCCAAGTTTCAGAAGGTATTGTGGTGCTTCTAACAGTTTTTAAAGAAAAGATTGATTATGCACAATTAACAGTTCTCAAAGGAAAGATTGATTATGCAAAATAATATTATTTAAGATGTTTGGTTTGAAATGGACATACATTCTAAATCTAAATCTAATACAATCATAGGTAGCACAAACATAAGCTTTTTCCACGTGTCATTTTCACGTTGTTTTGGAAAAAAAATTAAAAAAGAAAATTACTTAAAGAAGAAAGGTGGACACATGTCACAAGCGGATGCTCTCTCATTCAGTTGGGCTCAAAGGTCGACACGTGTCAAAAAATGATGCTTTTTCATTTAATTGGGCTAAAATTCAAGAATCAACCTAATTCCTCTTCTCCTCAATTCCTCTTCTCTGCAAAAAATTAGGTTTTCGTAATAGGGTTTCATATTTTTTCTATTGGCACTGCCTTCCACTTTTCCTTTCTCGTGTATCGTTGTGTAATGCAAAATCCAATCGATGTTGCAGATAAATCACAGAGTACCATTTTCAGGTAATGCTTTTTGAATTTGAATTTGCGATTTCTCACTCCGCTTTTATTTTAGGATTGTTCATTTGATTAATGACACTTTACTTAGATTTAGATTTTTAGGACAAATATAGGTGAGAAGCCTAAGGAAAATTCTCACTAGACATTAACTTAACAAGTGTTAGATGTGAAGGTTCATTTCCAAAAGACCAAAGGAAAAACACAATTATAGGTGATTATGAATGAAAAATCAAGGTGCGGTAAAATTCAGAATTGAAACGCAACAATTCAATGGAAGAAAACTAAACAATAAGCATGAGCCGAAACACTAAACAATAAGCATGAACCGAATAGAAACAAGAACACAAACACAAGACATATTTAGGAAATGAAATGGAATGGAATTGGAATTGAATAGATGAAGGATATGAAAGCTTATGTGGATGAATCTGGGGAAGAAGATCACGCCACTTGGAATGGTGAATTTGCTCCAAGATAAGTGATGTTGCCGCCACTTGAGAGCTCACAAACACTCATAAGATAAGACTAAAGCTAGGAGAAACAAGTCTCACTAATCTCACACAATTTGTGTATAGTAACTTTACTCTTTATTCAACTTGTCCATTCATGAGGTAGGTCTCCCTATTTATAGATTTAGGAGCCTTGGAAAAGAAGAAAATAGGGTAGAATGGGAAAAGGGAAAAAGTGGACAGCCATAGGTTTTGACCAAGTCAATCCCGTATTCTAAGCTTCTCCTTCTAGAAACTAGGTCAAAATGCCTTCAAATGGACTAGGAACAAGCTAGAATGCTACCCACACCCCCTACTATGCTAAAGACACTTTATTCTAGCTTATTTATACTATTTGGACCCCTACAAATGAGCCCAACTTATTTACAACATTTTTCTAAATTTTTAAGAAGACTAGTAGGAAGAACTTCAAGTGCTCTGGACCTTGTCCATTCCTCCTACTGATGAGGTCTTCCTTTGATTGGTGAGATGACCCTTCATAGTTGGCATCCTTGGTCATCTTCTTATGGATTTGGGTCGTATCAACTTTACCATCTCTCTCAAAACCTCATACCTTTATCTCTCTGAAACCCTTACACTTCTCTCCTCTACAAACAAAACCCTACCTTTACTGTTTTTCACAAGATGGCGTAATGGAAAAATCTTTTTTCCAATAAGAGATTTGTAGAAATGGCGTTTAGTTTTGAAATTTGAAATGGTAATGACTATCACTATACATACGGTGTTGTATTGAGCATTTTAAGATTTGATTTTGGTTTTTCATTTGAAATTGGGGTTTTTTGAGTTTGCTATGGCTGTTGCTATTTTCTTTCTCTTCATCTTCTTTTTCGTTTTCTTCAGTTTTATGGGTTTTCCGTAAATGTTTATTCGTTTTTTGCAAATGTTTATTCATTTTCTACAAATGTTCGTGTGCTCATGTGTTATTTGGTGTTTTTGATCCAAGTTCAAAATGTTTGTAAAGGTAATGGTGTTTGTGTTTATTATTATTGTTTATTATTAATATTATTTTTTAGTCTAATAATATTTTCTGACTTCTGTAGGAGATCCAGTGTACTTCCATTTTGGCGCTTCTGATCCAAGTTTGAGAAGATATTTTGGCACTTCTAACAATTCTCAAAGAAAAGATTGATTATGCACAATTAACGGTTCTCAAAGAAAAAATTTATTATGCAAAATAATATTATTTAAGATTCTTGGTTTGAAATGGACATACATCCTAAATTACACTTGTTTTAATTTATTTTATGACGATGAAAGAAATCTAAATCTAATACAATTGTAGGTAGCACAAATAAATAGAAGCTTTTTTCACGTGTCATTTTCATGTTTTTTTGAAAAAAAATTAAAAAAGAAAATTAATATATTTTGTTCAATATTTAATTCAAATTAATTAGATATTTTTATTATTTAATATGCATTATTTATTATTACTTTTATTATTATTAGTATTATTATTTCAAATATTTGTTGTTTCTGGTTTTTAAAACATACACTTCCAAGATCATTAAAACAAGAATTTCTGACTTCTTATTTCTAATTTATGCTACTGTGCACTTTTTAATTCCAATGTCATTAATTAATTAAATTTAATGAATAGTAATATTAATGTGAAACACTTCTTTTTCATTATCTTCTTTTGCTCCGTTATCTCTTTTACTATTCACAAGCAAGCGGAAGCAACCAAACAGGTAATATTCTGTCCTTTTTAATCTTTTAGTTTTTTTGTGTGTGTGCATGCTTTCTTATTCCACTGTTTGATGTTTACGATTTCATGTTTTTGTTCTTTCACTTCATCTATTTTAACTTCATCTCCAAGTGCTTTTTCTCTGTTTTGAACCGCAACCAGTCGTGCTATTTTTATTTCTTGTTGTTCATCTGTTAATATTATTGGTGTTTTTTTTATTCTATTAGGATTTGTTTCTATTTGATTTACATTTATTGTCATTTGATTTATTGCCATTTAAGAAATTAGAATTTTATTTATTTATATTGAGATATGGAAATAATTTAAATATAGTAATGCAGGTGTATAGACAAATGAAGAATAAAGAGCATATCAATCCTAAGTATATAACATAAACACCACCTTGAATTTAGAATGGATGTGGATAAATATAAAGTACAATACGTGCTTCTTCATCAAAGCATTTAACCAAGGTACCTAATCTATGAAAATCAGTTTCCTAGATAAAAAATCTGCTTTGATGTTTCTCGAATGGTGTTCCAAATTGGTCAGACCAATTTTTGTTGACAATGTTCAAAGAACCAAACTTATTATGATTTTTTAGAACTACTGCATCGATGCAATTCAATGACATGCGTTAAAAAAGTTTTGTATAGTTGTTCAGGTTCATAATAACATGCCTAAAATGTGGATCAGAGGCTATTGTAGGCAAGATTTGCTCACAGCAGTGAACCAACATTTCCAATAAAAAATTCAATTTCGTACATAAAAAAATGTGTGTTGACTTTTCTGAAATGTTGCTCCATTGTTCTGACTTATGGAAAGTGAAAGTAATTGCCAAGCTGCCAATTCATTAAGCTTTTGGTGGTAGAGCAAAAGCTTTGTGGTGTCCTTTCCCGAACGTTGTTTAAGTTGGCTGACAAAATAGAAAGTTGAATTTGGAAAATAACACAAAAACTGTCCCATTTTTGTTTGTTTTATAATAGTCTTTGAATGAAGTTTATGACAGCAGTGCACACTTTCTAATATTTTATGCAATACTTTTTAAAGTTGAAGAAGGCATCCCCATGCTGTAAAAAGTATATGCAGAATTGCTTTCCTATATATCAGACTTATTGTAGGTAACGTGTTGTAGCTATCAATTGAGGACAAGGGAGAAATCTTACCATTAATTTATGTGGTTTTTAGAAAACCTTTGCCTTTGGTTTTTCTTAACGGTGTCAAAACGATGCTCACACATGCAAAGTTTAATCTGGAAAGCAGAAGAACAAGTGCATTTTTGAAGGTGTGCTATACGTATTTAAATGAACATCAACATTTGAATATATTGAGATTGAAATTTTATTCAGTCATTGTGTTTTCTGAATAGAACTGTTTTGTCTGTTACGTTGAATACACTATGCCCATATTGAAATTGGATCAAACTATCAATGTCTTAAATGATGTTAATTCAACAAAGGATTCATGGAATGTGGTTGTTAGAGTCTTACAACTATGGTGTGTGCAAGATTTCATGAAACAGAAAATTCCTTTTTCACTGGAGATGGTGCTACAGGATAAGCAAGTAGGTTTTTCATAAAACATTGAGTTCTGATATACATATATTTAATGTGTTGCTTTTGAACTTGATTTCATTATGTCTGTTTTTAGGGAGTATGAATCCATGCATCCGTCAGGAGGACACTTATATATAAATTCCAAAGTCAGATATCTGAAGGTCATGTGTATTCCATACAATCGTTTAGTGTGGCATCCAGCTTAGGATCTTACAGAACAACAAAGCATGCTTATAAGATTAACTTTCAATATGGAACGAAGGTATCTTTAATGACTAATGAAGTTGTACCACAAATTAAACCACATTAGACACCTCTTTCACTGCTGTTTGCCCCAAGCCTTGACACTGACTTTTTAGTAGGTTAATTAAATTAATTTTGAAGCTAATTTTTGCTACCTTTTTAATACAAGTTTACTATTATTAACATGATTGGTGTTCTATGAAGATATAATTGGAATTTTGACTAGAGTTGGCACCTAGCGGGAGTTGACAAAGGAAGGAAAAGTTACCAAAACGAATGTCATCTCCATAGATTGTGATGAGTAATGTTTTAACCTAAATCTATATTTTTTAAAATTTATTTAAAGTGACGGTGTAACAAAGTTGTTTTGTGAGAATAGTTATCATCACCTTGTTATCTCGTATATACCTATGTGTAATCATGGTCTTCCTTCCTTTAACTATTTCGTCACACAACAAATCTTAGTTGAGATCTGGAGACAAACAATGATGAGAATCAACTAAAGGTGGCTTTTTATAATGAAGAACAAGATCATTCGCCTTCACATTTAAAGTTTTTCTTGTTAATCTTTGCAAAAGATAAAGCCCAAGCCCAAGCCCAAGAAGGCCAAAGCCCACAAAAGCCCAAAGTCCATCCCATGAAGGGCAAGGCCAAGTATTGAATAAATATTGTTTAGAAAGGTGCTTAGAGGGAAATATTAGAAACCTCTATTGTTAAAGCATCTTTTAGTCTTTAGTTAGGAGTCTTAGGGGGGGTGTGTTAGTAGATAGGTGTAGGAGTAAATAAGGAGGTGCCAAAGTGAGAGAAGGGATCACACCTTCCTCATGTCTTGGTTTAGGCGCCACTTGCATTTGAATTTAGGGGGGAATTTTGAAATTGTGTAGCTTGCATTTCAGCACCTTAGGACTATAAATATAGGTGCTCCCTTTGTATTTTTCACATTGGAATTAATCTAAGAAAACTCTACTCAAATTTTGAGTGAACTTTGGAGAGCTTTTGAGCCTTCTTCTCTAGTCTTATCTTGATGGATCAATGGAGTCCTCAAGTGGCGGCATCACTCTCATCTAGGAGCATTCCACACTTCTAGTGGCGAGATCATCCATCATCCTTCCATCTTCATGAGCAATTCTCCTCTCCTTCCTTTCTCCTCTTTCATTTGTTTTTGTTAGCTTGTGTTCTTGAGTTTGGATTGGTGTTCTTGCTGTTTTTATGAGTATTTTGGTTCGACAGTTTTATATTTCTGTCCATTCATCTTGTTCCTTTGCTTTTCTAGCTCATTTGTTCGGTTCAATTCTTTCTTTAAGTAATATGTTCGGTGCAATTGCTTTTTGTTTCACTTTAATCGGTTCAATTTGACTATAATTGGAGCATCCTAATGAGTTTGGGATTTGGTACTAGTTTTTGGTGTGTTCTTGTCTTAGAACAATGATCCAACTCTAAAAAAAGTGCCTCTACAATGTCCAACTCAAGGTGATTCCTAAGAAGGTCAAGAACCTTTCTCTATATGGCTATTGGAATCACATCAAACAACCTACCATGCTATTAACCATCCATGGCCACACTTGATATTGTGTATAAAAAGAAGGATCGTTCCAATTACCTTGTAAGGAATTCCTCACCACATCTGAATAAGAATGTTTCTCTTTAAGTGGTCTCTAAACCTCCTTAGCTTTCCCTACCTCCTTACTCCTATACTTCATAGGGTTGTGCCCAGATTGTTTCGCAGATACTATAGTCAAACCATCCTCTTGTTCAACTCCAACTTTTCTAAACCTAGGAATGTTAACATAGAGATTCATATTACCTATGTAAATCCGATCCAACTCCCTCTCTAAATTTTCTACATTATCCACATCTAAAATATTCACAAAACCAAATCTCCTTCCCCACCTATTAAGTTTGCGCGCTATGAAAACTTCTTTCACCCTTGCCCATGTCTGAAAGATTTTAAACATATCAATTTCTCATCGGCTCCCTAGAAAGTTGGAGAAGAAGAAAGTAGAGTAACAATGAGATGGTTGTTGTTGTTGTTTACGTCCCTCATGACTCTTCCACCGAACTTCCCTCACTCTCACTCTCACGTCCCTCACATCCCTCACTCTCACGTGCCTCATGTTATTCTGTAAACAATGTAATTACATGTTATGTCACTTATATAATTGTGCTATGCACCTCTTTGTCTAGCAACAATCCAAACTTTATAATATTAAGAGATGATTAAAGTTTCGAATTTACTTCAAATTATGACCAATAGGTGTATGTCACAAACTACGATCCTTTAAATTTGACCCACACACTAAATATGCTAATATAATGTAGGGTATCTTTTTGGTCTATATGTATTTTTAGAGAAAATTGATTTTTGTCGTTAGTATAAAATTTTAGACTTTGTAGATATTTGTAATAAGAAAATTATTGGAATTTTTCATATTTCATGCTAACTCATCGCTGACATAGATGTTACATACATATATGTAATTTTATAATATACATTATTTCTTAATATTAACTTTTTGAAAAATTAATTTTATTATGTGAATGCCATTTGGATTCCACCAAGACGCGAATCTCGTATTCATCTTAATAAAAAAGTGAATTGGAAAAATAGTGTTTTTATTGCTCATAATTGAATGCACTGAGTAGCTATTTAACTTTTGTTTGCCATAAATAAATTATCATGACATGAATTCAGAGCAGTGTAAAATTTAAAGGAGATGCAAAAAGATACAGAAAAACACTTTCTCAATGTGCTGTTACCATTAGTTAGTGTAAAGGAGAAAAAAGAAGCCAAATAGAAAATGGTTATGTTAGAAGATCAAATTCTTGATATTGAAGTTTCATAATATTGACAAAAAAAGAATGTAAAGCAATCGATAATAATTTAATATTTTTTATTAATTAAAAAATAATAACTTAATATCAATCCTCTAGGGATCTCATAAGGATTTTCAGCAACTCAACTAATCAACTACATACACATTCAAGGTTTTTTTGTCTTGTTTGAGTCACTGTTTCTCAGAACCAGAATATCTCTTCTGCCAAAACTTGAATTGCAATGATCTTTGTTCTAACATCTTCTCTACTTCTTCCATTGGAACCCCTTTGGTCTCAGGTACATAAACAATGACAAAGAAAATGGCCACAATGGATACAATTCCAAACAACATGAATGTCCACGCTGTCCCAATAGCTTCTGTCAAGGACAAAAAGGATTCTGAAACAATGAGATTGGAAATCCAAACAGCTGTGGATGCTATTCCTCCACAAACTCTCTATACCTCAAGGGATAGATCTCAGAGTTCACAACCCAAGGAACAGTTCCCATCCCTGGTGAGAAGAATATTATGTAAAGAGCAAGTCCTGTTAAAGCAGCCCAACCATATTTGCTAGGACACCCTCTAGTGTACCATGCCCTATGATCACTGCCACACAACTTCTTTGTGACATCATTGGATATCAAACATGCCCCGGGTAAAAGCTGCAGATTTAATTGAAATTAGTGTCAATAAATATAAAATTATATGCATAGAGGTGTCAACATTTGGAATTGAAATAACTTGTTTCATTCCTTTCCCTCCCAATAACTAATAGCAACCTGACATGCAAAATCCTGCTATATGCATTATGTGGTCACAATTGGAATTGAAATAACTTGTTTTCTAGCCCTTCTCTCCCAATAATGGTAAGAGTGTTGTGAGCCACAAAATTGAAACATGGTGTTGGTAAGATGAAGAAGGGTGGAATTGATTTACCTTGTCATCAGCAGCACAAAAACCACAAGATGGTGAAGCCTTTAGGCATGTCATGCAACTCCATTTACCAGGGTTCACAGCTGCATTGTAATCAGGACATGTGTTGTTGAACTGAGAGGTTTCAATGGAACTAACCATTGGAGAATGCATTTCACTTTCTCGAAAAGCAACAGTTAGCATAGCCAGGGAGAACACAACTCCACACAAACTGATCAGAGCAAGCTTTTTCCTCCCAGTCTTGTCAATGAAGTATATGCTCAGAATTGAACCAAATGCATTTAGGCCAGATGTGATGAGTGACAGAAGAAGTGCTGTTCTGTTAGATGCAAAACCAGCCAACTGAACAATGGTGGGGCTGTAGTACATCACAGTGTTGATCCCCACAAACTGCTGAAAGATTAGAAGGCCTGTGCCTGCATATAAAGCTCTTCTCACAGCTTTGGTTCTCAAAAGTTTGATCATGCCCACCTTCTCTGATGATTCTGTTTCCTTAATTTCCATATCAATTGATTCCTTCAAAGCCTGAATTTCACCTTCAACTTCCTCAGCCGGGTAAATCTTTTTCAGAATTTCTTGTGCCTCCTCTTCCCTACCCTATGAGAACAAACATGTAACAACAATTAAGATTTACAGTTTCACATATGAATGACAATCCATCAATGATGATAATCTAACCTTGCGGTACAGCCAACGAGGCGATTCTGGGAGTGTAAACATTAACAGAACTTGAATCAAAGCTGGTATTGCTGCTACCCCTAACATCCACCTCCACGTCCCTGGTGTCTGAACAACAAATTATGCACAAATTCATTTACCATACTACATGAACAAAAGAACACCAAATAAAAAAAAAAGTTCAAGCATGTATGTTAGAGATCCCAGATCGACTAGAGATAAGAACATTTCATATATATAAGTGGATGCAAACCTCTCCTTATAAGCTGGTTTCATAAGGTTGAGTTAGACTTAAATTCCACTTCTTAATACTGTATGCGCTTTTGACAATTTCTTTCTTGGTAAACATTAAATAGCTAAGGCCTATCTAACACTATCAATAAGGAGAGATACATGACAAATTTAGATGCATGTTCTTATATGTTTTTATTACTATTTTTCAATCAGTATTAAGAAAGTTTCACCTTAGTTACCCTCTTCAATCCATGGATTACAGAGGTTAAACTCCAAATTTTGATAAGAGAATACCTTTAAAGACACTCAAGGAAATTGCATATATATATAAAAAAAACATTTCATGAATACCAACATAGGTCAGGCATGTATCATATTCATGTATCAGAAATTTGTGAGAAAGTGAAAAGTGACACCACAGTTTCCCACCTTGGTGAAGGCCAAGTTGATGAGGTATGAGAGAAACTGTCCTCCAGTGACGAGAAAACTGTTAAGACTGACAAGGGCTCCTCTTACTCTGGTTGGTGAAGCCTCTGATATGTAGAGGGGTGATGCCATGGAAGCCATACCAACACCAATGCCAACAAATACACGACCCACAATCAGAACAACTGGGCTACTGGCAGCAGCCATAATAACAGACCCAATAAAAAAGAGGGCATCTGCTACAACAATTCCTTTCTTTCTTCCAAATCGATCGTTGATCCATCCTCCAACTGAAGCCCCTATGATTGCTCTAGCAATTGTAGTACTCACTATGGCTTCTTGACATTTTTCACCCAAAGTTGACACAAAATGAGTATACCAAAACTCATATATCACCATAAATTTGTTTTATAACAAAGAACCACATTTTCACATAAGCATAACTAAAAAAATGTGCTTGATTTTGTAGCATCCCAATAGTAGTTTACTCACAATTCCAATTCAACATCACAAATACTATAGCACAACATGAAATTGAAGTCAAACATTGAAATGAAAAAGAAAAGAAAAAGAATCTGACCTTTATGAGATAGATTTGAGGTCATATATGTGTTAAACTATGAAAATAAATTAGAATTAAAGTGTTCCACAAGTTACTTCCTTTTCTTAATGAAGTGTTTGATGATTGATTACGCAGGTGAAGAATATAAATAGGATTTGGGGGATTTTGAGTGGTTGTTATAGTTGGTGCTCAATTTTGCTTTGTTGGCCAACATCCCAATGGGACCAACGGAACATTTCTTGTGCTAACACATGAAAAATATTATCTTAAAAATAAATCTTATGATTTCTCGTGTGTAAAAATTAGAAAATAAGAAACTAATTAAATAAAATTGTGTATAAAAAGATATACTTATGATTTGTCGTGTGTAAAAATCTTAAATAGGTTGATTATAATTGTATGAGGTTATTTGTGCGAGTGTTTGAAATAGAAAAAGATGAGTTTGTTTTTTCTTCAAGTTGCAAACAGAAAGCATGTAAGCAAGGTCATTAAAGTCCATTATAGGTTTCAATTCACAAGAACTTTGAATTGATTGAAAGACTGAAACTGCATCAATGGTCTGAGAGAAGATTGATATTACCTGAAGCCAAGTTTTTCTGTCAACTGCTTTGAACTCATCTCTGATATACAAAAGAGCCCCAGATATAACTCCTGCACTTACACAAACACACCCCAGTTCATTATCAATCCAATAACTACAAAGAAAATTATAATTACAACACTAATCATCATATTATTATGTGCTTATATATAATAATCATATGATAAAAATAAACCTCATGTACCCTTATGTAATATACTAATCTATCTTAAATTAAAATGATTCAGAAGCAATATACAACAGTTTCCAACATATAATCCTAAATAAATGAGTGATTTTGAGGTTAGAACTTAGAAATCATGGAGATGTAAGTGGGAATGGTGAGAGGGTGAGAAACAGAGGAAAATGTTGTTTCGTCTGGAATAAGAAAACAAGTTTTTTGATGTTTTTTTCTTGAGAGAGAAGAAAATGGTTAAAATGGAGTATGATAACTTAGATTTTTGTTATTTACCAGTGTCATAGCCAAAGAGAAGACCACCAATTCCAGCAGAGAAAGCAAGGCGAAGAACATAAGGGTTTTTCCATGAAAGAGATAAACATTCTCTGAAAGCTGAGATATCAGCCTCAGGCACACCACCTTCCATGGTTGAAGGGTGTTAAGAGGAGAAAATCAGAAGAGAAAGAGAGAAGAAAACAACGTTGGTGGTTTTTGTTTGAGCAAAGGTAGTGTGTTGAGTTTGAGATACGGAGAGAAGAGGCTTCAATGGGTAGTGTATTTATAATGCCACAAAAATGTTGTGATGACGAGTTTGGACACTAATAATGGAGTCAAAATGGTTTTCTTTTTCACTTCTTTGTTGTCCGATGTTAAGGATGAATCCTTTTCTTATAGAGAATTTTTTTGAAGGATAGAGACAATGGAAGCCAAAATGATAAAAGTTCAAATAAACTCTTCTCTTAAATACTTTTAATCATAATAATTGTGTCTTTTAAAATGTTCTTAATTGTTGAAAAATATTGTTGATTAGATGATAAATATGATCTTCTATTAGATTTTTCAGTTATAACTACATTTTTAGTTGATAAATATCATCTTCTATAATATTTTAGATTTTTTAGTTGTAACTGTTTAGTTGTAATTGTTTAATCTATCTGTTAACTACTCTGTCAATGTTTTATCTATTTGTTAACTACTCTATTAATTATATTTGACTACTTTATCAATATATTTATTTTTATCTTTTTATTTTTTATTTATGTGTTATATAAATAATGGGGGTTTCAAAATCGGGATTTGAAAACTACTAGTAATAATGGGGATTTGAAAATCGACGGGAATAATAAGGGTTTGAAAACTGCCAAAAGTAATGGGGGTTGAAAACTGCTGGGAGTAACGGAGGTTTCAGAGAACCGCCAGAAAATAATTATTTTTTCAGGAGTTCGTAAAAACTGTCGGTAATCCGTTAGGGACGTTGAAACTTCTAGGACAAAAACAAACCGCGGATAACGTACTTAACGAGGTTAAAACCATCGAAAACGCTATAATTAGCCCTGTTAAAAATATATATTTTTTGTAGTGTTTCCTAAAAAAAAAAATGGACCCAGTATTCATCTCCACCAAATGAATTTAAAAGCATTCCAAAACATTGTTTTTCTTTCATAGTTATATATATTCATATTGTTTAGGGAATTTAATGATATCTTTTTTATAATAATATTATTATTAGGCCTATTTTTGTTTCTCGGATTTAATGTTGTTGAAAAAAAAAATTTCATCCTTAAGGTATATATGATTTTCTCCTCCTTATTTGTTTACTTATTTGATACATTTTTATTTAAATAATATGTTTTAATCTATATTTCATCCAATAGAAATGTTTTTTAATAAAATCCTATGTTTATAATTAATTTTATATTCTCTTCAACATGTAATTGTATTTTTTTTATGATAAACATGAATTTTAAAAAAATAATATTATTGAATGGCATTTGACAGCTCCTTCATATTACTCTCTAAAAAAATAAAATATTTAGTACGATCAAATAACTTGGACAAATAATAGTAAATTAAGTCATTATTCAAAGTAATATATATTGTTTCATCATTCAGCTTTCTATATCTCAGGATTAAGACAATTTAGGTTAATTAATTAAATAAAGCGTAAAGTTAGTCTTAAAACCTTGCTAATCACATTCTATACCTAACACTAGTGCTAACAACCAACAAAAGAAAACTTAAAATAGTTTTGGATAAGTCAACGATTCGATTTATTTAGAGGGAGCCCCACCCTCCTCCATTTATTAACTTTTATTTCATAATATTTATTAATTATCATTAATTTTAATTTCAATTAGAAGAAACAGCAACAATGTTTTTGAAAAAAAAAGAAACATTTAGATAAAACAATATCTTCTATCTTTTCCCCGTTCTTTGGTGTTATCATCACCTTGTTTTCTCGTATATACCTCTGTGTAATCATGGTCATCCCTCCTTTAACTATTTCTTCACACAACAAATCTTAGTTGAGATCTGGAGACAAAAAACCTACCACGCTATTAACCATCCAGGGCCACACTTGATATTGTGTATAAAAAGAAGGATCGTTCCAGTTACCTTTTAAGGAATTCCTCACCACATCTGCATAAGAATGTTTCTCTTTAAGTGGTCTCCGAACCTCCTTAGCTTTCCCTGCCTCCTTACTCTTATACTTCATAGGTTTGTACCCAAATTGTTTCGCAGACACTACAAGAAAATCCTATCCGACGCATAATTACAAAAATTTATTTTTAATTTTCTTATTATTACTAATTACTATTTATCGAACCCAAGTCATAGGACTCCAAACCAAGCCCCAAATTAATATTCCAAGGGAACTGCAACAGCCAGTTCAAATCCTTCCAGTAACCCAGGAAAGCATTAACCACTAGACCAAACAAATTCTTTGGTTATATTATCATTTTTATTATACTTATTATTAATATAATTTATACATATTAATATAATTATTATTAATAATAATAAAATAAATTATACTCATATTATTAAATTATTATTAATATTATTATTAAATTATTATTAATAATATTATTAACATTATAATTAATATTATAATTAATATTATAATTAACATTATAATTAATATTATAATTAACATTATTATTAATATTATTATAAATATTATTAATATTATTATACATATTATTAATATTATTAGTATTAATATTAATATTTAATAAATTTAATATTATTATCATCAATTTAATAAATTTAATTTAACTAATTTATATCATAATTTCAAAAATAAAATAGTTATGACAATATATAAATAAAATAAATTTAAAATAAATAATATTTAAAATAAACAAATATTTTATATAACATTTAAATAATTTAAATATATATTTTATTTTAGTCAATTAATTTTAAATCAAACGCTTATTTAATTTAATAAATCTAATTTAATTAATTTATATTCAAAATTGATAAATTAAATAATTTATTATAACATTAAAGAAATAATTCTAAAATAAATATAATAAAGAATTCAAAATTAAAATATTTATTATACATTAAAAATATTTAAATTTTAAAATTCTAAACATGCGTGGGCTATAGCGGACGCATATGCGTGGATTCTGTGGGCAATGCAAAACGGACGCATATGCGTGGGCCGCGGCCGACGCAAAACCGACGCCTATGCCGCAAAATTTTTTTATTTTAAAAAAAAAATTAAATCAATATATGCGTCCGTTTTGCGTCTAATGTAAATTTTGCGTGGGCTTTTACTCATTTTGGCCGACGAGAGTAGCGTCCGCAAATGGCCCACGCAAAAATTTGGAAGCTAAATCAAGTTTTTCTTGTAGTGAGATAGTCTAGTCAAACTAGCTTCTTGTTGAACTCCAACTTTTCTAAACCTGGGAATGTTAACATGGAGTTTCATATTACCTATGTAAATCCGATCCAACTCCCTCTCAAAATTTGCAACATTCTCCACATCTAAAAAACTCACAAAACCAAATCTCCTTCCTCACCTATTAAGTTTGCGCGCTATGAAAACTTCTTTCACCCTTGCCCATGTCTGAAAGATTTTAAATATGTCAATTTCTCATCGGCTCCATGGATAGTTGGAGAAGAAGAAAGTAGAGTAACAATGAGATGGTTGTTGTTGTTGTTTTTTACGTCCCTCATGACTCTTCCACCGAACTTCCCTCACTCTCACGTCCCTCACATCCCTCACCCTCACTCCAAAAATTGACCTGTTATTCATCTCCACCAAATGAAATTTAAAAGCATTCCAAAACATTGTTTTTCTTTCATAGTTATAAAGATTCATATTTTTTAGGGAATTGAAAGATATATTTTTTATAATAATATTATTATTAGACCTATTTTTGTTTCTTGGATTTAATGTTATTGAAAAACATTTTTCATCCTTGAGGTAAATATGATTTTCTCCTCCTTATTTGTTTACTTATTTGATACATTTTTATTTAAATAATATGTTTTAATCTATATTTCATCCAATAGAAATGTTTTATAATAAAATCCTATGTGTATAAATAAATTCTTCTTCTGGATTTTTTTTACTGATATTTAAATTTTATTGGAACAATTCAACACATTTATAGTTCTTGCAACTATAAAACATGTTGTGGATGAGGATGAATGGTGGTATATTGCCTGTATCTGTAACAAGGCAGTTTACCCCGACTCCAATTTTTTATTTTTTTTTTGTGAAAAGTGCAATAAGCATGTAATGAAGGTGTCCCTTAGGTACACTGTTTGATATATGTGTTATTCATTTATTGTTTTATTCTCCAATATTGATTGCAGTACAACATTACTGTGTTGGTTTGATTGTATTGAATTTGTATGTCAGGTATAAAGTGCAACTTCGTGTGATCGATGACAATGATTCTACAACTTTCATGCTTTTTGACAGAGAAGCCATTTCACTTCTTAATAAATCATGTGCTGAAATCTTTGAAAGTCATGATAAGGTTATCATTGCACACCTTTACATGTGAATTATATATTTAACCGTGCATTGTTAATTTGAATTTCATTTCTATTCTAGAACGGAACTCTTCCAAAAGAATTTGCATAAATATTGGAGAAAAAGGTTTTGTTCAAGGTTGATTCAAAAATGGATAAAGGCTTTAGGTTTGAGAAAACCTTTAGAGTAAAAAAATTGTGTGGATGAAGACATCATTCAACATTTCATGAGTGACAATTACAGTTCATTGGTAAGTTCTGTTGTCGTGTACTATGTCTGCAATATATATAAAATAAAATGTCTTTTATGAACTGATTTGTTTGAATTCACATTGGTTGGTAAGGAAATATATGATGAAAATGGAATAAAGGAAAAGAAAAGTTGGCATTGACTGATGCTTCATGTGAGAACAATACCATTAGTAGAAAAGATTAGTTATGAACATGTATGTATTGAAATAGGATTCGTTCCCAAAGTTTGGTAGTGAATGTAATGAGTCGCAATCTCAAACTGTGGATTTGACCAATGATAGTGTTATAGTGACTCCACTTAAAAGACAATCTCCACCAATGGTGCAAGTTACAGAGGACAATTTGCCACTGAAGACATTCAAAAGAAATGTTAAAATTGAGAAGTGAATTGTTATTTAAAATTTCTTTGTGATATTCCATCTTTTGAGGACATGACAGTAGTTATATTAATTATGTAATACTGCCTTCGATTTGAACTATTATGCAGAACAATCACTACAAGAAAATTATCAAATAGAAACCAATTTTTAGAAACCAAAATAATTAGTTGCTATAGTGACTAAATTAGAGACCATTTTAGGGACTAAATAAATTTTTGGTTTCTATATTAGTTTCTATTATTGTTAAATGGTTTCTAAATTAGTATCTAATTAGCTACCAAGGTTTTAACTACCAATTATTTAGTTTCTAAATTTGGTAGCAAAAACCTTGGTTGGTAATTAGATACCAATTTAGAAACCATTTAACAGTAATATAAACTAATTTAAAAACTAAAAAATTATTTAGTCCCTAAAATGATCTCTAATTTAGTCATTATAACAACTAATTATTTTTTGTTTTTAAAATTAGTTTTTATTTGATGATTTTCTTGTAGTGAATGTAACAAGTATTTCATGCTTTGACGATATTATGATTAGTCTTATGTATAACATTTTGATTTTGATGTTTTGAGGATATTATGATTTTGTGTATTGCTATTTTGTAGGTTTGTATATTTTGATCCTCAAGTATGCTGAAATTTTTGTCATAGCAAATATGCGAACTTGAAGTAGAATGTTCGAAGACTTTGTTATAAGTTGAAGATTGTTCATATATAATTTGGCAAAGTTGTATTTCTACATTTTTTTTAAGCGCATATGAAATCTGTATTGGACATACCGTATTAGATATGTATAATTCATTTGACATTTCAATTTTTAATGTGATCAGTAAATGGTGTACATTGCAGTAGTATATATTTGCATGCTGTTATTTGAATTTGTGAAATTTGTTATGTTATTGAAATTAAAATGCGTAGCACACAAACATAATATAATGTAAATAAATAAATCGTTCAAATATAAAACAATTCATATAATTTGGATTAAAAAGATTTATTATAAAAGGTCAATAGAAAGCGAAGAGTTAATAGAATTTAGAATTTAGGATTTAGAGATAGTACTCTGGGTGAAGGTCAGAGTAAGTTTGACATTTGAAATTATAGAATTATAATCAAAGAAGGAACTTCATTCATTGTTATCGATGTGGAAGATAGAATATATATTAACTTCTGTCTATACTAGTATTTTATTCATAATAATTTTATAAACAAATTAAGAAAATTCTTCGAAAATATGAAACTAATCTTAAAAGATTATTTAAGATATTCAAATAGTGATTTTAATCCTCTTTCTATTAAAAGTGGTCAATATTTTATACTTTTATATGGATTATTTAGTCTTTAAATTTTAAAAACATATAAGTCTAGCCATTATTTTTAAAGAATTCACCATGTTTTTTTAAGGTTATTAGGAAATAAATCAACCTACTTTTTAATGTTAAGAAAGAAATGTCTTTAAAGCAAAAAATACAATATCATGACCATATTACGTTTTCTTTATTAAATTATTCTTAAAATGCATATATACAATATTATGAAAATTTATATATTATAATACTCCCTTTCGTATGAAAATCTTGAGAAGGTTTTGTTTATTACAACTAAACATAATAAAGAAAATAAAGTTTTAATATTCATGTAATATTAGCTTTTAATCTTTCATTTAAATATACTAATTAAACCGTGTTCAGTTGCTTCTAGTGACATTCATTATAAGATAAAAATTCAAATTTTTATGGATAATTGAGATCCATATGTAAATTTGTCATATTCACTGAAATATTCGTATCTAACATTATTATTGACTAGAAAAAGGAGAAAGTGGAAAAGTGTGTGCACAAAAAACCCTTATTTGTGAATATAAGGGATGAAAAAAGAAAATTCATAGGTAATGTTATATTTAATCAAAAATTAAAAAATAAAATAAAATTTAAAGAGACCTCAATTTTTGGTGACCAAATTTTGAATAGATTTGTTATGCACTCACTACAAGAAAAACATGAAATAGAAACCAATTTTTAGAGATTAAAATAATTAGTTACAATAGTAACTAAATTAGAGACCATTTTAGAAACTAAAAAAAAATGGTTTCTAAATTAGTTTCTATTATTGTTAAATAGTTTCTAAATTGGTATCTAATTGGAAACCAAACTTTTAACTACCAATTATTTAGTTTCTAAATTTGGTATCTAAAACCTTTGGTTGTTAATTAGATACCAATTTAGAAACTATTTAACAATAATAAAAACTAATATAGAAACAATTTTTTTTTTAGTTTTTAAAATGGTCTCTAATTTAGTTACTATTGCAACTAATTATTTTGGTCTCTAAAAATTGGTTTCTATTTCATGATTTTTTTGTAGTGACCTGAACAAATGTTATTTCTTCTTTTTGTTTGATTTCAAGTTAAATTTTAATGTGTCCTTTTGGTGCTGTGTACAGAGTAATTTTTTGTTATTCTATGATATTTGACTCCATGTTTTGTTGCTTTGCTTTCAAAATTGTTTAACTTGTCATATAGAGTTAATTTTCCTTTCCATTGACCATGATTCTAATAACAAATCAAAGTTAACCTATTTATCTATGTTTGGACAATAAGATTGGTGTATGGAAGATTGGTGCATGATAGTAAACTCACTACAAGAAAATCATGAAATAGAAACTAATTTTTAGAGACCAAAATAATTAGTTGCAATAATAGCTAAATTAGAGACCATTTTAGAAACTAAATAAAAGATTGGTTTCTAAATTAGTTTTTATTATTGTTAAATAGTTTTTAAACTGGTATCTAATTAGCAACCAAGGTTTTAACTACCAATTATTTAGTTTATAAATTTGGTCTCTAAAACCTGGGTTGCTAATTAGATACCAATTTAGAAACTATTTAACAATAATTGAAACTAATTTAGAAACCAATTTTTTATTTAGTTTCTAAAATGGTCTCTAATTTAGTTATTATTGCAACTAATTATTTTGGTATCTAAAAATTAGTTTCTATTTCATGATTTTCTTGTAGTGACTCATAAACCTAATGAAAAGTTGTGGTCTTATAACAAACATGATGATGGGGTTATAGTTTTCATCAATTAGAACACATTCTTGTACGTTAAAATTTTTAACATAATCATCACAATTTTTTTATTGACAAAAAATAAATTAAATTAGAAAAAATACTTAAGAAGTATTCTAACCATTATAAAAAAGATACCTATAACAAAACCAAAATAAGAGACCCGCCTCCCTAAAAAAGGATAAAAGTATCTGAGTACAAAAAATAACATCAAAATAACTACTAACGCTCCTACCAACTATTTATCCAAGCAGACTTTACACCAAAATAAAGCCTATGAAAAAACATAATGATAGTGTATAACTCAGGTTATACCATTACATAGTCTTATTATTGGGTATGTTTGACACAAGCTCATTACATCAGGATCTAAAGCTTGAAAAATCTCATAGCACACAAAATATCTCCCAAAACAGAGTTCCAACACTTATATAACTATACCAACAAAGATATGTACAGAACAGGAAAAGCATAACCATCATGATTATCATAATAACATTATATATATGTTAGTCACAAAAGGATATTTTAAGCATTTGGAGTTGTTGAAGCCTCTCAATCTTAAAGATTGGAAATACCTATGTCACAACTTTAACTAACTCCTTCATAAGGAGCTTTACTTCATATATGTGTATTAGATTTGGTAGATATCTCAAAGTTAGAGTCCTAAAATGAGTTATTAAGTCGGGTTAACACCATTGTGTCTTGTATTTAAAAAACAACCCTTATGTTTGATATATAGTTAAGTAGTTCATAACTAGTTATAATTAATATAGTATTTGAGTATATAGTAATCAAAATAATAAATTGTGAAGTAAGTCATATAAATAACCTTTGATTAAGAAATGTCAGAAGAATAAATTGGGTTGTCCTTATGATATTAAAAGAGTCTTTGCACAAATGCAAACTGTTGGACAATTGACATGTCATTATGAGAGTAAAAGTGATGGAGATCAAGCTCAAGTGGACATGGAGGCCAATCAACAAGATCAAGAAGAGGTAGAGGCGCAAATAGAGGACGCCCATGGAGGTCAAAGCCCACCTCAAAGGCTTACAAGAAGCATGTTCAAAGCTTTAGGAGCTAGGGGACAATTATTTTCTCTTTTTGTAATTTCTTTGGTTGAAGGTGCTTAGAGGGAAACATTAGAAACCTCTATTGTTATAGCATCTTTTAGTCTTTAGTTAGGAGCTTTAGGAGGGGGGGTGTGTTAGTAGATAGGTGTAGAAGTAAATAAGGAGGTGCCAAAGTGAGAGAAGGGATCACACCTTCCTCATGTCTTGTTTAGGCGCCGGTTGTAGCTTCTTTTAGGAAGGAATTTTGAATTCTCTTAGTTTGATTTTTCAGCACCTTAGGCTATAAATATAGGTGCTGCCCTTGTACATTTCAGATTTGAATTTAGACTAAAGAAACTATACTCAATTTTTGAGAGAGCATTGGAGAGCTTTTGAGCCTTCTTCTCTAGTCTTATCTTGAAGGATCCATGGTGTCCTCAAGTGGCGGCAACACACTCATCTAGGAGCAACCATCCTTCTAGTGGCGTGATCATCCAACCTTACATCCATCTTCATGAGCATTCTTTTCTCCTTCCTTCCTTCTCTTTCAATTGTTCATGTGTAGCTTGTGTTCTTGAGTTTTGGTTCGGTTATTGTCATTTTCCAGCAGCTATTCTTCTTCTTCTCTGTTTTTGGTTCGATGCATTTTATTTTCCAGCACTCCTTTTCAGTTTTCTTGCCTTTTAATTCATTTTGTTCGGTTCATATTGGTTCTTATTCAATTCTATTCGGTGCTTTTGATTTTTACCTCTTTTTGTTGGTTCAATTTGACAATATGAGGGACTTCCATATGAGTTTGGATTTGGTGCTAGTTTTGGTGAGTTCTTGACTTAGAACATTGATCCAATTCTACGACATTCATCTAATGGTGAAGTCCGGAAGCATTTTGATAAGTTACATTCTAATTTTGCTACTCAGCCACGCAATATAAGACTGGTCTATGTTCTGATGGATTTTGATCCATATATTCAAGCATTAGCCAAATCTTACTCTTGTTGGCCAGTGACCCCCTATAATCTTCCTCCTGAAATGTACATGTGATGTGATTCCAATAGCATAGAAGAGAATGATTCTTGACATTCTTAGGAATCAACTTGAGTTGGACAAATGTTAGGCACTTTTTCTTAGAATTGGATCAATGTTCTAAGTCAAGAACTCACCAAAACTAGCACCAAATCCAAACTCACATGGAAGTTCCTCATATTGTCAAATTGAACCAACAAAAAGAGGTAAAACTTAAAATCACCGAACAGAATTGGATAAGGAACAAACTGAACCGAACAAAAAGAAATTAAAAGGCAAAGAACTGAAAATGTTTGCTGGAAAATAAGAACAACCGAACCATAAACTCAAGAACACAAGACAACATGAACAATTGAAAGAAAAGGAAGGAAGGAGAAAAGAATGCTCATGAAGATGGATGCTAGGTTGGATGATCACGCCATTAGAAGGATGGTTGCTCCTAGATGAGTGTGCTGCCGCCACTTGAGGACACCATGGATCCTTCAAGATAAGACTAGAGAAGAAGGCTCAAAAGCTCTCCAATGCTCACTCAAAATTTGAGTATAGTTTCTTTACTCTTAATTCCAATCTCCAAAATACAAAGGGAACACCTCTATTTATAGCCTAAGGTGCTGAAATGCAAGCTACACAAATTCAAAAACTCCCTCCTAAAAGCTTCTAGAACCGGCGCCAATTACAAAGCATGAGGAAGGTGTGACCTCTTCCTTCACTTTGGCACCTCCTATTCTACTCCTACACCTATCTACTAATGCACCCCCCCCCCCCCCCCCCCCCCCCCCCCCTCCTAAAGCTCCTAACTAAATCCTACAAGATGCTATAACAAAAGAGGTTTCTAATGTTTCCCTCTAAGCACCTTCAACCAAAAAAATTACAAAAAGAGAAAATAATTGTCCCTTAGCTCCTAAAGCTTTGAACATGCTTCTTGTAAGCCTTTGAGGTGGGCTTTGACCTCCATGGGCGTCCTCCATTTGTGCCTCTACCTCTTCTTGATCTTGTTGATTGGCCTCCATGTCCACTTGAGCTTGATCTCCATCAACATGTCTAAATCTTATATTTTTTTAGTTGTGTCATTCCTGGTCCACATAACCAAAAGGCTCATATCGATGTTTTCTTACAACCTTTAATTGATGACCTTAAGAAGTTGTGGAGTTGTGTTCAAACATACGACATTTTGAGGAAGCAAAATTTTATGATGCAGACAAGTTTGATGTGGACAATTTCCCTGCATATGGCCTATTATCAAGTTGGGGGACTTAAGGTAAATTACCTAACTCATATCACATGGAGCATAAAAAAAGTCTTTAGATTAGAAAAAAAAGTTGGTTTGAGTCACATTGTAGGTTCTTGCCTAACGATCATACATTTAGAAGAAAAAAAAAAGACTTTCAGAAAGGGAAAAGTTGAAATGGGTAGGTCACCATCTATGTTGACGTATGAATAGGTTTGTCATATGGTTAGGAATATGCCAAAAGTCATAGATGACTCTCATATGTCTAAATTACCAGGTTATGAAGAGTGACATAATTGGAAAGAAAGAAGTATCTTTTGAGATCTTCTATATTAGAAAGATAATTTGAACACAATCTTGATATAGAGATGAAAAGCAACATATTTAACGTAGTCATGAACGTCAAAGGTAAGACAAAGGACAATGATAAAACAAGAAAAAACTTAACATTATATTACAAAAAACCATATTTAGACTTGAAGTTGCAATCTAATGGGAATTTTTTAAAACCAAAACCAAATTACACTTTAACTACAAAGGAATTAAAGTTAGTTTACCATTAGATAAAGAAACTTTGAATGCCTAATGGTTATTCTTCAAATTTGGCAAGATGTGTGGATGTAGAGAAGGGGATGATACATGGGATGAAAATTCTTGATTGTCATATATTCATGGAGTGTTTACTTCCTATTTCATTTAGTTCATTGCTGGTAAATGCTTTAAATCCACTTATTGAAGTCAACCATTTTTTCCAAGATTGTGCTTGACAATATTAAGGGATCGTAACTTGGTTAGAATGGAAGAAAAAAATTCAATTCTTTGCAAGTTGGAGAGAATATTCCTCCTACATTCTTTGATTCAACGGAACACCACCTGATTCATCTTACAAATGAAGTAAGACCCGGTGGACCAAATCAATATAGATGGATGTATTCATTCAAAAGGTATAAAAAATATCATTGTATTTTTTTCAAAATAGTTCATTTATTTATAAATGCTCTAAATTTATTCTCATTTACTTAATTTTCTAAGTTCATGGGTGATTTTAAATGCTTAGTAAAAAATTGGACTAATGTGGAAGGATAAATTTATGCATCTTACTTATACCGAGAGACAAAACTCACTTATGTTCCCACTAATTCTAGAACTTCATGTTCTCAACATGTGTCCTATATGCTTAAGGTAAATATCTCACCTCACCTGTTGCAACTATTGCACTTATACCTTCCCCATCTCCAACTCTTGCACACACACATTCTCCTCCCTTAGCTTTTGCAACTAATTTAGAGACACAAATAATTACTCTATATTGACTAAATTAAATATTATTTTATAAATTAAAAAATTATTGATATATAAAATAATTTTTATTAATAATAAATTTTTATAAAATAGTTTTTAAATTGATATTTAAGATTTAGCTACCAAAATTTTAACTAGTAAATACTTTAAATTATAAATTAGTTATTAATTTAAAATTTAAAGTAGTTAATAACTAAAATCTTGATAATTAATATTAGATATCAATTTAAAAAATATTTTGTAAAATTTTATTAATAAAAAGTATTTTAAATATCAATAATTTTTTTTTTAATTTATAAAATAGTATCTAAATTAGTTAATAATTTTTTATCTTTAAATTAATTATTATTTAAAAATTCTTGTAGGTAATTTGTTATATAAACATGAAATGTTAATTAATAGTTAAAAAATTTAAATGATGTTCTACGTTTACCACACATTTTTTGTTGGATATTAGATTCTTGGGAAAGAAAACACTAAAAATATTTTATAATACTAATGAGGTACGATAAACACCACTTTTAACTTAAAAACAGCGTCATCATTTCTGTGGCACCAGAATTTGGTGCGTGGTTTCAATAATTATTGCGTAAAATATGTTGAGGTGCAGGCCACAATGCATGGTAGTGGAAGAACAATGATTATATCTTGTAATATTGCATGATGCAAGAATGAATGGTACAAAAAAGGAAGTTATTTGGTGTTGAAAAGGGACATATTTGTGTTATTTTTTACGTGCAAAGTTTTTTTCCATCTAGCACTTGATAATCCTTTGTTTCTTTCAGAGATAAGCATTTAATGAGACGAAGGAAACGTGACATATGACATCTGAATGCACATAATCAAAATTCACAGACATGGCAGAACTTGCACAATGGTATCCATAAAAATTTGGCTTGGACAACACCAACTATGGCCACATGAATCTTCGACACGTTGAATCATACATATCTGGTCCTGCAACAACAATGGCTGCTATCATTATCAGTGTTAATAATATAACAATGGTACTAGGTTGAAAACATGTTATTTGGTTGTTGAGAACGATGTTTAGATTCTGAATACCACCTTACATAAAAATAAAACTAATAATATTAATAACAATTATTATTATATCAATAATAACATTCATAATTAAACAACAATTCACAATTTATATATGCTTTAGAGGAAACTCAAAAATTGAGTCTTACAAATGTTTGGCTGGAATGTGACTCTATCTTGGTTTATGTTGCGTTTACTGTTAGGACAAATGTTACTTGGATGCTTCGTTAAAATATTTGTCTTAATTACTGTGGAAAAATCAGGTTTAAGGTTACTCATATTTTTTGTGAAGGAAATGCGTGTGCTAATAAGTTGGCTAATTTAGGATTTATTCATAGAGAATCATTTCATTGGTATAATAGGTTTCCATATAGTATGTTCTTAAAATTCTTTATTAATAGGTATAGTCTACCTATGTATCGTTTTTGTTAACATATGGGTTTTGATCTAGTCCCCATATTTTTTGTATTTTTTTTTAATAATATTTTTTCATGTGATGACAAATTATTGTTGTTACTTGAGGTGTCTGGTGGGAAAAACGCACGCGGAAGCAACAAACAAAATCACGAATCAACTGCAGAAAAATAAACGACACAAGATTTAACGTGGTTCGGTCGCCAACTGCAACCTACATCCACACGGACAACTATTAGGGTTTTCATTATATCCTGTTGCACCCCAATTACAAGTACAATAATTTTTTTAAATAGAGATAAATAGAGATAATAAAGGGACACAATGATTAAGCTCACTCACTAAAACATGGTGTCTACTCAGCCCAACTCAATTGGTTCTGGCTTCATACCCAACCGTGTCAGCATAACTGAGATCTCAAGTAACATAGTGATATCTAACATAAAAGCTTTTTATATATATAAAAAAAAAAAACATTCACAATTTTAATGTTACATGATAAACTGATTTATGTCAACCAAAACAAAACTAAGGAGATAATTGAGAGAGAGAAAACATTACACAATTTTAAATTTTATACTGGTTGGCCTATTTATATTTTGTGATAATGACGGTTATTTAATGGAGTTCTTGACAAGTATGCACGTTCTTTTACCTATATCTATTAAGAAAGAAAGATAGCAGAATAGAGATATTAGAAGTGAAATATTGAATCATCGTTCATCTAATTATTTATTTAATTCTAAATTAATGATAATATAATTACTTATAAAATAAAAGATGTTATAGTATATATTTTATTGGTTTAAGTACATTGAAAGTCATTTGGCATTTATGAATAGGTTGATTATTTATTTTTATAATTAATAAATATAATTGTAGATAATTTTATGTGGGCCAGTAGTTTTACTTATGTAACCAAAGGTAGTATCTAATTCTGATTGATAGATATGTTTTAATTGTCATTTATGTTATAATTATGTTAACATCAATATTGTATGTTGATGAATCACTTAAAGGAGACCAATATACTTGAATTGTGGTTTGAATTAATGTGTAAAGCATGTGTTTTTATGACTCAACACCTTGTGAAATTTTAGTATGAAGCACTCGTTCTAAATTTGATAAGTTCTTGTGTATTGTTAGTCCAATTTTAATGGATGTAATTTCTCTTACTAGAATGAGTAAGTCTTATTTTACCTTAGTGTTCTTGATATATTGGAAGATAAACTTGTTGTTATTATTGACTCTACCAACAATGAATAGAAACCTATTATAAAGCTTGAGAATGAGCAATCAAACTTAGCTTAATGTTCATAAGGATGACTATCTCAAACAATATTAAGACAACTCTTACCAAAATTGAAATTGTCAAATAGTTTATGGGTTTGTGGGAGAGCATTCTTTAACACATGTTAAGTCTCTTGTTGAGACATTAATGAGTGCATTGACCTTCATGAAATTTGATGAGTCATGTATTATGCATGAACATGTTATTGAAATGATAAACATTGTAGCAAATACTTAACACCTTGGAAATGATTGTGAATAAGAACTTCGTTGTACATTTTATTTTGAACTCATTACCATCTAAGTATAACTTGTTTCAAATGTCCAAAAAATACCATGAATGATAAATTGAAGGTGCATGATTTGCATAACATGTTGGTTCAAGAAGAAACGAGACTTAAAAATTAGGGAAGTAACTCAATTCACTGTGTTAGCCATCAAGAAAATAAATGAGCTAGAAAGAAATTTGTAAAGAAACATCATAAGGGAAAAATGATGTTAAAGGTTAATCCAATATCAATGAAAATTCAGAAGAAAGAATTAAATGACAATATTGTTATTTATGTGAGAAATCTAGACATTTATAGAAAAATTGCCCAAAATGTAAGGTTCGAATAGAAGGGTAAGCTTAATGCTTATGTATGTTTTGAATTAAATTTAGATGAAGTTTCCCATGATATATGATAGATTGATTTTGGATGTACTACTCATGTTTTTAATATGATGCAAAAAAAATTGTTATGATCCAACCTATAAGGTCAAATGAAACATTTGTTTTCATGGGGAATAAGGTGAGAACTCTAGTGAAAGCAACCAAGACTTATCATTTAATCCTCTACATTAAATATCCTTTTGATTTATTGGAAACCTCTTATGTACCTAGTTTATTTAGGAATTTGGTTTTGTTGTCTAAATTTAATGTTATTGGATACTATTTAAATTTTGGTAATAAATGTTTTAGTTTGTTTAAGAACAATCATCTCATTGATATTGGTATTGGTATTATTTCTTATGGTTTATATGCTTAAACGCTTATGCCTTTACATCATAATCTTGACACTAAAGATAATTTAGTAAATGAATGCTCTGATTTTTTGTGGCATAAATGCTTATGTCAAATTTCTAGAAACGGATGAAAATATTAATAAAGAATGAAATTCCTCAAAATCTAGATTTTATTAATCTAAATATTTATGTTGATGGTATAAATGGAAAACAAATAAAACACGCAAAGAAATGGACTACAAAAACTACTTAGCTTTTAAAATAGTTGCACACTAATATATGTGGGCCTTTTGATGTTAATTCTTTTGGAAAAGAAAGGTATTTCATCATCTTGATGAATATTCACGTCATGGTCATGTCTACTTATGACATGAGAAATCTTAAGCAGTGGATGTCTTGGAAATTTTTTGAATAAAAAATAGTCAATTCGATAGAAAGGTGAAAGTTGTCAGGTCGGGTAAAGGTGGTGAGTATTATTAAAGGTATGATGAAACTAGGCAACACTTAGATCCATTTGCTTAATTTCTTCAAAAACATGACATTTGTGCATAATACTCAAAGTCAGGTACAACACAACAAAATAATGTATCAAAAAGGCTTAATAAAACATTAATGAATATAGTTAGGAGTATGTTAAGTAATTTTATCCATATTTTTATGGATGTATGCCTTGAAAGCAGCCACATATTTTTTAAGTAGGGTTACTAGTAAGGCAATTCCTAAGACAACTTTCGAACGGTAGACTAATAGAACATCCAATATAAGGCACTTGAATATTTGGGGTTGCCAAACATAAATAAGCGTTTATAATCCACAAGAAAAGAAAGTGGATGCAAGAACAATCAATGTATATTTCATTGGTTATCCAAACAAATTAAAGGGGTATATATTTTACTGATCTAACCAGAGTATGAGATTATTGAAATTGAAAATGCAAGGTTCATTGGAAATTGTGAAATCAATGGCAGTTTGATTCCACAACAAGTGAAAATTACAGAAGTTAGAGTACATGTTCCTTTAATTTGTCTCGCTAACAATAAAGTTAGTATTACTCTTGTTTTTGTGACAAATGACAATGAAGAAGATTACTCTTATCAACTGATTTCACCAAAATTGATGACTAAATCCTAAGAAAAAATAGAGAATAAAGGATCTTTAGAGCAAAAAATGAATTTACTTTGTTTAAAAATTTGATCGGATAGAAATGTTCCTTAACTCATCAGCTATAGCATGGTGCGATCATATTCTAAAATAGATGAAGATTGAGAGAGAAAATTAAAAGAGAGAAAAGAATGAATAGGAGTTGGGAGAGATAGAGAGAGAAAAAAAGAAAAGTTTTTGTAAGTCTCTGGCGTTTAATTTTTTTACTATGAACCAACTAAAATAAGATAGAGTTATGGGTGTAAAATTATTTGGAATTTAAGTAAGATGCTTGATTGAGCTGAAATTTAAAATTGAAAAAATGTGTCAATGTAGCCATCAAATTTTCTATATATAAATCTGAAAAGGTATTTTTTTATGAGTTAAAAATAAATATAATAAATAAGGATATTTAAGACCCTTATAAAAAAAATTCACGTAACTCACGAAGATAACAAGTCCTGTTAAAATATTATATGAAAAAAACATAAAAAAAAATATATGGAAAAAAAATCAAAATTTGGTTCATACCTGCTTGACCCTACTCTATCCTTCTTCAAAAGCATTAGCTTATCTTTCATATACTAAAAAGCATCACCTAGGGAGAGGCTTACATCACAAAAATAAGATCACATTCTCTAAAAAGGATTAAAAAATTAAACCTAAAAAAGGTATAGTTGTTACCAACTCATGGGTAAATGAACTTATATGTTCTTTTAATTTAATTAATAATTTGGTTTTAAGAATTAATTATGAAGTTATTTCAAGTATTTAGGAGGAGTTTAACTTTCTATTATCATTTAGACAACTTAAATATATTGCATTATAACAAAATCATTAAATAAAAATCAATTTTAAAAACTAAAATAGTTAAAACATTGATAATTAATTAGATATCAATTTAAAAATTAATTTAAAATTTTTATTAATAACAAATTTTACTTTTTATTCTGTCCAATAATATCTAATTTAATTAAGATAGTAATTAATTATTTTTTTTCTATTTTTTTAATGATTGCTTCTCTCTATAAAAAGAAACACATTTTTTTATAATTATTGGTATTACATTTAATTAAATAATTTTATCTTTTAATGAATAAAGAAAGGATAATTTATTTATATAGTAAAATAAGTAATTGAATAACTTATCTATATAACTTTTAATTAAAATAACAATCACATATATTTTTTAATATTATCTTTAACAAATTATATATGTTTTTAAACTTTATTATTTAAATATTTTTAATATCATTTTAATAAAATTAAATATTAAACATAATTCAAATTTAAAATAAAATTAAATAAGTAACCAAATCAATTCAAACAGTATTAATTAGATTACGTGGAGTAACATATTTTTTCAATAAACAAAATATGGTTTATTATCTTTTTAACTTGTACATTTATAGAAGAATAAATAATCTTTATGGTTTCCTAAAAGAAAGAAAAAATAGACTCTTACATCAGAATTTGAACAGATAAAACTTACACATAAGAAAGAAAAAACCAACCTTCTGTGTCTGTACATAAATCAATATCCAGAACTATATTATCCAAATAAAATAAATTATGTAATAATTTTTTATTTGTGTCTTTATCAATTACGTTACTAATTTTAGCTCACACTCTTCTCTTCTATTTTTATCACTTTTTTTATTTTTAAAGTATATTATATAAAAAATTTATATTTCCAACATTTTTCAAATTCAGTTTTATTTCACTGAAACAAAAATAGACCTAATGTGCTCTATAAGCCGACCAAGTTGACTTATCGACTTTTTCACTGTTCTAATAAACTTTGTGGACCCCTATAGAATTAAATCCACTATTTTTTTAACCAAAATATTATAAATCATGCATTTGTTATAAAATTTTCAGCAATCTATTTATATTTTTTACGAAAACAATATTTTATATCTCTTTAAAATAAAATAAAAAATTAAGTGTTTTTTCTCATAAATAAAAATTGAAAAAATTATAATATATTAAAAACAAAATCTGATGAAAACTTCATTATATTATTATTACTTTAGTTATTAAAGTAGTATTTTTAAATGGAAATGAGAGGGATATACCCACATTATAACTAAATTTTAAAAGAAAATTGAAATGAAGTTATCAAAATGATAGACTAGGTGTTAAAGTGGGTGCAAACCTCACTTCATGAGCCGGTTTTATGAGGTTGAGTTAGGTTTAAAGTCCACTTTGTAATATGGTATTAGAGTCATTTTAAAGTCTATCCTAGCAATTGTTTGTGTTGGATCTATCGTGTCACCCGCTATTGGGCTGCTATCGGACCACCCATAATATATAGTCTCACGCACGAGTTGGTAGTCTCGAAGTAAGGGAATGTGTTAAGTGGGTGCAAACCTCACTTCACAAACCGATTTTTATGGGGTTAAGTTAGACTTAAAATCCACTTTGTAATACTAAAAACAAGATGATATAACTTTTCAAATTTTAGACCTAAAATAGTTCATGAAAATGAAACACTCACCCTTCACCTTTCAACCAGACAATGATAATTTTCTGTTTTACGTTCTCTATCTCATATGTCAAAATCAAAGGCATGGATTAAAAAAGGTTAAAATAAAAATAAATTATATGTATTGTGAAAATTTACTAATAACATAGGAGTAAAGATATTCTTGATTATTACATGGTATTAGTTTTATATATCTTATTTATTAATAAAAAATTGTTTTTCATTATACTATATTTATATAGCACATAAATAAATATAAAAATTAAAAATAATTATATTGATAATACTATCAAATATAATTGACAGAGTAGTTAATAGAGAGGTAAAACAATTACAACTAAAAGTTATAACTGAAAAATCTAAAATATTATAAAAGATGATATGTTATAACTGAAAATCTAATAGAAAATCGTATTTATCATCTAATCAACAATATTTTTCAACAATTAAGAACATCTTAAAAGACACAGTTATTATGATTAAAAAGTATATCCTTCCAAAAATTTCTCTGTAAAAAAAATTCATCCTTAACATCGGACAACAAAGAAGTGAAAGAAAAAACCATTTTAACTCTATTATTAGTGTTCAAACTTGTCATCACAACGTATTTGTGCCATTATAAATACACTACCATTGAAGTCTCTTGCTCAAACAAAAACCACCAACGTTGTTTTCTTCTCTCTTTCTCTTCCGATTTTCTCCTCTTAACACCCTTCAACCATGGAAGGTGGTGTGCCTGAGGCTGATATCTCAGCTTTCAGAGAATGTTTATCTCTTTCATGGAAAAATCCTTATGTTCTTCGCCTTGCTTTTTCTGCTGGAATTGGTGGTCTTCTCTTTGGCTATGACACTGGTAAATAATAAAAAATAAAAAAAATTAATTATAAATTTATTTGTAATTATTGGGTTGATAATGAAGAGGGGTGCGTTTGTGTAAGTGCAGGAGTTATATCAGGGGCTCTTTTGTATATCAGAGATGAGTTCAAAGCAGTTGACAGAAAAACTTGGCTTCAGGTAATATCAATCTTCTCTCAGACCATTCATGCAGTTTCAGTCTTTCAATGAATTCAAAATTCTTCTGAATTGAAACCTACTTTAATGCCCTTGCTTACATGCTCTCTGTTTGCAAATACTCACACAAATAACATCATACAATTATAATCAACTTACACACAAGAGAAATCATAAATATATCTTTTTATAAATAATTTTATTTAATTAGTTTCTTATTTTCAAGAAATACTTTGAATGAATAATAAAATAATTACGATGGTTGTAACACCAAATTAAGGAAAAAAAATCATCATTTATTTCAGGGCAGATTAAAGAGATTAAAACCGTAAATAGTTTGGGAACGAGATAATACTTTTTCCCCCCTAAAGTTTTCCTTTGAAAATCACTTTCATTTTGACTAATTTTAAGGTAAATTTTCTTTTTGCCTTTGAAGTGAAATTTTATTAAAAAGTAAAGATTAAGATTTTTTTTTTAAGATAATATTTTTAATGTTCGTTCACGAACTTTTGAATTGCCTGATCCCCATTAACGGGGTGAGATCCAGTTAATAATTATTAGATTAATCTATGCATAACTAAATTTACTATTTTTTAATTATTATTATTAAACTAACCCAGTTTTTTTATTCCCATAATTAACAAACAAATACCCTTGCGTATATCTAAGGGCTGAATTCAGTTAGTGTAAGTTTTATTAAGCCTTTATTTCCACATTGAATGAACTGCCAATAAATCCAATTATAATTATAAAAATTAATTTAAAATAAGCTTTTATGGTGATGGATATTTATGAATGAATGAACATGTAATTAAAAAATAATAATTTTTACAACAGTACTTTTTTAATTGATTGTTAGAGTGAACATAAATACTAATATTTCTGGAGATGTGTGCATCTATGAATAAATGTTTCATGTTTTTTTATAGTATAATATGAAATAATTAAAAAAATGTAAAGGGTATTATCACCTGAAAAGTTGACATGTGTCTTGTGTCCCAATCATGTGTTAGCACAATAAATGTTCCGTTGGTCCCGTTGGGGGTGTTGGCCAACAAAGCAAAATAAGCAAAATTGAGCACCAGCTACAGCAACCACTCAAAATCCCCCAAATCTTATTTATATTCTTAACCTGCGTAATCAATCATCAAACACTTCCTTAAGAAAAGGAAGTAACTTATGGAACACTTTAAATCTAATTTAGTTTCATAGTTTAAAAGTTATATGGCTCAAATCTGTCATAAAGGTTAGATTTTTTTTTTCTTTTTCATGTTGTGCTATAGTATTTGTGTTATTGAATTGGAATTGTGAGTAAATTACTACTGGGTGTTACAAAATCTAGCACACTTTTTGAGTTATGCTAATGTGAAACTGTGGTTCTTTCTTGTAAAACAAATTTATGGTGATGTATGACTTTTGGTATATTCATTTTGTGTGAATGGTGAACTTTGGGGAAAATAAATCACAGGAAGCCATAGTGAGTACTGCAATTGCTGGAGCAATCATAGGGGCTTCAGTTGGAGGATGGATTAACGATCGATTTGGAAGAAAGAAAGGAATTGTTGTAGCAGATGCCCTTTTTTTTATTGGGTCTGTTATTATGGCTGCTGCCAGTAGCCCAGTTGTTCTCATCGTGGGTCGTGTATTTGTTGGCATTGGTGTTGGTATGGCTTCCATGACATCACCCCTCTACATATCAGAGGCTTCACCAACCAGAGTAAGAGGAGCCCTTGTCAGTCTTAACAGTTTTCTCGTTACAGGAGGACAGTTTCTCTCATACCTCATCAACTTGGCCTTCACCAAGGTGGGAAACTGTGTTGTCACTTTTCACTTTCTCACAAATTTCTGATACATAAATATGATACATGCCTGACCTATGTTGGTGTTCATGAAATGTTTTTTTTTTCTTTATATGCCTGCAATTTCCTTGAGTGTCTTTAAGGATATTCTCTTATCAAAATTTGGAGTTTGATCTCTGTAATCCATGGACTGAAGAAGGAAACTAAGGTGAAACTTTTTTAATACTGATTGAAAAATAGTAATAAAAACATATAAGGACATGCATCTAAATTGTTGTCATGTATCTCTCCTTATTGATAGTGTTAGATAGGCCTTAGCTATTTAATGTTTACCAGGAAAGAAACTGTCACAAAAAAAAGAAATTGAACATACATGAGAGAGAATCCATTTCCATGTGCATACATTATTAAGAATTAAGAAGTGGACTTTATGTCTAACTCAACCTTATGAAACTGACTTATAAGGTAAGGTTTGAATTCACTTATATACTATGAAATGTTCTTATCTTTAGTCGATTTGAGATTTCTAACATACATGTTTGAACTTTTTCTTTTGGTGTTCTTTTGTTCATGTAGTATGGTAAATGAATTTGTGCATAATTTGTTGTTCAGACACTAGGGACATGGAGGTGGATGTTAGGGGTAGCAGCAGTACCAGCTTTGATTCAAGTTCTGTTAATGTTTACACTCCCAGAATCGCCTCGTTGGCTGTACCGCAAGGTTAGATTAGCATCATTGATGGATTGTTATTGATATGTGTGAAATTGTAAATCTTAATTGTTGTTACATTGTTGTTCCCACAGGGTAGGGAAGAGGAGGCACAAGCAATTCTGAAAAAGATTTACCCGTCTGAGGAAGTTGAAGGTGAAATTCAGGCTTTGAAGGAATCAATTGATATGGAAATCAAGGAAACAAAATCAACAGAGAAGGTGGGCATGATAAAACTTTTGAGAACCAAAGCTGTGAGAAGAGGTTTATATGCAGGCACAGGCCTTCTAATCTTCCAACAGTTTGTGGGGATCAACACTGTGATGTACTACAGCCCCACCATTGTTCAATTGGCTGGTTTTGCATCTAACAGAACAGCATTGCTTCTGTCACTCATCACATCTGGCCTGAATGCATTTGGTTCAATTCTGAGCATATACTTCATTGACAAGACTGGGAGGAAAAAGCTTGCTCTGATAAGTTTGTGTGGAGTTGTGTTCTCCCTGGCTATGCTAACTGTTGCTTTTCGAGAAAGTGAAATGCATTCTCCAATGGTTAGTTCCATTGAAACCTCTCAGTTCAACAACACATGTCCTGATTACAATGCAGCTGTGAACCCTGGTAAATGGAGTTGCATGACATGCCTAAAGGCTTCACCATCTTGTGGTTTTTGTGCTGCTGATGACAAGGTAAATCCATTCCACCCTTCATCATCTTACCAACACCATGTTTCAATTTTGTGGCTCACAACACTCTTACCATTATTGGGAGAGAAGGGCTAAAAAAGAAGTTATTTCAAGTCCAATTGTGACAACATAATGCATATAGCAAGATTTTGCATGTCAGGTTACTATCAGTTATTGGGAGGGAAAGGAATGAAACAAGTTATTTCAATTGCAAATGTTGACACCTCTATGCATATAATTTTATATTTATTGACACTAATTTCAATTAAATATGCAGCTTTTACCCGGGGCATGTTTGATATCCAATGATGTTACAAAGAAGTTGTGTGGCAGTGATCATAGAGCATGGTACACTAGAGGGTGTCCTAGCAAATATGGTTGGGCTGCTTTAATAGGACTTGCTCTTTACATAATATTCTTCTCACCAGGAATGGGAACTGTTCCATGGGTTGTGAACTCTGAGATCTATCCCTTGAGGTATAGAGGAGTTTGTGGAGGAATAGCATCCACAGCTGTTTGGATTTCCAATCTCATTGTTTCAGAATCCTTTTTGTCCTTGACAGAAGCTATTGGGACAGCATGGACATTCATGTTGTTTGGAATTGTAGCCATTGTGGCCATTTTCTTTGTCATTGTTTATGTACCTGAGACCAAAGGGGTTCCAATGGAAGAAGTAGAGAAGATGCTAGAACAAAGATCATTGCAATTCAAGTTTTGGCAGAAGAGATATTCTGATTCTGAGAAACAGTGACTCAAAGAAGACAAAAAAAACCTTGAATATGTATGTAGTTGATTAGTTGAGTTGCTGAAAATCCTTATGAGATCACTAGAGGATTGATATTAAGCTATTGTTTTTTAATTAGTAAAAAATATTAAATTATTATCGATTGCTTTACATTCTTCTTTTTTTGTCAATATTATGTAACTTCAATATCAAGAATTTGATCTTCTAATATAACCATTTTCTATTTTCTATTTGGCTTCTTTTTCTCCTTTACACTAACTAATGGTAAGAACACATTGAGAAAGTGTTTTTCTATATCTTCTTGCATCCCCTTTAAATTTTACTATGCTCTGAATTCATGTCATGATAATTTCTTTATGGCAAACAAATGTTGAAATAGTTACTCAGTGCATTCAATTTTGAGCAACAAAAACATTCTTTTTCCAATTCATTTTTTTATTAAGATTAATACAAGATTCGCGTCTTGGTGGAATCCAAATGGAATTCACATAATAAAAATTAATTTGTCAAAAAGTTAATATTAAAAAATAATGTATATTATAAAATTAAATATATGTATGTAACATCTATGTCATGTCAACGATGAGTTAGCATAAAATATGACAAATTCCAATAATTTTCTTATTAAAAATATCTACAAAGTCTAAAATTTGGACTAGCGAAAAAAATCAATTTTCTCTAAAAATACATATAGACCAAAAAGATAACCTATATTATATTAGCATATTTAGTGTGTGGGTCAAATTTAAAAGATCATAGTTTGTGGACATACACCCATTGGTCATAATTTGAAGTAAATTCGTAACTTCACTCATCTCGTAAAATTATAAAGTTTGGATTGTTGCTAGACAAAGAGATGCATAACACAATTTATATAAGTCACATAACATGTAATTACATTGTTTATAGAATAACATGAGGGACGTGAGAGTGAGGGAGGGTCTGTGGAAGAGTCATGAGGGACGTAAACAACAACAACAACCATCTCATCGTTACTCTACTTTTTTCTTCTCCAACTTTCCAGGGAGCCATGGAGAATTTGATATGTTCAAAATCTTTCAAAGATGGGCAAGGATGAATGAAGTTTTCATAGCGCGCAAACTTAATAGGTGGGGAAGGAGATTTGATTTTGTGAGTTTTTTTAGATGTGGAGAATGTAGCAAAGTTAGAGACGGAGTTGGACCGGATTTACATAGGTAATATGAAACTCCATGTTAACATTCCTAGGTATAGAAAATTTGTAGTTGAACAAGAGGCTGGTTTGACTAGAGTATCTGTGAAACAATCTGGGTACGACCCTATGAAGTATAGGAGTAAGGAGGTAGGGAAAGCTAAGGAGGTTCAGAGACCACTTAAAGAAAAAAATTCTTATGCAGATGTGGTGAAGAAATCCTTACAAGGTAACTGAAACAGTCATTCTTTTTATATACAATAACAAGTGAGACCCTGGATGGTTAATAGAGTGGTAGGCCGTTTGTCTCCATATCTCAACTATGATTTGCTGTGTGAAGAAATAGTTAAAGGAGGGATGATCATGGTTACACAGAGGTATATGGGAGATAACAGGGTTATGATAACACCAAAGAACGAGGAAATGATAGAAGATATTGTTTTATCTAAATGTTTTTTTTTTCAAAAACATTGTTGATGTTTCTTATAATTGAAATTAAAATTGATGGTAATTAATAAATATTATGAAATAAAAGTTAATGAATGGAGGGGGGTGGGGCTTCCTCTAAATAAATCATTGACTTATCCAAAACTATTTTAAGTTTTCTTGTGTTGGTTGTTAGAACCAGTAGGTATAGAATGTGATTAACAAGGTTTTAAAATAACTTTTTCGGAATGAAAGAGGTTCGAATAGGATAGGATTAAGAATTGGATAGGTTTGAAAAGGTTTGATGAATGTTCAAAAGGGTGTAGCTTTTTATTTATAAAATAATATTTATTTTTATCAATATATCAATTAATTAATTTTTATCTTTAAAATCAGTTGTTATTTAATAATTTGTTTATAATAATGTTTAATGATATTTGTATAAGATATATAAAATGGTTAGTTTTTAAATATGTTAGAATTGAAATATTTCAATGTGATGAAATAAACTATTTCAAAATTAACGAAGAACATACAAAAAAAAAGCTAGTAAAGAGAGTTACAATGAAAGGATAAAAGGAATATTTTATTCATGCAAAACATTAACATCAAAAGCTGTTTACCATAATAATAATATTTATAAATTCTTCTAGCCCAGCCTCTCTTCAGATATAATCTATATAATTTCAGTTTTACCCTACTTCTATAGAATAATTTAAATTAATGTAGAGTAAAAACATAGGTTTAAATTATGTTAAAAATTCTACATCAATATCAAATTATAGATTAAAGTATATTATATATAAGTGAATTAAAATATTTCATAGTATATATATATATATATATATATATATATATATATATATATATATATATATATATATATATATATATATATATATATATATTATATATAAGTAGAAGTAACCTAATTTTATAAACTGATTTATAAAGTTAAATTACACCATTTTTAATAAATTGTAAATATAATTTTAAATTTAATAATGTAAATATATAATTTTAAATTCAATAATGTAATATATAATTTTAAATTCAATAACCAAATATGCCTCTAAGAACTAAAAGCTAAAATTCAAAAGAAAGATAAAAATACATTTTAAGAAAATCCTTAAAAAACAACGACCCTTTTTTTTTAAAAAAAATAATTCAATACACTGCGCCTCCTTTCGTCTTTCTCATATTTGCTTGCTGAAGGAAAGCTACTGCCTGAGCTTGAATGGAGAACAGAGAACGGCGTGAACGGCAAGAACGGCGTGAACAACATCCTTATGGAGAACAGAGTCAGCACCAAGGTGGTCGGAGGGAGGAACAAAGGGGAAAACGTACATTACATTACCCTCAATCGTCTTCTAACTCAGTCTCTACTTTTTTCTTCTCAAACTTCCCAAGTTCTCACGGTGAATACGATATGCTGAAGATTTTCCAGTGGGCAAGGGTGAAGGAGGTATTCATCTCTAGACGTAGAAACAGGTGGGGAAGACGGTTTGGGTTCGTGAGATTCTTTTCTGTTCCAAATGAGTCTAAACTGGAGAAGGAGTTGGATCAAATCTTCATTGGTAATATGAAATTTTATGTTAATCTACCAAAATATAGGAGAACTGAGTATTATCAACAAGCTGGGACATCTCTTGAGGGAGTTAAGGGCAAGAATCAACGCCCCCATACAAAGGTGCAATCGAAGGAAGAGGGGGAATGGAGAGACGTGAAGAGGAGGGGCGCACGTAGGAACCACACTTTGAAGTACACGTATGCAGAAGTTGTTAGGAAATCTCCACAGGATCAGTGGAAAGGTCCATGTATTGAAACCACATCTAAAATTCTGCCTTGGATGACAACCACTGCAGTAGGGCGAATGGTATCATACCTAAATTTTACGTCTCTAAGTGAAGAGGTTATCAAAGGGGGCATGTCAATGATTAAGGTTAGATATTTGGGTGATAACTTTGTTCTCTTGACTCCTAAGGAAGGAGAACGGATGGAAGACATCATTAGGATGAACAAAAGCTGGTTTACAAGTGTGTTTGAAGACTTAGAACCTTGGTCTGCCTCTTTTGTAGCGAGCCATAGGTTAGTATGGGCGAGGTATTACGGCCTTCCTCTACCTCTTTGGAACAAGGACTGTTTGGCTAACATTATTGGAGACATGGCAGATCTGGTATCCATTGATGAGGTAACTGGGCAGTGGGAAAACCTTGAATATGTGCGTATCCAATTACGGGTGACCAAAATGAGTAGAATCGGAATCACAAATGGGTATCAGATAAATGGTCAAATATACAATATCAGTGTTATTGAAGAGGAAACCGATCAAGGAGGACGAGCATGCAGTTGCCCTGAACACAATCTTTCTTCCTCGGATAGCATATCTTCATCGGACACCTTTATCGTGGAATCTGTTTTTTCGGATAAAGCATCGGAGGGGGGGGGGGACATTGATGCCGGCGGCACCTCTCGAAGGGGAAAGGAGGATGAGGAAGACAACGAAAAGACACCACAGATAAAGTCGAGCCAATTAAGGCAATTCTCTCAGTATGAAAGGGGGAGGCAGAGCAAAGAGAGTGTACCTTATACAAATAAGGTAATACGTGAGCAGGGGGTTCTGCTCTTGGGGCAACTTTATCTGTACAAGAGAAAGTCAACTGTTTATGTTCACTTATACATAATGCTCTATCTGACCTAGTCCATTGTTCTCAAAACCTTAACTCCCCTTTACCCAAATTAAGTGTGGGCCTGCTTTCTGAGGCCCAATTTAACTATAACGGGGTTTTGGGCCTAACTAATCAAGGAGTTAGGGTTGCTGCGGAAGTGGATCACGGAAAGGCGGGGCAAGGGAAGGTCACGACGTCGAAGACGACGACTGGTGGAGGTGTCGAACCGACAATGGAGGCCTCGATTAATTTCTCTGGAGGGAGGTACATGGATATGTACAACCATATGCCTAACCAGAATGCGTCCCACGGTGAACCAAGTAGTGTGGACAGCTCTGCGTCAGTAAGCAGAGACCCCATTAATGACGAAGACGTGCGAATTGCGGATGAAGAACCTATCACATCGGAGAATGTACGGAGGCTGTGAGGGCTATGGGAACAAGGTACGAAACCATCATGCCTGCGGTGGAGGTCTAAGGGAGGATTAGGGCCCCTGCATTATGGGGTTAATTCATCATCCAGGTTAAGTCGATGTTCCTTTGCTGAATCTGATAATGATATTGAACACTGTAATAACATATTAAGGGTTGAAGATTATATAGCTGAATCTGAACGTATTTGGGTTGCGGGGAAACAATTAGGGGTGAGGTGTTCCGGGGAGGAGGTGAACATTGTAGTTCAATTGGAAAGTATGGAGGAAAGGGATAAGGAAGTTAAGAAGAACGCCGAGGAGGGTACTAGTCACGTCGAATTATGATCATACTCAATCTTAATATCAGGGGCTTGGGGGGGGGGGGGGGGCACTAAGGCTAATTATTTGAAACATTGCATAGCCAAGGAGGGCGAGGAATTTGTGTGTTTGCAGGAGACAAAATCTGTGTCTTTTACTGATAATCGCTGCTTCTCTCTTTGGGGGGATAGTAACATAGGCTGGGTGCATTTTGAAGGTGATAATGGTGCAGGGAGCATGTTATCAATGTGGCATAAAGATAAATTCTGCTATGATTCGCACGTTGTCGGGATAGGTTTCATTGCGGTGATAGGTCAACACATTAAATCTAGTTGTATGTGCTTTGTGGTTAATGTCTATGCGGCCTGCAACTACAATGCAAAAATCACTTTATGGGAAGCTTTAACTTCACTGAAGAGGAGTTATCAGAACATGGCTGGATGTTTTTGTGGAGACTTTAATGCTGTAAGAAGGGAGGATGAAAGGAAAGGAATCACAGGTGGGTCAAGTCAGAGGAAGGAAATAAGAGGATTTAATTGTTTTATCGACGCAAACAGTATGGTGGACATTCCAAGTGTGGGAAAAAAGTATACGTGGTTCAAACCAAATGGAACCGCTAAAAGCAGGTTGGATAGAGTCTTGGTTTCTGAAGAATGGATTCAGACTTGGCCTTTCTATAAACAATATGTGCAACAAAGAATTGTGTCCGACCACTGCGCTATTGTGGCAAAATCTTGGGCCAAAGATTGGGGTCCTAAACCATTCCGTTCCATAGATGCTTGGTTCATGGAGCCAGGGTTCAAGGCGTTTGTGAAGGAGAAATGGGGGTCGTATAATGGACAGGGAAACAACATTTCTAGCCTTAAGGAAAAATTAAAATACTTGAAGGCAGACCTCAAAGTGTGGAATAAGAATGTGTTTGGGTGTCTGCAGACAAATCAAAAGCAAATCCTGAAGGATATTGAGATCCTTGACGTTAAGGATGATAATGATGTTTTAGAGGAGAGCGATCGGATTAGAAGAATGGAATTACTCAACCAATTGAGAATGGTTGATAATAAGTTGGACTCTCTTGCAAGACAAAAAGCAAGAACAAACTGGTATAAGTTTGGGGACATGAATTCCAAATTTTATCATACGGCCATTAGGTGGAGAAGACTCAAAAACGAAGTCAAAGGTGTGCAGGTTGGGGGGCAATGGTGTGAGGAACCGGAAGTAGTTCGCAGGGAAGCTAAGGCTTTGTTTGAAAAGAGGTTTACGGCTACACCAGACTTCGGTGTAAATTTGGGCTCTGTGGAGTTCAAATCCCTTCCTCATGATACCAGCTTAAGCATGGTTTCGAGTTTTACAGAGGAAGAAGTGAAAGAAGTTGTATGGCAGTGTGAAGGTTCAAAGAGTCCAGGGTCGGATGGTTTCAACTTCACGTTCATTAGGAATTGCTGGGATGTCCTTAAATCTGATGTTATGGAAGCTGTAAATTCATTTCAAGAGACTGGGGTTATTCCAAAAGGTTGTAATGCTTCCTTCATTGCTTTGGTACCTAAAGTGTGTGACCCTCTTTCACTGGATCAATTCAGGCCTATATCCCTTGTAGGTATGTTCTATAAGATCGTTACTAAGGTCTTAGCTGGTCGTATGAAGAATGTTCTTCATTTGATTATCGATGAAAACCAATCGGCCTTTTTGAGGAATAGAGGACTGCTAGACAGGGTGCTCGTGGCAAACGAGGTGGTGGAGGAGGTTAGGAGGAATCGAAGGAATGCTCTTTGCTTCAAGGTGGACTACGAGAAGGCTTACGATTCGGTAAGGTGGGACTTCTTATTTGATATGTTGCAGAGGCTAGGCTTCCATAGCAAATGGGTGAGGTGGGTTAGAGGATGCTTAGAATCGTCCTCCATCTCAGTTCTTGTCAATGGAAGCCCAACAGAGGAATTCAAACCGTCAAGAGGATTAAGGCAGGGTGATCCTATGGCGCCTTTCTTGTTCCTTGTGGTTGTTGAAGGTTTAGCCGATCTAGTGAGACAAGCGTCTAAGCAAAATATGCTAACAGGTATAAAGGTGGGGAGGAGGGAAATTACGTGTAGCATGCTCCAATTTGCAGATGACACTCTCTTCTTGTGTGAGGATTCTTTCCGTAATGTTTTCACTATAAAGACGATTCTTAGATGCTTCGAACTAGTTTCTGGTTTGAAAATCAACTTCCACAAATCAAAATTGGTTGGGATAAATGTTGATAGGTTTACTCTGGAAACCTATGCCAAGACTCTTAATTGCAATACAATGAGGATACCGTTCAAGTACTTGGGGTTAGAAGTAGGAGGCAATCCAAGGAAGGTACAATTCTGGGAACCGGTGGTCAATAAAGTTAGTGCCAGACTTAGTACATGGAGAGGGAGGTGTCTATCCATGGCAGGCAGAATTTGCTTAATAAAATCTGTCTTCACTTCTATTCCACTCTTCTACCTATCCTTCTTTAAAGCCCCGGTCTCGATTTGTGAGAGAATCAGGAATATCCAAAGAAGTTTTTTATGGGCGTGGGGTAGAAATAATAGATCTATACCATGGGTAAGTTGGGGGAACATTTGTAAACCCGTTGAAGAAGGTGGTCTTGGAATCAAGGATGTTAGGAAGTTTAACTATGCTTTAATGGCGAAATGGAAGTGGAGGTTGATGAGTGACGAGAAAGGGAAATGGAAAGATATTCTGGAGTCCAAATACTCAGCGATATCTGGTAATGACCATGCACGACCTTGCTACCATTCTTGGTGGTGGAGAGATTTAGAAAAAATATGTAGGGAGGGTAATGGGGAAGGCTGGTTCCAACAAGCTGTTACATGGAATGTCAGATCCGGGGACTTGGTACGCTTTTGGGAGGATCCGTGGGTTAACAACAAAAGTCTCAAGGAGTTATATCCTAGATTATTCTCTATCTCTCTCAATCAAGGGATGAAGGTGGGTGAGACTGGTTTCTGGGACAGTCATGGGTGGCATTGGCACTTAAGCTGGAGAAGGGAAAGATTCCATTGGGAATCCATTCTAGAGGAAGAATTATCAGAAGTTTTAGCTAGGGGCATTATGCACAAGGATGCCAAGGATTTTATATCTTGGAATGGCGATCCAAAAGGTTTGTTTTCGGTAAAATCAGCATATGACCTTTTAGCTAACCAAGGAACCAAACCAAGTAATGAAGTTTTTAGGACGTTATGGAAGACCAAAGCTTTCCCAAAAGCTCTTGTAACAGCTTGGAGAATCCTCCTGGACAGAATCCCAACTTGTCAGAATCTCATGGTACGAGGGATTATGGTGAATTCTCTTTTGTGCGTTTTATGTAATCAGTCTGTAGAAACTGCCCAACATTTGTTCCTGGATTGCACCTTTGCTTATCGTGTCTGGACGTCATGCTCTATATGGATAGGTGTTCTGGGTGCATTCAATAAGGATATATGCAACCATTTTCTGAATTTTCATCTTTCTAACTTGTCCGAAAAGCAAAACCAAGTCTGGAAGGGAGTGTGGGTGGCCATTCTACGTTGTATATGGGAGCACAGGAACAAGGTGATCTTCAGACAAGGGATCCCTGACCATGAGGAAACCTTTCAAGCAGCTCAACTTATGTCCTGGTTGTGGCTGAAACATAGGGAAGGGTCTTTTTCCTATGCTTTCTCTGATTGGATCTTAAATCCAATACAATGCATGCTATGTGTACACTGATTATCCCTGGCAGAAGAGGTGGTTTACGAAGGTCTACTCATATCAAAAGTAAAACAAGCAGGGTCTCCATGTGGTTTATTGCTAGAGAGACGCCATAACTGAATTGGGCTTGTGGGTGACGTGGGGTTTCCTATCTGAGCTTTGATGCTGCAAGTACGGTGCTATCACTGGGACGAGCAGGGGAATATGGGCAGGCTGCTCTTCAGCTCTTTATCAGTTTCGGTTGGCTACATCAATTTTGTGTGGCTCAAGAACATGCTACAGAGAACTAAGAAATGGGTATGGTTGGACCCGTAACTATCTATAAATTTTATGCTGGTTTGACTCTGTTTAGTAGGTGTCTTTGGAGGTTAAACTGCTTGGTCTCCAAGAGTTGAGTCTGTCGTAGGTAACAGGCCTTTTGTTGGAGCTGGACTTTCTTCTGGATGTTGATAGTGGTTGGAGGAGGTATGAAATAGAGCATGCTTGGCACTGTTGTGATTGGCACTGCTACGAACGAGAAGACCTAAGTTGTGAATGGCACTGTTGGAACCCCTGATCGGGCACTGTTAATGCAGTTTTCATATGATGTTGTCTTAAAGGATAGGATCAACTGTTTGTTATCTTGACCAGATGTGGGTGATGCCTGAGAAGGATGGAATGTAAAAGTTGTTTGTTGAGATGTTCACGTGAGCTAATTATGCTTTGCAGGGACCAATCTTTTTGATGCTTTGAGGAGGAAATGGACCATGCATCACGTATTCTGCTATAAACCCAAACTTTTTAATAGATTAGGCATGCAGCATCTTTATTTTATTTAATTTTTTGTTGTAATTGTTGTTTAGACTTTGTTACTGGTTCTGTATAAGGGTTGGGACACCCCTGAAGTGTCCCCTTTAATTTATTTAATTCTTTGCTGATTAAAAAAAAAAAAAAAAAAAAACAACGACCCTTTTTTTTTTTATCTATATCTTGTGTTTTTTTTTCACATTTCTCTTTCTGTTCTCTTCTGCCGCACACAGCTAAAATCTAGACACATCCAAATGAAAATTTTGCAAGTTGTTGAGAAACTTTTGTATGTTAATGCATGTGAAGCTTTTCATGTTAATGTGCATTGAATTTCGTCAACGACAAACGTGCTGAAAGTAACCAAACAACAACATTAGAACTGTTATAGAACAGCACCTTCATGTGGCAACAAAAAAGAGCAAAGCCATTTTTCCTCCAATAAATCCAAACTCAAATGTTAGGAAATTGTGTGTGGATGTTGTTAATGCAAAGTGCCACTTCTTCATTGATTGTGATGGATAGAATAAGCAAATTTTTACATTTCAATTTTCCGTTTTGGATTAGACTTTTAGCACTATAAATTGTTGTTTGTCGGTTCTTAGTGGACCCTAAAGATATATGGAATATAATATTCAATCCACGATGTTTTACTCGTATGTCAATAATTATATGCATGATATAATGTAAAATATTTTATATACGAAAATAAATAAGTATATGTACTCAAAAATCATTACAGGATTATTTTTATTTTTATATAAAGGTCTCCATATTTCTTTCATGTTTACGCTATGTGATATAGCACGATAAATCTATTCACCATTTATATTTTGAATGTTCTAATACTTTGTCTATTTGGAGTTGGGTTCAACAGACTTTTCCTACTTTTCAGGATGATCTTCTTTTTTTTATTAAGAATAATGATAGTCCTTTGGTTAAATTGATTAAGTTTGTTGTGATAACTTTTTCAATTTGGATGATATGGTGTATGAGGAATTATGCTCGTTTACAAGATAAGATTTGAGGTTTTTAGGACTATTTCGGTTATTAAAGATTTAACTCGTTTAGTGATAAATTCTTCTAAAGCTTCAATGAAGAATGATATGTTTGGTTTCAACGTCATCAAGTTTTTTGGTATTAATACTCGTATTGGTAAAGTTCTTCATCCTCTTCCTTTTAGATGGAAGTTTACTTCACCATGTTGGGTTAAAATTAACACTAATAGAGCTGATAGGGGATATCCTGGTCTTGCTACTTGTGGAGGTATTTTTCGTGGGAGTATGAATTTATATTGGAGATTTCTCTGCGTTTCTTGAAGTTTTGCTCTGGTTGTTGAGTTTTATGGGGTTATACATGTTATGCAGGAAGCTCAACAGATAAAGCTTACTAATGTCTAACTGGGATGTGATTATGCTTTGGTTAGTGCTGCATTTACTACTAGGACTAATGTTCCTTGGATGCTTCGTGATCAATGGAATACTTGTCTTAATTACTGTGGGAAAATCAAGTTTAGGGTTACTCATATTTTTCGTGAAGGGAATGCGTGTGTTAATAAATTGACTAATTTATGATTTATTCATAAAGAATCTTTTCATTAGTATAATAGGCTACCATTTAGTTTGTTCTTAGAATTCTTTTTGAACCGATATAGTTTACCTATATATCGTTTTTGTTAAACATATGGGTTTTGGTTTATTCCCATATTTTTGTATCTTTTTTTTAATAATATTTTTTTTTTATGTGATGACAAATTATTGTTGTTACTTGAAGTGTCAGCATAGCCGAAATATGAAGTTGTATAGTAATTCATGAAAACTTTTATTTAAATATTTTTTATTTCTATATAATATAATACTGCATACCTATAAATTATTAATATATAGATAATATAATTAAAATATTATAAAACTGACTTTTATAGAGAAATAAAATAAAATAAAACATACGGAATGAATAGTCGGAAAAAGATTCAAATTGGTACTCTAATTATGTGTATATATTAATTTTAGAATAAATAATTAGTAGCTAAAATTTTAGTAATTAATAAAATATTAATTTAAAAATTATTTTATAAATTTTATTAATAATAGAAAATATTTTAAATAATAATAATTTTTTAATTTTAAAATAATATCTAATTTAATCAATATAATAATAAATTATTTTTATTTATTAATTTCTTTTTACAACATAATTTAATTTTGTTTATACGAAACAAATATTTATTAAGAAAACTCGCCCTATAAATATCCTATAAATTTTGACCAATTTTCAGAAGTTGAAAATTTGGCCTCTCTGTTCTTTTGGAAAACGAAGTCCCACGGATGAACCCTAGAAGTTTTGGATAAATATGTGGTCTCTACTACACTTCAATTAAATCAAATGTTGTCAAATCATAAAAAAAAATATAATGAAAATAAGTTTTTCCTACTTTGTTGACTATATACATTATGCCGACTTGCTTATCATAAAAAAAGAAAAGAAGATTCAAAATATTTATTTTGATGCAAGCACAATTTATCTAATTAACTTTGTTTAATACATTATATTCGTATTTTTAATTTGATAGTTTTATCTACATGTTTATTCTTTTTTTTCAAAAACAATTGTTGATGTTTTTTCGAATTGAAATTAAAATTAATGATAATTAATAAATATTATGAAATAAAAGTTAATGAATGGAGGAGGGTGGGACTCTCTAAATAAATCGTAGAGTTATCCAAAACTTTTTTAAGTTTTATTTTGTTGGTTGTTATAACTAGTGTTAGGTATAGAATGTGATTATAAAGGTTTTAAGACTAACTTTTTCGGTTTATTTAACCTAAAAATTGTCTTAATCCTAAGATATAGAAAGCTGAGTGATGACTCAATTTACTATTATTTGTCCAAGTTATTTTGATTGGACTAAATATTTTATTTTTTAGAGAGTAATTTGAAGGAGCTGTCAAATGTCCTTCAACAATATTTTATTTTTTAAATTTATGTTTATCATAAAAAAATCCAATTACATGTTGAAGAGAATATAAAATTAATTATAAACATAGTATTTTATTATAAAAATATTTCTATTAGATGAATTATAGATCAAAACATATTATTTAAATAAAAATGTATCAAATAAGTAAACAGAGAAAGATGAGAAAATGATATTTACATTAAGGATGAAAAATGTTTTTTAATAGCATTAAATTCGAGAAAAAAAATAGGCCTAATAATAATATTATTCTAAAAAATTGTATATTTAAATTCCCTAAATAATGAATATTTATAATTGTTGGAGATCCCACATTGACTAGAGATTAAAGTCTTTCATTGTATATAAGTGGGTGCAAACCTCAACCTCATGTGGTTTTATGGGGTTGAGTTAGGCTTAAAGTCCACCTTGTAATATGGTATTAGAATCATTTCGAGTCTATCCTATCGAGTGTTTGTGTTGGGTCTATCATGTTTCCTTAATATACACTATACAAAAATTAGATACCAATTTAAAAATTATTTAACAATAATAAAAACTAATTTAGAAATCAAATTTTTTTTTGTGATTATATTGAAATGTTTTCGTGGTTGTATTCCAAGAAATTTCTTCTTAAAGATGTCAAGGAGAGAAATTATGAAAAAAAAAATATTCTTTTTAAGTTAAAACAAGTATTTGTGAAAATTAAAAATAAAATTTTTACAAGATACAATAGAAAACTTTTTTGTATTTACTTATATATAAGTTAATTTTAACTTATGAAGATTTTTTTTTTCTTATTTTCACTACAATTAGATGACCATTTAATATCGGAATCGATTCTAAAAAGAAAAAATTAACACTATATAGTTTGATTCAGATTGTTTTTTTTATAGGTAAAGAATTAATGAAATCTAAAATTTTCAATTCTTATAAAATATTACTTAGTATAACCTATTCTCCAATCCTTAGAAGTGATTCATGAAAAAGACTAAAAATATGTTAACCTTAGAAGTGATTAACTAGAAAGATTTTCCATCATTCAATCAATTAGTTCCAAATGTGATTAAGGAAACATCCATGTCAAGATAATGGCACGAAGGAGAAATCATCATCTCTTTGTTTTTCTTTGTTCCCTCTTTTCTCAAACACAAACAACATTGCATGTGATTCTTAGAAAACACATAATAAAAATAACGATTTCTATTATTCTTTGCATGTGAAATACCATAGTGGACATTGCAAGTTGCACCAACTAAACAACAAAACATGGTTATACCTTCGTTGTTCTTCACTACCATGATACATAAATGTACCCACTTAATCATGTGGTATTTTTTTATATATAAATAACTTATAATTGAAATCACAAAACTTGAATTTGCAGTAAATTATCAAATCACTTTGAATTTCTCGTCCATTTCCCTCAAAAGTATTGTATTTGTTTGTTTAATTAATACTTAAAAAATAGGTTCACATTGTTCTTTGTTGACTCAAGTGATCCATTTCGTTGTCACTAAGTGGTATCCATATGTTTTTGGAGTATTTGGTTACCTTTTAAACTATTATACAGAATGAAACATAAATAGCTTATGTAAGCTTTCATACATGTAGAAACAAATTTGTTCGATTTTTATGATGTAAATATGCTTAAATGTGTTTTAATAAATGTATGCCAGTTAATTAGGTACATTAGTTTATTAGATTAGTAACAAGTGATTAATTAACAGTCTTTTTATTGATTGATAACAATCAACAATTTATTACTTTAATACTTGCAAATAGAAATCTTATTACCTTACAAGAAAATCATTAAAACAGAAATCAATCTTAGACAAAAAAAATATATAATTAAATTAAATATTGTTTTAAAATTAAAAAATATTCATATATATTTAAAATAATTTCTAATATTAATAGAAAATTTAAACTAATATTTAAATTGGTATCTAAAATCTTGGTAGCTAATTAAATATCAATTTAGAGACTAATTTAATTTTTTTATTAATAATAGAAACTACTTTTAATATAAATAATTTTTTTCTTTAAAATAATATCTTATTTAGTCAATATAGTGATTCATTATTTTTTTTAAATTAACTTTTATTTAATGATTTTTTTTAGTGTTACAAATCTATTTGGTCAAAAAAAAAGTATAATTTAAAGGTATATAAAGAAATCTTAAAGTACAACAATCCTTGTTCTATGTGTACGCTTTGTGAAGAGCAACATTTATTTTTTGAGTGTGCTAATGTTTTGTGTATTTGGAGTTGGATTCGACAAATTTTTTCTACTTATTTCTCTAATAAGGATGATCTTCTTTCTTTTATTAATAGTGATGGTAATCGTTTGATTCAATTGACTAAGCTTGTTGGGATAACTTTTTATATTTGGATGATATGGCGTATGAGGAATTATGTTCGTTTTCATTATAAGATTGAGGTTTCTACGACAATTTCAATTATTAAAGATTTAACTCGTCTAGTAATTCGTCTAAAGCTTCAATGAAGAATGATATGTTGGATTTCAATGTGATCAAGTTTTTAGTAATGGTAAAGTTTTGTGTCCTCTTTCTGTTAGATGAGAGTTTCCTTCACCAGGCTGGATTAAAATTAACACTGATTGAGCTGCTATGGGATATTCTGGTTTTGCTACCTGTGGAGGTATTTTTTGTGGGAGTGTGGGGGAATTTATTGGAGTTTTCTCTGCGTTTCTTGAAGTTCAAACTGCTCTGGTTGCTGAGTTTTATGGGATTATACATGCTATGGAGGAAACTCAAAAGATGGGACTTTCTAATGAATGGCTAAAATGTGATTTTGCTTTGGTTTGTGTTGCGTTTACTGCTAGGACAAATGTTCCTTGAATGCTTTGTTATCGATTGAATACTTGTCTTAATTACTATTAAGGAAATAATAATTATCAAATTATATGCAATTATTGTATGCAATATTGTACGATATTGTACCCAATTATATGCAATTAATTTAATAATGATAGAATCTCATGATTAGTATCCCTACCTAATTAGCTTGTAATTTGGAGAGAGAAACTCCCTATATACACATTAGAGAATAAGAAACATCTATTCTTCTTACCATTTTCTATCATTTTCTTATATGGTATCAGAGCACCGATCTTGGTGCCCTGACAACCTCTCCATTTTTATCCCCTAAATAAAAGATCATGTCTAGCAAAGAAGGCATCAGTAACGAGTCTGATAGAAAACTCGTACAAGGCTTCGGTGCCGAGCAAATTCAGCAATTGGCAAAGGCTATTTACTCGTTCAACAATAACGGTAAAAGTGACACGTTTGTTAGCTCTGCAGGTCTGTTTGCCCATATTCTTCTAATTCTGCTTTTTCGAAACCATGGATTTTGGATAGCGGAGCAACTGATCACATTGCATCTGATTCACAATTTTTCACATACACTTCATCATCATTTATTTCAAATGTTAATCTGCCAACAGGCTCAACTGTGCCCATCTCATCTACGGGCACAATTAAATTCAATGACAAAATCACTCTCAAAGATGTTCTTTGTGTTCCTTCTTTTAATTTAAATCTCATGTCCATTAGTAAGATAACTAGTTCACTAAATTATTGTGTCGTTTTTACTTCACATGGTTGCATTTTACAGGACTTGGCTACGGGGAGGATGATTGGTTCGGGTAAACAACACGCAGGCTTATACTACATGTCCCCTCTTTCAAACCAAGCCCACGCATCTCAAATATCGACCGATCCTGATTTATGGCACAAGCGCCTCAGACATCTTTCTCCGGCGTGTCTACAACTTGTATCTTCCTTACTACCTATCCCTATCAGTAAAAATCTCATTCCCATTCATAATAATTGTAGTATTTGTCCCAAAGCTAAACAGACAAAGTTACCCTTTCCTTTAAGCACAATAAAATCTCATTTTCCATTTAATCTATTGCATTGTGACATTTGGGGTCCTCATAAAACCCCAACTCATTTTGGAAAACGTTTTTTTCTCACTATAGTCGATGACTATACTAGATGTACTTGGCTATTTCTTATGAATCACAAATCTGAAACCCAACATCTCTTAGAGTCATTCATTACATTTGCACAAAATCAATTTCAGGCATCCATTAAAACCATCTGCGTTGACAACGGACTGAAATTTATTTCAATGTATGATTTTTTTCTAAAAAAAGGTATTGAATGTCAACGCACTTGTGTCTACACTCCTCAAAAAAATGGAGTAGTAGAACGCAAACATAGACACGTTTTAAACACAGCATGAGCCCTCCTATTTTAGTCCAATTTACCATTAGAATTTTAGGGAGAATGCGTTTTAACCGCCACATATATCATTAATCGCTTGCCATCACCTTTACTAAAAAATAAATCACCTTTTGAGCTACTATATAATCAACCACCTTCACTTTCTCACCTAAAAACTTTTGGTTGCCTCTGTTACACAACTGTTGTTTCACCTAAGAAAAAATTTGATTCGCGCGCCCGAGAATGCATCTTCATTGGTTATCCTCACAGTCAAAAAACATACAAATTATTTGATATAGATGCAGACACTTTTTTTACAAGTCGGGATGTCATCTTTCATGAAAGTGTTTTCTCATTCTGCCAACAGTCACAAACACAATACTCACCTCCATTACAAGGTATTTTGCCCACTATTAACATTGACTTACCCACTTCTGTTCAACATTCACTCGATCAACCTTCTTCTCTTACTCATCACAATGCACCTGAACCTCCATCAAACCAACCTTCTTCTCCTACTCGACACAATACACCTAAACCTCCATCAAACCAACCCTCTTCTCCTACTCGTCACAATGCACCTGAACCTCCATCAAACCAACCTTCTTCTCCTACTCGTCATAATACACCTGAACCTCCAATAGACCAACCTTTTTCTCCCATGACAAGAAGTCTAGCACCCATTACCAAACCTTTTCCAACCGACCTTCCTGTTCGACGATCCAGTCGCACATCAACCCCACCTTCCTGGCTTCAAGACTACGTAACGGGATCCCAAGCCAATCATTCGACCACTGCCCAAGACTGGCTAAATGGAACCAGTATCCTATGCATCATTTTCTTTCTAATTCACGATTTTCTTCAACACATAGTGCATATCTTGCTAACATCACAGCCATCAAAGAACCTCACACTTATGCTCAAGCTATCCTTGATCCAAATTGGCAAAAAGGAATGGACGAAGAGTTTTCCGCCTTGCAGCTAAATCAAATGTGGACCTTGACACCGTTACCCGCTGGGTTGACACCGTTACCCGCTGGGCAGAAACCCATTGGATGCAAATGGGTCTATAAAATAAAGTACAACTCAGATGGTAGCGTCGACAAATATAAGGCGCGCCTTGTCGCAAAGGGGTACACTCATATTGAAGGTGTCGACTATTCTGAAAATTTTTCACCAACATCAAAATTAACAACTTTGAGGTGTCTCCTCACCATTGCAGCAACCAGAAATTGGTTTACTCACCAGCTAGATGTGCAAAATGCCTTCTTACATGGCACATTGCATGAAATTATTTACATGGACTTGCCACCCGGGCATCATCGACAGGGGAGAACATTGTATGTCGACTTAACAAATCCCTTTATGGTCTCAAACAAGCATCTCGAACATGGTTTTCAACATTTTCTCATGTGATTAAATCTGTAGGATTTCAACAGTCCAAGACAGATTACTCTCTATTCACAAGATAGAATAACTCATCATTTACTGCCATTTTGATTTATGTGGATGATATTCTTTTGACAGGAAATGATTTGACAGAAATTCAGTGTGTTAAAGATTGTCTATTACAACAATTTCGCATTAAAGATCTTGGAGACCTAAAATATTTTCTAGGGATTGAATTTTCCCGTTCCAAAGCTGGTATTTACATGTCCCAAAGAAAATATGCGCTTGATATTTTTCAAGATACGGGACTCACAGGTGCTCGTCCAGAAAAATTTCCAATGGAACAATACCTAAAACTCACACCAGACGATGGAGAGTTATTAAAGGATCCACTCAAATACAGGCGACTCATGGGACGACTGATATACCTCACAGTTACTCGGCCTGACATAGCGTTTTCGGTTCGGACCCTATGTCAATATATACATGATCCACGGAAACCTCGTTGGGATGCTGCAATTCGAGTCCTAAAGTACATCAAAGGATCACCAGGACAAGGATTGATATTGCCATGCGAAAACAATCTCACATTGGCAGCTTATTGCGACTCAGACTGGGGAGGTTGTCAGACAACTCGGAGATCAGTATCTGGGTATTGCATTTTTTTGGTTCTTTTATTATCTCATGGAAGTAAAAAAAAAAGACAAACGTATCAAGGTCATCAGCGGAAGCAGAATACCGTGTGATGGGCAATACTTGTTTGGAGATAGTTTGGTTGCGATATCTGTTGCAGGATTTAAAGGTGTCATGTAACTTGCCAGCTAAACTTTTTTGTGACAATCAAGTGGCATTACATATAGCAGCAAACTCAGTATTTCATGAACGCACAAAACACATTGAGATAGACTGTCACATTGTGTGAGAAAAATTACAAGTTAGGATAATCAGTCTTTCATATGTACCGACACAGTATCAGCTCGCAGATATTTGTACGAAGGCACTGGGCAAGGAACGGTTTTTTACGCTATGACACAAGTTGGGGGTTCATGATCTTCACCTACCAACTTGAGGGGAAGTATTAAGGAAATAATAATTATAAAATTATATGCAATTATTGTATGCAATATTGTACGATATTGTATCCAATTATATGCAATTAATTTAATAATGATGGAATCTCATGATTAGTATCCTACCTAATTAGCTTGTAATTTGGAGAGAAACTCCCTATACATGAAGTGATGTAACATACACATAAGATAATAAGAAACATCTCTTCTTCTCACACTTCTTAACAATTATTGTGTGGGAGAATCAGATTTAAGGTTACTCATATTTTTTTGTGAAGGGAATGCGTGTGTTGATAAATTGGCTAATTTTTTATTAATTCATAGAGAATCTTTTCATTGGTATAATAGGCTATCATCTACTATGTTCTTAGAATTCTTTATGAATAGGTATAGTCTACCTATGTATCGATTTTGTTAATATATGGGTTTTGATCTAATCCTCCCATATTTTTCTTTTTTATTTCTTTTTTAATAATACTTTTTTCATGCGATGACAAATGATTGTTGTTATTTGAGGTGTCAGCATAACTGAGTTGTCAAGTTGCATAGTGATACATAACATGAAAGTTTTTATTTTAAAAAAATACAACAATCCTTTTAAAATTGATAAGTAAAATGTGAGTTCTATCTAAATAAAATCCTTGATATTAATATCTAATATTAAAATGCCAATAATTTAATTTTAATGCAATCCGGAAAAACGGATTTTTACAAGACGAAAAATCATCTCTCTCTCCATATATATATATATATATATATATATATATATATATATATATATATATATATATATATATATATATATATATATATATATATATATATATATATATATATATAAATAAATTGATTCCAAGAAATGAGTAACGATAAAGTTATTACTTTTAAATGTTTATGAAGTCAATGATATTATCTCATACAATAAAATTAATTATAGACAAAAAAAATTAATTATTATATTATTTAAACTAAATATTATTTTATAAACTAAAAAGTGAGTGAGTGGGTGTGTATGTGTAGATGAATGTAATTTAGTCACAATAATATATTTTATGTAAATATTATTTTTTATAAGACTTGTTGAAATTTTATGTATTTTGGAAATGTAAAAATATGTAATTTTGGTAGTTTTGATATGTCAGCGGTGTTATTTGATACATGTTATTTAAAAGTATTGATTTAAGTTAAGAATTGTTTTTGATTAAAATAGTTTTGCAAGTTGTTGATTAAATTGGTTGGTTTGAGTTTGAAACTAATTTGGATTTCAATTTAAAAGTAATATGTTGACTACAAGAAAATTATGAAATATAAACCAATTTTTAGAAACCAAAATAATTAGTTGCAATAGTAACTAAATTAGAGACCATTTTAGAAACTAAAAAAAATAGTTTTTAAATTAGTTTTTATTATTGTTAAATAGTTTCTAAATTGGTATCTAATTAGCTACCAAAGTTTACCTATCAATCATTTAGATTCTAACATTTGGTTGCTAATTAGATACCAATTTAGAAACCATTTAACAATAATAGAAACTAATTTAGAAATCAAAAATTTATTTAGTCCCTAAAATGGTATCTAATTTAGTAACTAATTATTTTTTGTCTCTAAAATTGGTTTCTATTTCATGATAGAAGATATTGTTTTATGTAAATGTTTTTTTTTTTCAAAAACATTGTTGATATTTCTTCTAATTGAAATTAAAATTAATGTTAATTAATAAATATTATGGAATAAAAGTTAATGAATGGAGGAGGGTGGGGCTCTCTCTAAATAAATCAAATCGTTAACTTATCCAAACTATTTTAAGTTTTCTTTTGTTGCTTGTTAGCACTAGTATTAGGTATAGAATGTGATTAACAAGGTTTTAAGACTAACTTTTCGATTTATTTAATTAATTAACCTAAATTGTCTTAATAATAAGATATAGAAAGTCGAGTGATGAAACAATATATATTACTTTGAATAATGACTTAATTTACTATTATTTGTCCAAGTTATTTGATTGGACTAAATATTTTATTTTTTGGAGAGTAATATGAAGGAGCTGTCAAATGTCCTTCAACCATATTTTATTTTTTAAATTCATGGTTATCCTAAAAAAATCCAATTACATGTTAAAGAGAATATAAAATTAATTATAAACATATGATTTTATTATAAAACATTTCTATTGGATGAAAGATAGATTAAAATTTTTATTTAAATAAAAATCTATCAAATAAGTAAACAAAGAAGGAGGAGAAAATCATATTTACCTTAAGGATGAAAAATGTTTTTCAATAACATTAAATCCGAGAAAAAAAATAGGCCTATTAATAATATTATTATAAAAAATATATCTTTAAATTCCCTAAACAATATGAATCTTTATAACTATGAAAGAAAATATTTTGGAATGCTTTTAAATTTCATTTGGTGGACATGAATAATAGGGCAATTTTTATTTTTTTTAGGAAACACAACAAAAATAAATATTTTTAACAAGCTTTATTATAGCGTTTTCGATGGTTTTAACCTCGTTAAGTACGTTATTCGTGGTTTGTTTTTTTCCTAGAACATTCAAAGTCGCTAACAGATTACGGACAGGTTTTACGAACTCCTGAAAAATAATTATTTTCTGGCAGTAACTTGAAACCTCCGTTACTCCCGGCGGTTTTCAAACCCCCGTTATTTCCGGTAGTTTTCAAACCTCAGTTTTCAAACCCCCATTATTTATGTAACACATAAATTAAAAATAAAAGATAAAAATAAATATATTGATAAAGATGTCAAATATAATTGATAGAGTAGTTAACAGATAGATAAAACATTTACAGAGAGAGTAGATAACAGATAGATTAAACAATTACAACTAAACGGTTACAACTGAAAAATCTAAAATATTATAGAAGATGATATTTATCAACTAAAAATGTAGTTATAACTGAAAAATCTAATAGAACATCATATTTATCATCTAATCAACAATATTTTTCAACAATTAAGAACATTTTAAAAGACACAATTATTATGATTAAAAGTATTTAAGAGAAGAGTTTATTTGAACTTTTATCATTTTGGCTTCCATTGTCTTTATCCTTCAAAAAAATGTCTTTGTAAGAAAAGGATCCATCCTTAACATCGGACAACAAAGAAGTGAAAAAGAAAACCATTTTGACTCCATTATTAGTGTCCAAACTCGTCATCACTACATTTTTGTGGCATTATAAATACACTACCCATTGAAGCCTCTTCTCTCCGTATCTCACACTCAACACACTACCTTTGCTCAAACAAAAACCACCAACGTTGTTTTTTTCTCTCTTTCTCTTTTAATTTTCTCCTTTTAACACCCTTCAACCATGGAAGATGGTGTGCCCGAGGCTGATATCTCAGCTTTCAGATAATGTTTATCTCTTTCATGGAAAAACCCTTATGTTCTTCGCCTTGCTTTCTCTGCTGGAATTGGTGGTCTTCTCTTTGGCTATGACACTGGTAAATAACAAAACAAAACAAAAATCGAAGTTATCATACTCCATTTTAACCATTTTCTTCTCTCTCAAGAAAAAACATCAAAAAACTTGTTTTCTTTTTCTAGATGAAACAACCCTTTCCTCTGTTTCTCACCATTCCCACTTACATCTCCATGCTTTTCTAAGTTCTAACTTCAAAATCACTCATTTATTTAGGATTATATGTTGGAAACTATTGTATATTGCTTCTGAATCATTTTAATTTAAGATAGATTAGTATATTACATAAGGGTACATGAGGTTTATTTTTATCATATGATTAATATATATAAGCACATAATAATATGATGATTAGTGTTGTAATTATAATTTTGTTTGTAATTATTGGGTTGATAATGAACTGGGGTGTGTTTGTGTAAGTGCAGGAGTTATATCTGGGGCTCTTTTGTATATCAGAGATGAGTTCAAAGCAGTTGACAGAAAAACTTGGCTTCAGGTAATATCAATCTTCTCTCAGACCATTGATGTAGTTTCAGTCTTTCAATCAATTCAAAGTTCTTGTGAATTGAAACCTATAATGGACTTTAATGCCCTTGCTTACATGCTCTCTGTTTGCAACTTGCAGAAAAAACAAACTCATCTTTTTCTATGTTTCAAACAATCACACAAATAACCTCATACAATTATAATCAACCTATTTAAGATTTTTACACACGAGAAATCATAAATATATCTTTTTATACACAATTTTATTGAATTAGTTTTTTATTTTCATATTTTTACACACGAAAAATCATAGGATTTTTTTTTAAGATAATATTTTTCATGTGTTAGCACAAGAAATGTTTCGTTGGTCCCATTGGGGTGTTGGCCAACAAAGCAAAATTGAGCACCAACTACAGCAACCATTGAAAATCCCCCAAATCCTATTTATATTCTTAACCTGCGTAATCAATCATCAAACACTTCATTAAGAAAAGGAAGTAACTTGTGGAACACTTTAATTCTAATTTAACACTTATATGACCTCAAATCTATGTCATAAAGGTCAGATTCTTTTTCTTTTCTTTTTCATCTCACTGTTTGATTTCAATTTCATGTTGTGCTATAGTATTTGTGTTGTTGAATTGGAATTGTGAGTAAACTACTATTGGGGTGCTACAAAATCTAGCACACTTTTTGAGTTATGCTTATGTGAAACTGTGGTTCTTTGTTATGAAACAAATTTATGGTGATATATGACTTTTGGTATACTCATTTTGTGTGAACATTGGGAAAAAAAATCTCAGGAAGCCATAGTGAGTACTGCAATTGCTGGAGCAATCATAGGGGCTTCAGTTGGAGGATGGATCAACGATCGATTTGGAAGAAAGAAAGGAATTGTTGTAGCAGATGTGATGTGATTCCAATAACCTCATAGAGAAAGGTTCTTGACCTTCTTAGGAATCACCTTGAGTTGGACATTATAGAGGCACTTTTCTTAGAGTTGGATCATTGTTCTAAGACAAGAACTCACCAAAAACTAGTACCAAATCCCAAACTCATTTGGATGTTCCAATTATAGTCAAATTGAACCGATTAAAGTGGAAGAAAATGCAATTGCACCGAACATATTACTTAAGGAATGAATTGAACCGAACAAAAGAGCTAGAAAAACAAAGGAACAAGATGAATGGACAGAATTATAAAACTGCCGAACCAAAAACTCATAAAAACAGCAAGAAAATCTAACCAAAACTCAAGAACACAAGCTAACACAAACAATAGAAAGAGGAGAAAGGAAGGAGAGAAGAAATGCTCATGAAGATGGAAGGAGGATGGATGATCTCGCCACTAGAAGTGTGGAATGCTCCTAGATGAGAGTGATGCCGCCACTTGAGGACTCCATTGATCCATCAAGATAAGACTAGAGAAGAAGGCTCAAAGCTCTCCAAAGTTCACTCAAAATTTGAGTAGAGTTTTCTTAGATTAATTCCAATCTCAATTTTACAAGGAGAGCACCTCTATTTATAGCCTAAGGTGCTGAAAAAGCAAGCTAAACAATTTCAAAATTCCCTCCTAAAACATTCTAGAACCGGCGCCTATTCCATGCATGAGGAAGGTGTGACTCTTTCCTTCACTTTGGCACCTCCTATTCTACTCCTACACCTATCTACTAATACACCCCCCTAAAGCTCCTAACTAAAGCCTAAAAGATGCTAAAACAAAAGAGGTTTCTAATGTTTCCCTCTAAGCACCTTCAACTAAAGAAATTACAAAAAGAGAAAATAAATGTCCTCTAGCTCCCAAAGCTTTGAACATGCTTCTTGTAATCCTTTGAGGTGGACTTTGACCTCCATGGGCGTCTTCTATTTGTTCCTCCACCTCGTCTTGATCTTGTTGATTGGCCTCCATGCCCTCTTTTTTATTGGGTCTGTTATTATGGCTGCTGCCAGTAGCCCAGTTGTTCTCATTGTGGGTCGTGTATTTGTTGGCATTGGTGTTGGTATGGCTTCCATGGCATCACCCCTCTACATATCAGAGGCTTCACCAACCAGAGTAAGAGGAGCCCTTGTCGGTCTTAACAGTTTTCTCGTCACTGGAGGACAGTTTCTCTCATACCTCATCAACTTGGCCTTCACCAAGGTGGGAAACTGTGTTGTCACTTTTCACTTTCTCACAAATTTATGATACATGCCTGACCTATGTTGGTATTCATGAAATGTTTTTCTCTCTCTATATATATAGGCAATATCCTTGAGTGTCTTTAAAGGTATTCTCTTATCAAAATTTGGAGTTTAACCTCTGTAATCCATGGACTAAAGAGGGTAACTAAGTTGAAACTTTCTTAATATTGATTGAAAAATAGTAATAAAAACATATAAGAACATGCATCTAAATTTTTGTCATGTATCTCTCCTTATTGATAGTGTTAGATAGGCCTTAGCTATTTAATGTTTACCAAGAAAGAAACTGTCACAAAAAAAGAAATTGAACATACATGAGATAATCCATTTCCATGCGCATACATTATTAAGAAGTGGACTTTAAGTCTAACTCAACCTTATGAAACCAGCTTATAAGGTGAGGTTTGCATCCACTTATATATATGAAATATTTTTATCTCTAGTCGATCTGGGATCTCTAACATACATGCTTGAACTTTTTTTTTGGTTTTCTTTTGTTCATGTAGTATGTAAATGAATTTGTGCATAATTTGTTGTTCACAAACCAGGGACATGGAGGTGGATGTTAGGGGTAGCAGCAGTACCAGCTTTGGTTCAAGTTCTGTTAATGTTTACACTCCCAGAATCACCTCGTTGGCTATATCGCAAGGTTAGATTATCATCATTGATGGATTGTCATTCATATGTGAAACTGTAAATCTTAATTGTTGTTACATTGTTGCTCCCACAGGGTAGGGAAGAGGAGGCACAAGAAATTCTGAAAAAGATTTACCCGCCTGAGGAAGTTGAAGGTGAAATTCAGGCTTTGAAGGAATCAATTGATATGGAAATTAAGGAAATAGAATCATCAGAGAAGGTGGGCATGATCAAACTTTTGAGAACCAAAGCTGTGAGAAGAGGTTTATATGCAGGCACAGGCCTTCTAATCTTCCAGCAGTTTGTGGGGATCAACACTGTGATGTACTACAGCCCCACCATTGTTCAGTTGGCAGGTTTTGCATCTAACAGAACAGCACTTCTTCTGTCACTCATCACATCTGGCCTGAATGCATTTGGTTCAATTCTGAGCATATACTTCATTGACAAGACTGGGAGGAAAAAGCTTGCTCTGATCAGTTTGTTTGGAGTTGTGTTCTCCCTGGCTATGCTAACTGTTGCTTTTCGAGAAAGTGAAATGCATTCTCCAATGGTTAGTTCCATTGAAACCTCTCAGTTCAACAACACATGTCCTGATTACAATGCAGCTGTGAACCCTGGTAAATGGAGTTGCATGACATGCCTAAAGGCTTCACCATCTTGTGGTTTTTGTGCTGCTGATGACAAGGTAAATCCATTCCACCCTTCTTCATCTTACCAACACCATGTTTCAATTTTGTGGCCACAACACTCTTACCATTATTGGGAGAGAAGGGCTAGAAAACAAGTTATTTCAATTCCAATTGTGACCACATAATGCATATAGCAGGATTTTGCATGTCAGGTTACTATTAGTTATTGGGAGGGAAAGGAATGAAACAAGTTATTTCAATTCCAAATGTCGACACCTCCATGCATATAATTTTATATTTATTGACACTAATTTCAATTAAATCTGCAGCTTTTACCTGGGGCATGTTTGATATCCAATGATGTCACAAAGAAGTTGTGTGGCAGTGATCATAGGGCATGGTACACTAGAGGGTGTCCTAGCAAATATGGTTGGGCTGCTTTAATAGGACTTGCTCTTTACATAATATTCTTCTCACCAGGGATGGGAACTGTTCCATGGGTTGTGAACTCTGAGATCTATCCCTTGAGGTATAGAGGAGTTTGTGGAGGAATAGCATCCACAGCTGTTTGGATTTCCAATCTCATTGTTTCAGAATCCTTTTTGTCCTTGACAGAAGCTATTGGGACAGCATGGACATTCATGTTGTTTGGAATTGTAGCCATTGTGGCCATTTTCTTTGTCATTGTTTATGTACCTGAGACCAAAGGGGTTCCAATGGAAGAAGTAGAGAAGATGTTAAAACAAAGATCATTGCAATTCAAGTTTTGGCAGAAGAGATATTCTGGTTCTGAGAAACAGTGACTCAAACAAGAAAAAGAAAAAACTTGTTTGAGTCACGTTTAGATGTTATAGCTTTAAATAGTAAAATAATTGTCTTCGAAAGTATGAACTATGGGTTCAGATTATGAAACTTCAATATCAAGAATTTGATCTTCTAACATAACCATTTTCTATTTGGCTTCTTTTTCTCCTTTACACTAACTAATGTTAAGAAAACAAGAAAACATTTGAGAAAGTGTTTTTGTATATCTTCTTGCATCCGCTTTAAATTTTACACTACTCTGAATTGATGTCATGATAATTTATTTATGGCAAACAAAAACTGAAATAGCTACTAAGTGCATTCAAATATGAGCAATAAAAACACTCTTTTTCTAATTCACTTTTTTATTAAGATAAATACGAGATTCACGTGTTGGTGGAATCCAAATGGCATTCACATAATAAAAATTAATTTTTCAAAAAAGTTAATATTAAAAAATAGTGTATAGTATAAAGTTAAATATATTTTTCGTTTATGTACTATAATGCAAAATTAGTTTCTATTCTTAGTTCAAATTTTACACCTTTTGAGTACTTGTTGTAGGAAAACTATTCGAATATGATGGAGATCAAGTTCAAGACCAAATGGAGGCCAATACTCAAGGACAAGAAGAGGAAGAGGCTCAAGTGTTAGACGCTCAAGGAGTTGGTAGCCCACCTCAAAGGCTTACAAGAAGTCAATTCAAGGCATTAGGAAATAATGGAAGGTTGTTTTCTCTTTTTGTAATATCTTTGTGTTAGAAGGTGCTTAGAGGGAAACATGAGACACCTCTTTTGTAAAAGCATTTTTAGGCCTTTAGTTTAGGAAAATAATAGGAAGCTTAGGGGTGTGAGCTTAGTAGAGGGGTGTAGGCGTAATAGGGAGGTGCCAAACTAAGAGAGGAAGTCACACCTTCCTCATGCTCTAAGTTGGCACCACTTTTATGTCATTTGGGGGGTAATTTGAGTTTCATTAGCTTTTCATTTCAGCACCTCTTAGGCTATAAATAAAGGTGCTTGCCTTTGTAAAAATCAGATTGGAAATTAGCAATACAGAAACTCTACTCAATTTGAGAGAGAATTTGTGAGAACTTGATTTCTCCTTCACCTTGTCTTATCTTGAGTGCATTTGGTTCTCTCAAGTGACGGCACTAGCTCACTCATCTTGGAGCCTTCACCATCCAAGTGGCGTGATCATCAAATCAAAACATCCATCTCCATAAGTTCTTCTTTCTTTCATCTCCATATTATATGAAGCTTAAACATGTCTTAGTTTCTTTTGTTCGGTTCATATGCCTTTCCTTGCACTTTTGTTCGGCTATTTTCATTTGCTTCTGTTTTAATTCATTTCAGTAGCTTCTTTTCATATTCTGTTCGGTTCATTTGCTTTCTTAAGAGTTTCAATCGGTTCATTTGCCTTTTTGCACAATTTAATCGGTTCAATTGGCAATAGATGGATCTTCCATATGAGTTTAGTGTTTGGTGCAAGTTTTGGTGAGTTCTTGAAACATAGAACCTTGATCCAATTCTATTAAAAGTGCCTAAGCTATCTCCAACTCAAGTTGATTCCTTAGAATGTCAAAGAATCATCTCTTCTTTGCTAGTGGATTCATATCAGAATAGGTCCTTACCAATAATTTTTTTGTATGTAAAATCTGTTAATGATAAGTCAGCATGAAATATGACCAACTTCTAATAATTTTCTTACTACAAATATCTACAAATTCTAAAGTTTGGATTAGGGACAAAAATCAATTTTCTATAAAATTACATAGACAAAAAAATATGTAACCCTATATTATATTAAAATATTTAGTGTGTGGGTCAAATTTAAAGGATCATAGTTTGTGGACATACACCAGTTGATCATAATTTAAAGTAAATTCATAACTTCACTCATCTCTTAAAATTATAAAGCTTGGATTGTTGCTAGACAAAGGGACGCATAGCACAATTATATAAGTGACATAACATGTTTTTTCTTTTAATTTTGTGCTCCATTTATTGATTAATGCAAAGTAAAAATGTAGTATTTCCTATTATATTTTTTTCACTACTAAAAAATCATTAAATAGAAACCAATTTTAGAGATAAAAAAATTATTAGTTTCTATAGTGACTAAATTAGATACTAATTTAGAGACTAAAAAAGCTATTGGTATCTAAATTAGTTTCAATTATTGATAAAAAAATAGTTTCTAATTTGATATCTAATTAGATACCTAAGTTTTAGCTACTAATTATTTAGATTCTAAAGTTGGTATCTAAAACTTTGGTATCTAATTAGATACCAATTTAGAAATTATTTATCAATAATAAAAACTAATTTAGATATCAATATTTTTTAAAATAGTATCTAATTTTGTCAATAATAGTATTTATTGATTTATTAGAAAAAGACATGGTAATTCTTCAAGTTGGCATATTAAACTTGTAATCTTAAATTCAACACTTTAAGGATTGTTGCTTGTCAAATTGCCTTTCATCAAATCCATAAGTATGCAAAGTAGTTTAGAAAAATGACTAATTAAAAATATTATTAGTGAGACATGTATTTTATTAAATGTGTAAAGTTAAATATGTATAATTATACTGGGATATTAAATATAAGAATATATCTAATACAAGGATCATACTCAAGATTATAACTTAAGAAAACTTTTATAAGAAATTTTGATTGAAGCATGCTAATATGATATGAGATTGTCTTAAATTTAATATCTTGGGTTACAATATAGAAGAGATTAAACACAAGAAAAAGATTGAAATTTTTTAATGTAGTTTTTAAAAACTTTCTTTATATACGTGTTTATCATATGACATCTTTAGATAATAAAATATTATCAGATTCAAGGTCTAATTTAGAAAAATAAAGAAAAATTACAATTGATAATTCAAATGAAACACAAGTATTCTTTGAGGTCACTCCTGACTTAACAACACAAATATTATTTATAGTAGCTTCTTGAAGCTTTAAAATCCACTAGTATTCTTTATCAAACAAGTCACTCCTAGCTTATACATAACATAATAGTTTTATAGAGGAAGATTTTGAATACAAAGTTCAATTTAGACTAGGTTTTCTATGTATTACAAACAAATATAATGTTTAAGCTCTTTAAGTTTAAGCCACACTCCTTAAGATATGATAATTAAGAATTTACAAAACTGAAAGCTTAAGATAAGAAGGCTTGAAAATGTTGTTAACGAATTTTTCATTTTCAATTTTCTTCATCTTTGTTGGAGAAAAATCCAACTGCCTATATTTTGATTAAGTGTTGATATACAAAAAAAAGTATAAAACATTATCATACTTCATTTATAAGATGAAATGTTCTTTTCACAAACATATCATGTAAGACACAAGTGTTTCGTCTAGCAAACGCTATAACACTATGCAGTCTCTATTTTCATCTGATAAGGAATGTTTTGCTTCAATACTACGCATGAAGATTGAAGTTAATCTTGTACTTCATGAAAATATCTTTATATTTATTCTATGTTGTAGAGATTGTTTGTTTCCTTCGTGTGCCAAGTTGATTCATAAAAGCACATGTCAACATCAACAATTTCTTGGAAAATAATCTAAAGTTGTTATACTTAACGCTTGTTTTGTCAACTTTGGAAAAAACAGTCTGACCTATACGATTTTGTGCATTACACAACATTTTGGATTAGAAAAGGATTTGCAATGACTATTTTCTTCAATGTCTATTTCAAGACATCTTTCGAAGAAAAGAACAAAAATCTAAGTCATATTTTGCAAAGTTCTAAAACGCTACTGAAATTATTTTTTTGAGCCCTATAATAGTTTTGTAAGAACATTGTTGTGTTCATTAGCAAATTAATAGAGTACTTAAACCTTGTATATGTTGAAAGATGTTTCCCTCTCTAGTCAGTGAACCTTTTTTATCTTTTAGATTACATTTTTAGACAAATCTTTGTCTTAGTAAAAAATGGCTATTGTAAAAGAATACTTTGTGGGTTAACTAGGTTGTGTACCAAAATAATACTTGGGTTTTTAGCTAGAAGTGACTAAGTGTTTAAAGACTATTCGACAAGTTAGCTAGAAGTGGCTATGTTTCAAATGAATACTCGATGGGTTAGTCAAGAATGACTACGTTCTGAAAAAATACTCAACGGGTTAGCCAATAGTGGTTACACTCCAAAAGAATACTCGATAGGTTAGCTAGTGGTCATGTTATAAAATAATACTAGTGTTGTAACTTGTAAGGTTAGTTTGCACAATGAAACTCAATTAGTTGATATAGAACAAGATGTAATATGTGTTATCAGATGAACCAATATATAAATAAGAGTATATTCTTCTTTCTTTCATCTTGTTGAAATTTCACGTTATTAAATTTGCATTGACTTAATAAAGAGAGTAGCGAATGAAAATAATTGCAAAAGTTTAAAAAAAAGAAGATAATTAGGTTGATAAGAAAAATAATTAATTTATCCCAACTCTACTCTCATATATTTTATATCCAGTATTTTGAATGCATATTAGTATAAGATTGATTACATATTAACATTTAATTTTTCTTTGAATAAGCACACCTCCTGAAAATTACTAAAGAACAAACATGTTCTTAATTACCTCTACCATTAATGAAATTCAAATAGAACTAACAAAATTAAAGTTTTTTTTACTAAGACTATTTTTTTTTTTTTATTATTTTATTGTAGTTAAAAAAAATGTCAATACTAATAATAGTGAAATGACTATTTACCCAATATCTAAATATATTTTTATTTCATTAGAGTTATAAGTTTGGACATTTTCCATCTTTCGGATTTCATTAGTTTACATTAATTTATAACAAAACTACTATTTATATTTAAATGTTTTAGTAATTTAAAATAGAGAGGAATGTGAAGACGAAATGAATATTGAGAGGAGTATAAGAATGAGAGACATACTACATGTCCATGCACTAAATGTGAGCAAAGCTTGTGAGCAGACACGTTTGTTTCAGTTTGTGATGCTACCAAACCAATTGTGAAAAACTTGATTATGGGTGTATGCTTTAACACCGCATCAACACTACTTTGGTTTCTCAAATTTGATTATGGCTTATGCCCCTTTCACTTTGAAAAATGTATAACACATCAAATCTATGCTCCATTTTTAGACTTGCATTTTCAAGGTCCAAATTCATGCACACAGCAACAAACATATGCAACAATGTTATCTCAAAATCACATCTTTTGCCCCCGGAGACCCAAGATTCTCTCACACCCCATTTGGAATCTTTGTTCCGGGCTTGTTCAGATGCTTCTTTGCTTCAACAAGTTAGACAAGTTCACACCCAAGTCGTTGTTGGTGGCATGAGTGATGTTTGCTCACTGAGTTCCAGGATTTTGGGGCTGTATGTTCTTTGTGGTAGAATCAAGGATGCAGAGAACTTGTTCTTCAGGCTTGAATTGTGCTATGCTCTTCCTTGGAATTGGATGATAAGAGGGCTTTACATGTTGGGGTGGTTTGATTTTGCTTTATTGTTTTACTTCAAGATGTTGGGTAACAAAGTTTCACCTGACAAATACACATTCCCTTATGTGATTAAAGCTTGTGGTGGTTTGAATAATGTGCCGTTGTGTATGGTGGTTCATAATATGGTTCGGTTGATGGGGTTTCATGTGGACTTGTTTGTTGGTAGTGCTTTGATCAAGTTGTATGCTGATAATGGTTATATACATGATGCACGACTAGTGTTTGATGAATTGCCTCTAAGAGATACCATTTTGTGGAATGTCATGCTTCATGGTTACGTGAAAATTGGAGATTTTGGCAATGCAATGGGGACTTTTCGTGACATGAGGACCTCTTATAGTAAGCCTAATTCAGTGACATATACTTGTATTTTGTCTATATGTGCTACGAAAGGAAAATTTTGTGTTGGTGCTCCGCTTCATGGTCTTGTTATTAGTAGTGGATTTGAGTTTGATCCACAGGTAGCAAACACACTGGTTGCCATGTATTCAAAATGTGGGAACCTTTTAGATGCTCGCAAGTTATTTAATACAATGTCACAAACTGATACGGTAAGTTGGAATGGGTTGATTGCTGGATATGTACAAAATGGATTTACAGATGAGGCTGCACCTTTATTTAATGCAATGATCTCTGCTGGTGTCAAACCAGATGCGGTCACTTTTGCAAGTTTCCTTCCTTCTATACTTAAATCTGGGAGTCTCAAACATTGTAAGGAAGTTCATAGTTACATAGTGCGACATAGAGTGCCTTTTGATGTCTATTTGAAGAGTGCTCTTATTGACATATACTTCAAGAGTGGAGATGTAAAGACGGCATACAAGATTTTCCAGCAGAATACTTTGGTTGATGTTGCAGTTTGCACAGCTATGATCTCAGGTTATGTACTTAATGGGCTGAATATGGAGGCTATAAACATTTTTCGGTGGTTAATTAAAGAGGGAATGGTTCCTAATTGCCTAACCATGGCTAGTGTTTTACCAGCTTGTGCTGCAGTGGCTGCTATGAAATTAGGGAAGGAGTTGCATTGTGATATTCTAAAGAAACGACTAGAGAATGTTAATGTCGGATCTGCCATCACAGATATGTATGCGAAATGTGGTAGACTGGATCTTGCTTATCAATTTTTCAGAAGAATGTCCGAAAGAGATAGTGTATGTTGGAACTCAATGCTTTCAAGCTTCTCACAGAATGGAAAACCAGAAATGGCAATTGATCTCTTTCGCCAAATGGGAATTAGTGGAGCCAAGTATGATGCTGTGAGCCTATCATCTGCCCTCTCTGCTGCTTCAAATTTATCAGCACTCTATTATGGGAAAGAGATGCATGCCTATGTGACAAGAAATGCATTTGGTTTTGATACTTTTGTTGCAAGTGCACTGATAGATATGTATTCTAAATGTGGAAAACTAGCTTTGGCTCGATGTGTGTTTGACCTGATGGATGGGAAGAATGAAGTTTCATGGAACAACATCATTGCTGCCTATGGAAACCACGGTTTCGCTAGAGAATGCCTTGACCTATTCCATGAGATGTTAGGAGCTAGAATTCACCCTGATCATGTTACTTTTCTTGTTATAGTATCTGCTTGTGGCCATGCAGGCTTAGTTGATGAAGGCATACACTACTTTCGTTGCATGACTACAGAATATGGTATCTGTGCTAGGATGGAGCACTATGCATGCATGGTAGATTTGTATGGTCGTGCTGGCCGTTTGCACGAAGCATTTGATACCATTAAGAGCATGCCATTCACTCCAGATGCAGGTGTTTGGGGTACATTGCTAGGAGCTTGCCGGCTCCATGGCAATGTGGAGTTGGCTAAACTAGCTTCAAGGCATCTTCAAGAACTGGACCCAAAGAATTCTGGATACTATGTATTGCTTTCTAATGTACATGCTGATGCTGGTGAATGGGCAAGTGTTCTTAAAATAAGAAGTTTAATGAAGGAAAAAGGAGTTCAGAAGATACCTGGATACAGCTGGATTGATGTTAATGGTGGAACCCATATGTTTTCTGCTGCCGATGGAAATCACCCAGACTCTTTTGAGATCTATTTGATTCTGAAGAGTCTCCTTCTTGAGTTGAGAAAACAGGGTTATGTTCCTCAACCATACCTTCCATTGCACCCTCAAATCATGGGCAAGCATTGAAAGAAGAATGATTGATTTCTTTCATATTCTCAGCTACAGTCATAACAAATACTTGACGCAACTAATCATTTTGAGATAACTTCTATCCAAACTCATGAGTATGCTTTAAATTATCACTTAAGCAGGTAGTTATTACGTTAGAATTATTCTTCAAAGGTATATTTCCAATAGTCTCTCCTGAATCTGGTATTTACTTGAGAATTGCCACCCACATGGTTTATGAGCTTCATGTATTGGCTAAATCATGTCAATCATTCTTGTAACTTCTACATTCCTTTATTATCAAATTCTCTGTAACCCACATTGATTACTTGTGTAACATAATTTTCCTTATTCTCTTTTAATTTTTGTTGTTGAATTTATGCACTCTAATCTCTATTTATATTTACCGTAACAGAAATTGTTTTTATGTTGTATAAGCACTTAGATTCTCATATGGAAGACTTGGAAACTTTGTTGCATTTGATATGATTGTGGTACTTGTATGTACTTGCAATATAGCTTAGGGCATACTGAGATGGGAGAATAGAAGAAAAAAAAATCGCCATGAAACAAGGAATTAATTAAGACAGAAGAAAAATTAATAGGATATTTAGAGATAAGGGATCCTCCATAACGAAACAAGGAAAAATAGAACAACAAAAAATCAAAAGCATATTTGAAGTGACACTGCTAAATCTCTTTGATATGTATGAGAGAATGCCCCTCAGAAGATCATGTACTTTAGACCTCATTGAAGCTAATCATACAGTCTTATCCGATATAATTTTCTGAGCAAAAGAAAAATCCATAAAAATATGGCTGTTACACTCCATATTTTTTTGTTATGACTTGGCCTTTATTTCAATATGCCTCTTGGACTTTGCTGGTTGAAGCTTATCTATCTTCATTTCCTCAAGGTTTCAGGATTTCGTCAATCTTCAGTAGTTCGTTACCTCATACAATTGGAAACTATTTTTTCCAATTAACCCATGAATGTTCAGAGGCAGGAGTTGGTTATAATACTGTCTTCTTTTTGAGAAAATGAAATTCACTTCGCAATGGATAGTGTCATTGAAACCTACACTTGTCCTGATTTCAAAGCAGCTGTGATGTGAACCCTTGTGAATGAAGTTGGATGACACGCCTAAAGGCTTGATCTTGTGGTTTTTGTGCTGCTGCTGCTGATAAGGTAAATATATACCACCTTTGTCATTTTACCAACCCATGTTTCAATTTTGTGGTTCACTACAATCCTATCAATTATAATAGGGAGGGAAGGGTATGAAACAAGTTATTTCAATTCCAATTGTTGATGCTACTATACATATAATTTTACATTTTATATTTATTGACACTACTTTCAATGTATTAGTTTGCCATTCTATAAATGACTATTTTTCTCTTTTTCTCAAAAAAAAATTAAAAAACTAATATCCTCTAAAAAGTTGAATAAAAATAATGTATGGTAACCCAAATTTTCACCAAATATTTTTCTAAACTAGCAGCTAAAAAAGGATGGAATAATAAGGAGTCTCATTATTGAGTGAGAAAAGCAATCCTTTGAAATGTGGCCCATAGTATTTGAAAACAGAGTATGAACAACATCACATTAGAGATTAGCCCAAAAACTATGCTTTCTTTCTCTGTCACTTCCCACAGACAAAATAGCAAATAATTATTCAACAAGACAAACCTGAAACTGGTTGACCTCCACTCACTTCCACTCTTTATTATAGTAAGTCAAAGAATGAGCAAGTAGCAAACACCTTAATTAAATAATAAAGATAACATCACACTCACCTATTAAGGTATAAAACATATTATTTCCAATTCAAAATTTTAAAACAAATGTAGATTTTTAATTTAAAACTTTAAAATAATGGTGTGGTAAGTTTTGCTTATTATATATTACTCATCAAACTTATTTCCATCCATCTAATCTTAAATCTACACTTAAATTCTTACCAATGAACCTTACTCTCCCAATTTTCCACTTTTTTTTTTCATCTCTCAGATTACTGACTATGATAATGAGGCCCTTTTTTTCCATACAATTTGAAAGTTCCAATTTCTTTTCATTTTAATAACCATTCAACGCTTAAAGTACAACTCTTGATTATTTCTTTCTCATGTAGACTCTTGCTACTAGCATGCTAATAAATTATATATATATATATATATATATATATATATATATATTACCTTAGATTCTAGTAACAACTTAATACATTTATGTCTATGCATATTGTTAGTGGTAATTTCGCTCTATTCAATTTTTAAGTTGGTGCTAGTATTTTAGTTTAGTCTAATCCTTTGTTAAGCAAATAGGGCAACACATATTTTAGTCCACTTTAAAAACTTATATAAAATATAAAACTAAATATATTTTTCTAAAATTTATATCATATTAATTAAATTATTTTTAATTTTAAATATAATAATTTGATATATAAATAAATAAATAAAATATAATATATGTGTTCTAATAAAATAATAATTATTTTTATTTGATCAAATATAATTATTGTTTTATAAAATGGATCAATTTATAAGTTTATGAGTGGATTGCGTCTAAACCTATTTTAGATTGCAGGACAAAAAAGTTGGATCTAAAATAACTTTATTTAATTTAAGGGCAATTTCTTCTTCCATCCTAATTCATGCATTTCATGGGATGTTGGAAAAAGAATGTATAGAGATAAAAAAAAAAAAAAACCTAGTTTAGGCTATAATTTTTTTTTTTTTCACCTAATCAATCCAATTTTTAGTGTATATATACACACACTTCTTATTAATATTATATTTGAATCCATAACTATCAAGTGTTTAGCAAATTCATCTAAGCTTTATAAAGTTATAAGAATTTATTTCGTAATAATTCAACATTATATAAATAACCTTTTTTTACTTTAATATTATTATTAGTTGATCATATTATATATTTTTTTTTATATTTTTATAATATTATTGCACTTTAATAATTATTCTAGTCAATTATATTATTATTATTATTATTTACATGAAAAAAAGAATAAGTTCTTCTTCAAATTAAGGCCATTAATATAAAATAGCAAGAGAGTAGAAAAAAACCTAAAACCCTACTATTAATTTTTATTTTTTATTTTTGTTTTGCATGAATGCTTAGTGTTTGGTTCATGAGTTATATTTTGTGTGTGTTTAGAAGGGAGAGGATAAGCTGAAGATTGAGTTAAGGTTGAGAAAGAGTAAAGTAGATGATTAATTGATTACAGATGCATGCATAAGGCAGATAGTTGGTTTTTACAGAGCACCAATGTTCTTGAGGCCAAGAACAACCCCAACCCCAATGATGTGCCCAACAGCTCCACAGGCCAAGGTGTCTGCAAGGGTGAAGCCAGCAGGGTCACCAGTCTGCAAGCCTGAGTCCCTCACTTCCAGCTTTAGCCCTGCAGTGGCTTTCCTGTTTGCTGATGGAGCCAATCCAAACCTTCCAGCAAACAGCATCAAGCTTGTAGAAGCCACCATAATCTGTTCAACATCTCAACAATCTCATCTATCATATCAACAGCACTCTCTCTTATCTCACATTCTATTTGGGAAAAACATAAATGTATAACCAGCTCTGCTCTACAACCATCCAGTAACATCCTTATTCTAAGTAACTAAAATGTACACACAAAAAATCATATAAATGAGTATGTGGTCTCTATATCACCACTCTTATTTTTGTTTGAAAATCATTGAATATATAAAATAGGACCAAGTTTGCCACTTTCAATAAAAAATTTAAAAAAAAAGTTGTGTTCCAAAAATGTACTAAAAAGTTTGACAGTAGTATTTCAAATCATGGTAATACTAATCAAACAATTCACAACTGTAACAAGTGGTTTTGAATGTTTTTCTTTGTTCAGTCCACAGTTACCAGGTTCTTGGTATGACATACATGCTTAGAATTCAGTGACTATGATTCAAACAATTCTATAATCAACTTAAGAAACTCCAACTGACAAATACATATTCTCCCTCACTTCTTTTTCATTGCATTTGAACAAGAAAGTAGATTATTTTTAGCACCATTATGCATAGGCAACCAGCAATTCACATGATTGTTGCATGTACAAACAAGAATTTCTTATGTAGCCATCTAAAACCTGAGCTAGTATCTATTATGGTATGCTTTGTATAGTACTCAGATGAAACAAGAAAGGGCCAAGGAGATTTAGAAATGAGTGAAACTCATAAGATCCTACCAGATTAGTGGATGAACCAATGTAGTCACATCGAGTTCCCAAAGCACCCTTCCCCTTGCGCCTCATGGGTTGGACAGCAACCTGTGAACAAAAACATACCCAGTTATCAAAATTACATTTTGAAATGAAAGTAACAACAAGATCATGTTCAATCTTTGTGTCTAACATATATCTATAAAAGGGGCAAAGTGCTGACCAGGTTGTGCACAGGGGCAGCTGAGAATTGGGGTCTGAGACCACTGAATTGTGGGAGAGTGGTCATAGCAGTGGTTGCCATTTGTTAAAACTGAGAAGAGGAAAATGAAAATATGTTTGGTCTCTTTTTTTCTTGAAATGTTTTGTGGGTTGGTTTGGTTTGCAGAAGAACTATGATGTATCTAATGGCAGCCACATGAGGAATTTGTGGCTTCAGAAGGCCAAATTGAGATGGCCAAAGATTCGTTAGTCCCATGTGGCATTATATGATTCGGAGGAATGGATAATGGATAATGTCCGTAAGTGCCACCATGTAACACCCTATTTTTCACAAAAACACAAAACAAAAGAAAATAACATAATATAATTATTTAATTAGACTTAGAAAATAAAATACAAGTATTTTATAAAAATAAAATAAATTTAATTTATTAGAAAGAGAGAGAAAAAATTAACAATGTGTTGAGTTTGGTATTCCAAAATTCAATTTTAGTCATTTATTATCTCTTTTCATTTAAATTTTTCCAAAATGATAGATGTGTTAGGAATCACCTAATTAGAAATAATTATTTTACGCTGATAGCACGCCCATATAAAATTACAAATAAAAGCATATATCATTTTTATCAAGATAAAAATTAAACTCTCCATGATATAAAATTATTTAAGTACCTTATATAGCTAAAAAACTTATCGATTCATGGTGAAAATACTTAAATCAATCATTTATTTTTAAAATAATTTTCTTTTTTTTTCTTTTTTGTATTAATTAATGTGAGATTTGGGAAATACCCACTTAAACATAACAACTTAAAGAGTTTGTAAAGTTACTCTCAAGCTAAGAAAGATAGTACAAAATGTTTTATGTATGAATGTTTATAATAATTGTGAGTAAAAAGTTTATTTCTAAACCTTAATAGGATCTTGTTGTATTTTATTGAAGTATTATGATTGATTTTTTTATTGAGTTTAACTTAATTATTGGTTCATTAAATAATTTGTGTTATGTGTGTCATTTTAAGATTTTTAAATGCTCAGATTAAGAATTTGAATTTATTACTTATTTGTTCTGTAAATAACACAATTTAGGTATTCAAATTGATATAATTTTTGCTTGGTAGAAATTTAAGAGTAAATTTATTAACATCATAAATCCAACCTAACTCCAATGATTCACTAAATAACAAACTTTATATCAACATCATCGCTCATTTACAAATCACCCAAAGAAAAGAAGAAAATGGAATAAAATCCTTAATAACTTTAATAAACCTTTCTCTGAATCACAACTTTAATAAACCTACTTTAATTTTTATCTTATTACTAATATGAGAACACAGCAAAATAAGTTATTATCTCAATTTAAAAGAATTTAGAAAAAAATAAGTTTTATATGAATAAGATTTTTAATTAAATAAATAACTAATATCTCACTCTATTTATAAATTGTATATTCTTTATCTCTATAAACTTTATTTTTAAATAAAACTCAACTAACTAACAAATTTTAGCAAACTCACAATTAAGTATCCATCTAACCATTTTATCTTATTTAATTAGTTGTGTAAAATTATAAATGTAGAAAAAATTATATAAATTAATAACGCATAATAAGAATTGATTTAATTATAAAAAATCATCAACTTAACTAAATCACCATCTATATTAATCTTTCTTTTCCTTTCAATCTAATAACTTCAAAAATAACACATTTAACCACAACATTAAAAAAATGAAAAGTTAAGCTGAAGAATAACATGTTAGAGTTACTCTTACACAACGACTGGTAGAAGAAAATTTTTAATTTCTCGAAAACCTAAAGATGGACAAGTATAATTCCAGAAACAATTTTTAGCTTAATTTTCTGCTTAAACATCCCTGAAAAACTAACTTTCCAAGTTATAATAAATATTTTGGTAAAAAAACACTATATTCCTTTTAAGAAATTTAATATAATAACAAATTAAATATTTTGATAAAAACAATTCATTATCTTTTGATTTAAATAAACTTATACAAGTATTCTCAAGAATACTTTCCACCATCTAAACAAAACGTAATCATTCGTAAAATTCATAATTTTCATATATAGAAAAAGTCCTTCTACCACCAAAGGTTTACTTAAAAGAAATTAGAAGAAATTTCTTTAATTATCATCCAAAATTAGAAGAAATTTTTGTAACAAAATTTAATAAATAGCATGCGAACATAAAAGGTTAAAAAAAGTATAACTTTTAAGTTTAATCTGATAACCCAAACTCTACTAATTGGACTTCATATATTACTTAAAATTTAAGCAACCCAACTAATGAATACCCCATCAAGGTCTAGGCATTATGCATCATTCATCATGCATAACGAATACTCTTAATAGAAGTTGTTTCTACAAGAATAATGATAATATGCAATCCAAATGTCTAAAAGTGAGGTCGATTCTAGCACTGATGATTGACATGGTTTTTGGTATGTTAACAAAGTATCAAGACTCTTTTTGCCTATATTCTTTCTTCACATGATATAATCCAACCTCTGGCTGACTTGAAATGAAACCACCAAACCAAACACTGATTTTAGCTCCATACAGATAGCTAGCTATACAAGAAGCTTGGAGGCCGCGATCCATTTGTGACCTGTATGCAGGCAAACCACAATCTTACATCCTGCATGTCATGTCACCTTAAGATCAGGAAACCATAGTGTTTACATCTCCACAATCCCTGCATCTCCAACACGCTGTTCCAAAACCACCACTCACCAACAAGATAAGTGATAACTCGCCTTTGCCATTAATTTTTTGCTAAGGAGGGTAGTGGCAAAAGACAAGGCTAGGCCATACTAAGGAATATCCGATGAACTTTGTTTTCAAATACTTGTCACGCTGAGAGGAAGAAGGCATCAAATATCTGCCTTCTGTATTTACTTTCTTCTGCTGTAATATATTCCACTGCCAGAATAATTATGATGCCGATGTCTTGATCCACTACCCCTGCCACTGTTTCCATCCAAAGTGCTGCCACGGCCACTGGTTTTGTTACCTACACTCGGCATCCAGTTTGCCGGCTGGGTCCCTAATCCATTAAGCTCCTCCTCTTCTCTGTCATTGTACTCCAAAACAAGCCTCTTGATGTCTTCTTTCTCTTGAAGCTCGGCTGCTTCTTTCTGTTTTGTACTCTGCACCAGTGAGGAATTCCGTGGGATGAACATCTGCTTTGTTTGCTGCTTGTTTCCGCGCTTCACAAGAACTCTAACCTGAACCTCTTTGTTTCCACCTGTATCCTCATCCAGTGCCTCATCACCACTTTCCCCACCAACTCCCCTCCCGTGGTGATCCTTGGTAGATCCCTCAAATACATTCATTGGAATCATCATGTTCAACGTAGGACGACCCCGTAGCTCCTGTCTTCTCTGTTCCATACTCTCCTACAGAATTTATGAAGCAAGTACTTTGAAAAGTTAGAAATACAGCCAGACATAACTAAAACAACAAGACAATGCTGTTTTTACTTTCCAAAGGCAAATCTTAAATTAAAAAAGATTGTTGAAATTTAGGGATTGGATGGAAAAGGGCGAAGAGAAGACAGAATATATTTGAAAGAAAAAAATCTCCAAAATAATTGTGATATAAAAGCGCAAATCAGGGCACAGGTCTTCCACCTAGTGAAACCATGTAAGGATTTACCCCCCTACAAGTGATGAGGCTATTTCCAAAAATTGAACGTGTGACTTCTAAATCAAAAAGTAGTTTATAAAAAATAAATACAAACTCATTGTACATGTGTAGTTCAAGTTGTACAAGACCAGCTCTAATTATTTTTAATTCCAGATGTTGTTCAATTAGAAGGAAGGAATTACTAATTAGTATAGTTTTTCTTTATCATAACAGCGTAGCAGTAGGATTCCAGGAAAAAAATTTAAATTCACAAAGGAAGCATCAAACTTTTGCAGAAATGTAGGAGTAAGCAAATACAATAAATTATGCAAATACTTGCCTGCACTACAGCCTTGAGCTCCTGATCGAAATCAGCTTCTTCCAGAGGGTCCACCTCCGTCACTTTTTGTCTCACATGCACTTCATCCTCCTCATCGGAAGCAGGTCCAGGCCCATCGTCATCGTCATCTTCATCATCCTCAGTTTCACAGCCATCATCGTGATTGTCCTCATCCAACTCTTCATCATTATGACCCTCTACATCAATTGTGTCACTCCCTGAATCAGTCTCACTGTCATTAACATCATCTTGCACCCCATTTTCATCCATACCATTATCAATGCTCTGTCCATTGCCAACCACAGTAGTAGTGGAAATGGTCCTACTCGAAGGCTTCTCATTGTCAGAATGTTTTTCACTACTGGCCCTATCAGAAGAAACTATTCTATCATGTTCCTCAAGTTCTACTAGAGCTGCATTCACTTCCTCAATAGAAGTGTAACGAACCATATTGGGTCGTAAATCCGCAAACAGATCCTGCACCCAACAGATAATGAAAAAAAAAATAGTAAATGAAAGACAACAAAGATATATACCATTTATCATGACAAAAGTTAAACTATAGGGAGTAAGTTAGCTTGGAAACGCCACACCTTGTAGTTAGTGGGATAGCTTTCAAAATCTACTGCCAAATAAAAAATTCTAAAAGGAATACTTGAGTCGATGGGCAGTATAGTATGAAGAGAGGACGAGGTATAGGCTAAATTTTGGCAGCTAGCAATTATCCTAAAAAACTATCACGTTTTCCTAGGTGGCATAACATGCAAGTTCTTTTTTCATTCCAAACATCAGCTCACATATAACCTTAGTTAATTGTGGGAACTTGCCAAAATGACTGCCTCGATCCCAAAATGACTGCAGGTTAAGGTTTTTTCACATAAATTAAGAGTAAAAGTAAATGTGTTACTTGAAACAATCTTATCAAAATAAGCTCATCCTCTAATCTCAATAAATGCATTGCTTTTATTTGCTGCAAATACAAACATTGATATAATTTATAAGAGGACAAATTATGAACAAAATATTTACTTCATTGAAAATCGAGATTTTGTCAATTTGGAATTTAGGTTAAAGCCTACAACTACACTCATTTTGGATGGAGATAGTACAGCACAACAGGCTAGTCATACAAACAAATCTCATTTTACATTGACACTAAGTCCACCGTCAAAATTCCAGAATATAGTCATGCACACAGATGATGTTAGTAACCACTAAAAGCAAGAATAAACAAGAAAACCAATATATCTTTAACCAAACAAGAATAAAAACAATTAGTTATCTGAAAGTGTCAAATCAAAATAATAATAAAATTCAAGAAAGCAGCTAGGAAAGTATAAAGCTACCTAACATTCTTCTCATCAAAATTCTAAATATACAGATGTTAGCTGCAATTTCCAACACTAAAACAAATCCATATCTACAGCATTAGTAGCCCAACATTATTAAGTAAACAAAAAACTATAGCTAAATCAAATCTATAAACAAACAAATCAGCATATTAACCATACCCAAATAATGAAATACTATTAAAAAAAGGGCTGCCTGACTGACCTGTAAGTCAAATTCGATGTCCAGAGGCACAGCCCCTTTGCTTAAAATATACCTCTGGTAGTGTATTAGGAACCGATCAAGTTTCCTCTTAGAAGAGCCACGACCAAAGTAATGCCCACAAGTTTCAAGCAGAGTAATTATCAACCTTATGCGAAAACAATCTTCAGGTGGATCAAGTACGTCTTGCTGACAAGATTAAAGAACAGATTTTTTCATAATGTTACGAGAAGGCTCTCACACATAAAAAAAAAGTAAACTAAGAGTCAAAGAACAACATTCAAGGCCACACAGTAAAACTATGATCTGTTGTCCACTTAATTTTTTCATAGTAACAATGTGTTCAGTAAAATAAGGTAAACGAAGCAGTAGATGAATAATATTGATAATGCACAAAAAAGCATACCCATTAAGTTTGGAAATGTTTAGGGGAGAGGGTATAATTGCCCTTACCAAGTCCAATTAGATGATAAGATCTATGAAAATGCTGGATAATGAAAGTGCAGAGCAAAAGACATACAAAGATGCGCAGATTACGATGATGCCAAGCTCATGAGTCACATTATAAAACTACAGGAAGAAGTAGTTTAAGAGTGGAATAAGACAAGAAACCTATATATCAGAACCAATTTGGCTTTGTACCAATTCAATAGTGGAAGATATATATACTTATTTCAAGGCTTGATAGGAATATACAAAGAAAAAGCAAAGAAAAAAACACATTCAAAGATTTGGGCATGACCTACAATGGAATGCAATGAGAAATATCATTAACAGGTCCAGAGAAAAGAGTATTCATATTGCATATGTTAAATTAGTTTATTATCCGTTGTTCAGCTATTATAAATCTGCATTTGTTGTATATGGAAGGATTAGTGAGTAACCCTATTTCTCTGATATATATGTATGTATGTATATGTATATATTCAAAGTCTGCTACTGGTCACCACCATCTCTTGTTTCCACCTGCCAGCAACCAATTTTGTGACCAATTCAAGGCACAGTAGACAATAGGTGTGTGTATTTTACGTTCGAGGTAAAAGGTCAACTTTCTATGAACAATACTAGCCGTAAAAACATCGGCAGTGAACAGTATTTCCGACTATGAACAGGATACCAAAATGGGTCATACCCAAGGAAACTACTACTATATGGCTTTCGTGACAAAACAGCCAACATCTCAAAATATGATGTTGAACCAAAGTTTTCTAATGAGGAATATTAAAGAAAAATTAGGGATGAAATTCAACAGCCTAGCACAATCATCTACAAATCTCAAATTGCCAACAACTTGAATTTCACAACTTGTAGAAAGTCAAAGTCGATGGATAATAATTAACTCAATTACTTTTGATCATATTTCTGGTTTACTTTTTTGTTCTATTCTTTTTCTTTTCCTAAAATTCCTCATTTCATAACCTTAGCCAGTGAATCTAAAGTTCTTTCTCAAGGAATTTGTCAAGTTTCCCTTTCTCCTAAATTTGTTCTCCTTGTACCCACATGCCCTTCAATCTTAATTTTTTAAGTCAATTAACCATGTCATCAAATTGCTTAGTAACCTTTGATGTTAACTCTTTTGCTATACAGGAATGTGGTACAGGTCACCACTGATTGGCGAAAGACATTCCAAAGGCTTATACTGTTTTGGAACTAGTTCATCTCCGTCTTGTTTTGCATCCCAATCTCCTAAACACATGATCGCTTAGGTCATCCTCACTTGTCAAAATCAAAGAAAGTGGTTCCTGGATTTAGTAGACTTTAAGCCTTAGAATGTGAGTCATGTCAACTAGGAAAACACGTTAGATAATCCTTTCCAAAAAAAATCTAAATCAAGATATAATTTTGTCTTTTCTATCATTCATTCTGATATTTGGGGGTCAAGCTGTCACATCATTTGGATTTAGATATTTGTTACTTTTATTGATGAGTATTCTAAAGGTAGTTGGGCTTGTCTAATGAAAGATAAGTCTGAACTTTTGTCTATTTGTATGTTTTTCCTTAATGAAATCAAAATCAATTTGGGCAACTACGTAAAATTTTAAGTGACAATGCTAAAGAATATTTTTCTTTTGATTTTTCTGCACTTTTAATCAGTCTACATGTCCTCACACACCTCAGTAAAATGGTATAGCAAAGAGAAAAAAGATACTTGGTTGAATTTGCTTGCACCTTATTGCTTGGTTGGATTATACCTATCCATCACTATGATGATGCTATCCTCACTACTTGTTTTCTTATCAACAAAATGTATTTTTCTTCTCATAAAAATAAAGTTCCTTATTCCATTTTATTACTAAATGAACTTCTCTTTCATATTTCTATGTTTGTGGTTGTGTATGTTTTGTTCATGATATGTCTCAGGGTTTCGATAAGGTGTCAGCGAAGCCAAAGCCATCAAATTTCTTTTCTTGGGATATTCTAAAACTAAAAAAGGGAATTGTTACTAGACTTTTGAAACCAAGAGGTACTACATGTGTGCCAAGGTCACTTTTTTTAAGAGACATTTATTTACTCCTTTTGCAAAAGATGTTCATTCAATCCAACAACCCTTCTTATGCCACTGATGGAGTCCTTTATTCTGCCTACATCTAACAACCTAAATCTCATCTAGAGTCCACCCGAACCATCATCACCACCTATAGTTTACCTACCAACACAGGACCCAAATGACTAATCCAATGCTTCAAGATTAGGTCATTCTCAATCGTCACTCAATACCAGGCTTCCAATAATGATTCAAGTAGGTTCATCGTTATCATAGGTTGTCTCCTTTCTATTTTTCTTTTATCTCCTTTGTCTCTTTTATTACAATTACTAAAAATGTGAATGAAGCACTTGATCATCTTGGATGGGAACAAGTCATGATTGTTAAAATGCAAAGTCTTGAACATAGTAGCACATAGCAGTTAGTTCTTCTTCTTTCTGGAAAGAAGACGATTAGACATTGTTGGGTTTAGGTTGTTAAAGTTGGACACCCAATGAAGAAGTTGATCACATCAAAAGCTAAACTAGTAGCCGAAGAATACACTTAGACCTATCGCCTTAATTGTAGTGATACCTCTGGTATCCAACATGACTATTGCCTGCCTATTCTTTGCCATATCAATTATTCATCGTTGATCTCTTCATCAGCTAAACAGTAAAATGTTTGGTTTATACATTTTGTCATTTTCTCTATGCACTCAAACAATACCCACGGCTCAATTTCAAGAATTTAGCCACATTGATCAAACCTTTGGTCTAAAACACACAGAAGCAGGTTATTTGGTATTTTTCTGTTATGCATCCCTTTAAAAAATAGTTTACTTAATATTGTCTGTTGATGAAGGTTGCAATCAAATTCTAGGGTTTTGCAGCAATGAAGCCTGCAATCAGATCAGCAGTCGGAGGCTCCCAAGGATCAGAAGCTATAATACCATCTGAAATTTTGGAAATAAGAGTAGCCTATTCTAGGGGACGAATCCCTGAAATTACGGGATTGTTATACTAGTAATAATAGTAAGACATAGCAAATATAATGAATTAAAACATATTAGGAATAATATATAAAACTCCCTAAAATATATTTTGACAAATCATATTCTAATAAGATATTTCTATAATTATTAAGATCCTAATTAATATAACAAAGCAAATATAAAAGAAAAATAAATTATAAGAGATATAAATAAGATATTCTAAAATAATTTGAGACAATATCTTTAAATATTTATCATTTTTCTACAAGTCTCCAAAGCATATTCATGGTCTATTGAGTTTGTTCAAATTGAAACTTTTGATTCCAAGTACCAGAAATTTGGAAGCCTGAGGTCGTGAATTAAGTAATTCAAGAAAACACGACTCATCTGCTTTTCCCAAGCAAACTTGAAAAATATGTAACTATTTTTTAGTGCCAATCACACAAATAATTGGGGTCCAAGCCTGATCTTTCAATTTAATGAAAGATAGAAGTTAACTTTGTTTTTGTTGCTTTTTCAATGTGATCAAAAACTATTTTAGAAAAACAATTTAAAATTTTGAGAAGTGATAATGTCAAAATGTACTTCAAGAGACAATAAACATCTAAGAAAGATATTCAAAATGTTCAGTTGAATGTTTTAGCTTTTGATAGAGCTCAAAAGGATTAACTCATCAATGTAGCCAGCCCCAGCTTGTTGAATAAACTTTAATTGATGATTTTCGTTGGATGATTCTTTATGATACTTAATGAAAGATAGCTCTGAACTTCTTTTTTTGTTGCTTTTTCAATGAGATAAAAAACCATTTTAGAAAAATAATTTAAAATTTTGAGAAGCGAGAATGTCAAAGTGTAATTCAAGAGAAAAGAAACATCTAAGAAAGATATTCAAAATGTTCAGTTAAATGTTTTAGCTTTTGATAGAGCTCAAAAGGATCAACTCATCAATGTAGCAAGCCCCAGCTTATGGAATAAACGTTAATTGATGATTTTTCTTTTGTCCACATATAGATTGGTGGGCAAAATACATTACAACTCAAGCAATAAATTTTTGTTATTCATGCACAACATGGAAGGAAATGGGTGTAAACAGAATTTTATTACATGTAGTTGCAATAAACTGCAAAGGACTTTACCAGCTCAGCTAAGTGAGACCTGAAACCTATGGTTGTTGATTGTTGAATAGTGATGATGCATAACAAATAAAGACTAAATGAAATTCTAACGAAACCAATGATATTGCAACCTCAAATCCTTCTAAATTGAATAATATTTCATCCTCCCTTTACTGTACCTTCCCTCATATCTCTAACAAATTTAAGTTTTTATTAAAGACAATAATAAATTATTGGTTATTAAAAATAAAGTACTACTTAAATGGGCAAGGAGTTTAAAAAAAAATAGATGACAAAAGGGGGAAGTGCATAATTTTAATACTGACTCTATGGAAAGGAAAGCTCATGAAAAATCTAAAGCACATAAACAAATTTGGTACATATACAGTGCACGCCTTTGTTTTAAAGAAACATACTTTCAGGTTTTAACAATACAGAAGACGGAAAAAGCTTAATTCCTTCTGCCCCTAAAAATAGGTAAACAGTGCAAAATCAATACCTCTGATGTCCCATGACCATAGATGAGAATGAGATATAGGGTCTCAAAAATAACAGAAGAGTCTACATGCTCATAGTTGTAAAGCTCTCCTAAGAATCGCATGTAAGCAATGCGTCTTTGCTGCATCCCATAGTCATTTAACTCTAACCCAACTCTAATCTCCTCAAGAACCTGAAAAGCATATCTTTAGTCAATGTCACTCCAAAACTTCAAATCTTTTGGAGTGGTAAATCTTCAGCAAAACTCTTGTCCCTTGGAAATACTGTTGTTGGTTCTAGAACTTGAAATAATAAATTTTTCATCATTAAACAAATGAAAATAATTTGGTTAACATTAACGTGTTAAATGAAGTGTATAGATTCCAATTGAGGCAACCCTTGTTCAGTCTGACCAAGTTTACATGCATACAGGTAGGCAATGCTCAAACTATGCATCATTTTATTGTACAATGAATAGACCATAAATTCAAGAGTAATATCAACATACCTCATCAACAATAGCTACAGCAAACTCATCATGATACCGACTTAATCCAAGAGCAAGAGATGAAATCAGGTGGATCTGACCATATTTTCCTTTGTAGACCTTCATGAAGCATTTCAAAAGATATGGCTCACATTCATTCCACGGTAATTTGCGCAGTTGCCTCAGCACATGCTCAATGGTAGACTTGTCAAGATCAGAGAAAAGTAATTTTCTGATATACTGCAATGAAGATGTCATTAAAATACTAATTGATTATGAAACTTATTAGAGACACTGAGAGAGAGAGAGAGAGAATAAAAATGAAGATCTCACCTGATGCAATGGAGGACGAACTTTAGCTACTCGTGCAGATCTTTCTGGTGGTTTGCAAAGGTAGTATGCATTCTCCACTAAAGTGCTATGTCTCGGATCCAAATTTTTTACATTTTTCAAGCGCATCAATATCTCCAACATGTTAGCCATTCTTATACTAGTTTCTGGAGACCGATACAGAAAACGGCCACATGTTTCAAGAAGATTGCAAGCTACATCAATGTTGTGATGTGTGAAATCATCTAAACAGGCCTGGAAGGACAACAAGACGTCAATAAGGGACTGAATTTACTATATGAAAACATCAAGATTGTTAAAATAGGTATTAAGTAGGTAGTAAGTAGTAGTTGTACTGGAAAACTAATATATGAGTTGTTTACTTACTAACATTATTTTTTTATACTTTTTGGTGTTCCTAATTTCAAGGAAACTGTGTATCTTTCATTTATGTGTATTTATTTATATACATCTATATAAATCCTCACCCATGTCATATTTAGACACATGGTTTCAGTCGATCTATATCTATTTTTTTGTTAGCTCTTTAACAGGTGGTTTGTCCGTTTTGGTTTCTTGTAACAAAAATACTAAGCGTTGGTGTTCATGTTGATGCTAGTGGGTGGTAGTGCTAATATCTCAACCAACACTGTGTTGCTGTGAGTGGAGACCAAAGTGCAAAGAGATACTAAGCACTTAGTGGTACTAGGTTTGGACTATTTTCATGTGTTTGAGCTGTGTTTCCAAAAAAGTTATGTTGTGTGACTTATATGAGCTGCATGTGGCCTTAAGATTGTGAATTTTTAATGTAAGTTTGTTAAACATTGAGATTTAGAGGTTATTTTTCTTATCTATGTTATTACTAAGCATATGCATACATTAATTTTATTTTGCACTTATAATAAGATCTAACAATACATGTTATGATCACTAAGTTACAATATTGTTTGATCTTAAAGGGGACCTACTATAATTTTGCATATGAGGAGTTATTTATTGGTTTTGTCCAGTCATAATAACTTCATTATTTAGATGATAGTATACAGAAAAATCGCTTGTAAGGAGTCCTATTGAAACAAAGAAATATAAGTCTGCCTGCCACACAAACCAGAATAAATGAAATTTTCCAAAAAAAAAACCTGCCAGTGACAATCTTTCACTTCATTCCCAATCCTAGGTATGATTTCGATTAGGGCAACATACTAACCACAGAGACTAGATTTAAGGTCAATTTTCCTAACGTTTATATCAAATTGATAGTGAAAAAAATGAACAATCTCTTACCTTTACATTGAGCAAGGCTTTAAACAAAAGATTAGTTTGGTGCTCTATATCTCAAAAAAATTAATCAACAGGAAAAGGGAAAACTTTGGAACCCAAGAATTTTCTACATTGGACAATTTCTTTATCCTCATCATAGTGGCTACTTGCATCCTTCCTAACAATCTATAATCTACAAACAAAATGTAAAGAAAAGGGAAAATTCAGGGAAGACAAACAAGCTTGCACAACAACTACATCTCATAAATGTGGCAAATTTCCCAAACAATTTTGCATTTTGAAACTTTGAATTAATCTTTCAATTTTGTGAAATTAAAAAGAATAAAGAAGTCTTCTTCACACATGTGAACCAGAAAAACATATTGTATGCTAATAACACAATTAGGGGCTATCTGTTGTACATGGAAAGACCATGGGGACAAAGGGCATTTGATCCATAAAAAAATTTTGAATCATCAAATATGGAGGATAACACAGTATAATTCATCATAAACCTTATCAAAATACCTAAGACTTCGAAATAAATAAATAAAAAAAGTAATAAAAAGGTAGTTTTGAAAAAAAACGCAACATTTAATCATGGCAAACTGAACCCTGTCAACAATATAGGAATGCCTCCAAAACATAAGTTGCAACATTAAGAAATTTGTAATCATAATTGGAAGGATCTAGCCTCCATTTATAATAATTTGATTATTAATCTATTGTACCTTCAAACAACTGAAGACTAGGCCAGGAGAGGCAATTTTGAACTTGCAAAGTTCTCCAATGAACCTGATATTCCTTATCTTTGTCTCAATATTCATCTGATCCTGTAAAGACATTTCAAAAGCAGATAACAAAAGTAATCAGTTAAATTTTTAGCAGAGGGTAAAAAATTAATCCTATACGCAAAATTGTGTAAAATAACCTTTTTATTTATTAAGAAATTGAATTCCTCCTCCAACATCTGTAACAGAATGGAGGAGACATCCTTCATACAAGTTGAGAGTGTGGCAACCATGCGTGAATAATATGCTAGCAGTTCTAGAGATGTCCTTGGTACATTGAACAAAGCCCTCACAAGCTTTTTCCGATTTGATTTTGAATTCAGATAACAGAACTCGACCTAACATGTGTTAAACAAAAAGGCATAACAAATAATGACAAAAAAATTAACAATACAATGTAAGAATAAGTAATACAGCAAACTAAAGTATCCTCACAGTTAATTGATCTATAAGGTCCCGGCTCACACAACCCGGAAGCCTCTGCAGTAGAGCATCCAAATTTGTCCCTTCAAGACTTCTGAGTTTGTCTTTTTCATTTTCTCCCTTTTTATCATTATCTTTGTCTTTTTCCTTTTCCTTTTCCTTTTCCTTCTCTCTGTCCAGTTCTTTAGACTTGTCTTTTTCTTCCTTATCCTTCACTCTTTCTGTGCTTTCTGCCTCTGGCAAAGCATTAGACTCTGTAGAGATCTCTCCACTTTCATGGGTGGTCTGTTGACCTTTGTCGGATTCAGGTGATATTTCCTAGATAATCATATATCTTGAAGTCAGTGAGTAGTTGCAGAAGGTTGGTAAAAAGAGAAAAAAACATCAACAGGAATGGGTTATATGAGTAAATGTTTATATTATTCTTTCACAGAATTATATGGACAGTAACTAAATTGACTGAAAAAGACTTTTAATAGAAAAGGCATTTTATTAGACAAAAAAAGAAATACAAGAATGCACACAATAAGATATGTTCCAATACAAGGACAACAAGATATAAGAAATATCAATTGTCTAAATGTTATGGCATGTTCAAAAAAATTAACCAATGAGTTCTTACATTTGGTTGGTCTTGACTCTTTGAAGATTGCTCACTACTTTTTTGCTCTGTTTCTCCCAAAAGCACAGCAGGAACAAACGCTCTGAAGAAAAATATGCAGGAAAAAGTTCCATATAAAAATAAAACACTGTTGAACCAACTAAAAGAAACTTCAAACATTCCATGATTATATCAAAACTTTAAACAGGAAAGAATACAGAAATCAACTGGATGAATATATTTGTTACAGAGAAGTATTTTAGAAATACAAACCTAAGATCAGGTAAACATTCATAGAAAGTCCTTGTATCTTCATCATCCCATATTGGTTCAACAACAGAAGAATCTTTACCAGAAGCAGAAGAAATACCCTCCTCACCACTGGTAACCCTAGTCGTATGTCCATCCTCTGGCATTACAGGAGGCTGCATATCAAGTGCTTCTGCTAATCTATAACAAGAAAATCATAATTACAGGCTTTAAGAACTTAAGGGGATAATTAGTGACATCAAAGCGATACTCACTCAACAATGATTAGACATTTATAGTTAAACAGTAGAGTGACATACTAAATTTAAGAAAAACTGAATTCAGGGGATAGTGGAGCAGACCTATCATACAAAGGCAACAAATTCTTTTTTTAACCAATTTGGGGTACCAGGCCGAGAGAGATAAGCACTTGCTGGAGGGTGGAGCTTACCTTAGACAATGAGATCTTAATATATAGGAATAGATGAACCTAAATGCATTATGTTTCTAAAGGACAGAGATCTCCCTGAACTAACCTAACCAACAGATAATCATATCCAGATTTGCCTCAAATTTGCTTGACTGAATGTCTCACTAGATCAAAGCTTTCATGAACACACATATATGCTAGTGATAGGCTGAAATATGCAGGTACAGCAACACATGTAAACCATCAACTGGGGTTCTTAGTATTTCAAGAATATAATTAGTCAGTATACACCAAGAACATATGCAGTAAACAGCAATGAAATAGTCAAAAGTAAACAAAACAACTTACGATGAAACATTTCGGTACAAATGGTCAAAGGATTTACGAAGCTTTTCATATGAAGCAATATTTTCATCACTTAGCTCTCCTTTTGCATTCAAAATCTTCGAATTTTCATGCTCCATTAATCTAAGTGACTGTCGGAAAGCAAAATTGATCAGTAATCAAAGAGGGCATAACAACCTTCTGTTTGTAAGTGACCTTTAAGAAATACAATTCTCAGGTTTCATACTATATTTTTCTCTCAGAATTCTCTAATATGTGTGTGTGTAAAGGCAGAAGCTCTTACAGAATGCTCAGACTGAAGCAGTTCAGCTGCAGCATCATAAAAGGAATAGCATGCTTTCCGTAAAACTTTCTTCTGATCTGCTGTGATGTTAAGGCCTTTAAAAAACTGCATCAGAATGTCAGTACAGGAAAATATATAATTCAGCTAGTAACAGAATAATCCTTGATTGATACAGAGTAAGATAAAAATAGAAATGAGGGCTGAAGTTAAACTTGCAATCATGATGAAAAATGACTGAAGATTATTATGAAAGTCAATGAAAATATAAAAAGGAAAAAAGGACAAAAATAAGCAATAGAAAGCGTGAGAATATCCTACTTAAGATTAATAAAAGAAATACCTCTTCATGAATTTCCGGCCCACTAACTGAGAGTCCAAGAAAAATTCTCCCCTGACGAGCAAAACTGGAAAGAAGGGTCAAACTTGTTTGTGCAGCTTCCCGATCTTTCAGCTGTTCCCCATTGGTAAGATCTTTTATGATATTTATAAAAATGCCACCATCTTCAATAACGCCAACAAAAAAAAGTTCCAATAGAAGTTTCAGGGTGCTGCGCTTCTTCATTGCCTTCAAGTTTTTATCAGCATCTGATTCATCACCAGGTTTTCCAGGAGAGAAAACCTTGAGAAGCCCTTGAATCAGGCTTGGAGCAAAGTCCTTGTACCTTTGATGAAGCAAAGAACAGATCTTTCCAAAAAGAAGCAAATGATGGAGCATATCAGAAGGCAAGTATTTAAGTTAAGATACGCACTATATATAAATTAATATAGAAATACAAATTTTGTGGAAAAATTAACTATGTGCTAAACTATGTAATCAATTATTTATCTTTAATTAATATAACAACCATTGAGAAAAGGAAGTGTTGTGTAGTACAGTAACCATAATTAGTTGTGATTTGTTAGCATAATTAGTTGTGATTTCTTTGCATAATAAGAAATTTGGGAAAGATTTAATTAGACTTGATTTGTATGGTTTTCCTTCTCATTGAGTTTCTCCGAGATTGAGTGCGAGCAAGATATCGGTGCAGTGGAAGAAGAAGATGGAGCAGAGCACTACGCCACTAGGATCCTGGATCTCCAGGTACAAATGTTAGAGGTTATAAAGAAGAGAACGAAGGAGAGAAAGAATTGAAGTAAGAAAATCATATTTGTCATTGCATTTAAAATCCGATAACAACAAACAAATATTATATTGCTAGAATGAACTAACTGAAAACTGACACAGTACAATATTCACACAGTAACCATAACTAATCAGTGGATCCCTTGCTTCTGAGGAAAAAACTTCAAATGACATAGAAAACAGGGTGAAAAAACTGCAAAAGCACATACCTGAACTGCAGCTTGTATATCAGAACTTCTGAGTTTGGCATCACATATTGCAGTCACCGCTTCACTGACAAATTTGCTTAAGTTGACACTTCTCAACTCATCCATCAGAGATTCACGCTGCTCCTCATTGATCTGCTTCAGCTTCTTAATAACCGCAGTGTTACGCTTAATGCTGGAATCCAGTGTCCTTAAGAATCCTGAGTCTGCATGTAAGAGCAGATTGATTATTATTCATGCAATTAGTACTAAGACAATACAACAAACATTCAACAGGACAAAGACCTTATTCTGCAACCCCCTCCCTCACTCTTCCTTTGTGTTTTCACTTTCAATTGTTCTGCCTATAATTTCAACTACATTACATTTTGAAATTTGGGTGAAACTCCTTTTCTTGGGTTCTGAAAACACTTAGGAATCATGCTCTAAGAGTGGTTGGCATCCACTCCTTAAGAATTATTTATCCTATGCTCGGATTTCTTTTCAACCTCTAAAAATTACTTTTAACTCAAAAATAACAAAGGTGATCCTTCCTCTATCGTAGTTTAAATGTATATCCACTCCCCTGAAATGATTACCTAAACAAGCAACTAGATCTTTGAGCTGAAAGATTGAGCAATTATTTTGTTCACATAGGAAGGATAGAATAGTGAATTATGGGTGATGTCAGTTCAATTTTAGAAAATTTTTGAATTTCTATGGATATAGAATGGTGCAAAGTGATTTTGAGGGGAAGACCAATAGTTAATTTATAAACGATGTGAGTGATTTTTAATTACAACACTACACACATGAATGCTTCTTAATTTCCAACTGACTTGTGTTGCATGCAGGGATATGAATTTTTTGGATCCGAAAGGACTCCCAAGGCAAAAAAAAATTTAGAACTTACCATTGACTTTCTACACTGTTCTGAGATCATAATTTTGGTTATCTTGAATGAGAAGAAATTTTTCAAGCATTCAATTTATTCTTTAGGTTTTTAAGTTTCAAAATGGCTTAATTTAAATTGTTTTACTTGATGGATAATGTGCATGGCACGTTGAAATTACTCAATAAAAAAATATGGGTTTTGCTTGCTTGTGCTATTTCAGTTATAGCACAGTAGGGATCGCTCAATATGTTATAAATCACTTAAATCATGGCTATGTACTTTCAAATAAAGGAAAAGGGAGCTTCTTATTCTACTCCTCCAGACTGAGGCAGGGAATCTAATATAGTTTTAGTGGAGTGCCCGAAAGTTTGTTTCAAGACACTTAGTATTTAGGTCTTATATTTCTTGAAGTTGCTCAATTATTTTTCAAGCAGAATTTTAGACAGGACTTATGTCATGGTTTGTCATTTACCAATAATCAATATTCAAAAATTGGATTTGGTTATTTATAAAATTTCAAAGTATGAGCTATTTGGAAGTGAACTGTGCTTTAAAATCCTCCAGTGAAGGCCCAAGAATAGTTTTCATATCTCTAAGACACTCCCATCAAGCAAGAGCCTTTTGGATTTGAAGCATGGATAATGCAAAAGTCCATTTCTGCTGAACTGAAATTTATTTTACGAAGAATCTTAATGGTAAGGATCAACACTGATGATTTGGTCATAAAAACTCTGATACCATGCTACAGACCAGTTCTTTTGAAAGCTTAACCTATTAAGGGAAAGCACATGAATTGTTTTTATATCTCAAATTATGTATTAGTTTGAAAATATACTGATAACTTACATATTAATTTCCTAATATAAAGCAGATTCTATATCGAACAAAAACTTATCAAATACAATTACATTGACTGATAATAGTAGTGTGTTTAGACAACAAGCAGCTGCCAGGATCAAGGAAGCAGTCCAGAATCACATTCAAAAAGAAGCAGCTGCAGCTATCTATCTACCAGAATGTGTCTGCAAATATTTGCATTAGACAACCCAACCTAAGGAATTATATTATATAGAAACTAACATAAGAGTGTCATCAAGATTCATTTTCTCAAAAATTGAGTTTCCCATTTATCTTCCAATAATCATCTCCGAAGCAATACATATTGCTAGCAGTATGTATCCAACAATAGTTGTCGAAGGTAGAAGCTAAGAATCATCTTAAATAAATAACAAGATAAGAATCTCTCTGATAACAAATGTCATTATTGTGCATGTTTCCAATCAAGTTGTTAACACAGCATAAGAAAGCACTTTTATTTACAACAGTAAAACTATTATTATTCATCTTAGGGAGCCATTTTTTTTGCTTTCTGATTTGTTCTGAACGAGGTATAAGACTTAATGCCATGATGGTTAGGAGTCAACCCTGAGATCAAGTAGTCTATCAAAGGTACTCAATAAGGGAGAACTTAAGTAATTCTATTGTCTCCAATGATTTGAAGAATTATATCCATTCTATTGGCAGCAAAAAATCATTTAGCATATAAATAATTATTCAAAACTAACAGAAGATTAACTAACCAGGCCTTTCAGGATTCAAATTGCTTTGACGTAAAGCCATCTTTGCCTCAACAGATTTTTTTATCTCCTCGAGGCGAGCAACAGCTTCCTGCGTAACATTAGAGAAGTTAGGCCTTTACTAAGTCATCTTGCAATGAATGATCTATCCAAGAACTTCCATTACACAACTTCTTATTCACAGACAACACAAAATACACATCCACAAATCCTCATGAATACCGAAATTAGCAGCCAATTTACAGTTACCCTTCACAAAACTGCTAAATTGTCCTACTGAATACTCACAGAAAGAGAATAGAAGAAAAATACTCAACCAATATAGGCACCATGTAGTCATGAAAAAAAAAAAAAAAACTAAACCATTGATGTAACTTATAAATAAACAAAGTAGCCCACAATAGAGTAATGCTTAAACCTCATCGTCTTGTTTGCTGTTACTTTCATCCTCATGGTGATCCATATCCGTATCTTGTGCTCCCAAAACACGCGCCTGCGCAGCAACAATTGGAAGAACACTGACACGAATTAGCTTAGGGTTCAGCGTGAGAAAAGAGAGTTTTTCCCCAGGCAGAATAATACTTGAAGAAAACTGCAATTGAATGGTTAAAACACAGTAGCGATAAAACGCGACAGAGCACATGCATGGATTTAAGGGGAGAAAGCGGATCAAAGATGAAATTACCGGTGTGAGGGTCGATATTTTGGGGAAGAGGAGCGAAGTGGGTTTTGGTGTAATCGTCAGAGGTTGCTTTGAGTGGGAAAAAGGAGAGAAGAATAGGAGATGGAAGTGGTGAGTGTTGGTTTGATTTTCGAAGAAAATGGTGGTTTTGTTTTGATGAAATTGCGAAGGTGAGAGATGGGTTTGTGTGAGTTTTTTTGGGTACTGTTTGCAGTGCGGAAAATGAAGGGTTTTGCTTCCTGCACCCTCTCATTTTTTTAACCTACACCCCCTCAATTTTTAATATGCACCCCTCATGTTTTAACCTGCATCTCATAATTGGGTGAAATGACCAACCTACCCTGTCTGTTTCTCCTCATTGCACCCTACCACCATTGCTGCCGCCACTCCTCCACCATCACTAATGTAGTTAGAAGAAGAAAAGCAAAATTAATGTCATTTTGAAAAGCTTTTTCTGTAACACATTTTGCAAAACTCTTTCTCGAACACATTTATGAAAGGTGTATAAATGCATTTCGCAAGGTATTATATATGTTTTAGAAAGTTTATTTTAAAAATCTTATTCCAAAATGTATTTCATGTGTTGTAGAAATTTTATTTCGAAGATCTTGTTCTAATAATGTTGTATTAGTATATGGTCTAAAACATCATGCACTGAAAATAAGTCAAGTGAGTGATCAAGAATGATACAACGATTCTTTCTACAACACCAGTAGGAAGGTATGTATTCTGACATATCCTTTTACCCTTTCATTTCTCGCTTTGTAGTCATACCCATCAAGCACTCTAACATTTTTCTTCGCCAAAATGACCTTAAACAGCTAGTTCGTCTCGTCCTATAATATTTCATGAAAAAAAAATCATAACTTGTATCTATATGCATTTAAAGACCATCTTTTGATGGATTTCATACTTAGTTACACTTTGTCTACCCTTATAGACTTTCAACCCTAAAAAACCTAAGGTATGCAACCAAGAGCACTTATCATCAACCCCTTCTAAACAATTCATCGATCTCCTTATCTATGATTAGAGTAATGTATACCAAGATAAAAACTTCATGAGGCCCCTGACCAAAGTTGATGTTAAGTTTATTATGGTTAGCCCTAATCCTTACTCACCCAACCTTACCCAAAACAACCTCTACACAATATTGGTGTTAGTCCTTCTAATTCTGATGAAGTGTTTTCCATAGTTGATTATGTTAGCTTGTACACACAAGATCATCCTCAAATAACCAACTTTCACAATAGTAATGTTGCCTTTGTTCGGGATCTAGAGCATCCAATCAAAAAAAATTATGGGACTATGTATCAACTGAAATAGCCATTTTTTACTTTTACAAGCTTTTTAAGGCCCAAACATCTCTTCTAATCTTAAGAATTTAGAATAAAGTTGAGGTTGTTTTCACTATGTAGAGAGAATAAGCTTGAAAGAAGATTGACCTTCAAACTCATGTTGAGCTCGAGCATCATATAGAAGCAAATGCCAAAGCCTTAGTAGACGTTGAAGTTGCGACTAAAAAAGGCTAAAGCAAATGTTGAACTCATGCCAAAACACTTGAGAATGCTAAGTCCAAGGCTCTTCAAGAAGTTGCTATGGTCAGAACTAATGATGTTATATCTACTGACTCAGCAAGATCTAAACCTTTGTTTACTCAAACTATATCAAAAGTATCACCCCCACAATCAACATAAGCCATTATCGTCTAAGTCTAATCAATTCTCGAAGCTCATGATTTTTGCTAGTGAGAAAAGTTGACCTCATTAACCAAATTCTTTACTGATTAGATGAGAACCATGGTTCTTCAAATTATTGTTGCCAAAAAGCCTAAATCACCTTTTCTTCAATTGATCCAACCAACCTAGACACCTTAAACAAACCAACCTTCATCCTCTTAAACACAAGCCTAAACAAAGCAAGCACACTTACCTTCACCTTCAAAATTATTCGAGTGTTCCACCCTTTTTTTTATATAACAAAAGGGAGAGAAAATGCTTACAATTTTGTAACACGACCATACATTCATTCTTTTTGTACATTAGCTTAAATTAAACACTTGTAGATAATTATAGAATTCTTTGTATATGCATTCTTTTGCATATGAACTAATAAGAATATTTTATGCATATATGCATACGAATCTTACAATTTATTATATATCATACATACATGAAATTTTGTGCTTTAAATCTAACACATATATTTTATATATGCAAGCAACTATTTTACATATATTTTATGATACATCCTTCATACTCTGATAACTTAATCTTTTATGCTTTGATATGTTTTTATTTCAGATGATATTCATGCTCTAATACTCTTTTACTTGTGAGATATATTTTTGTTTTATCTCTTATAGATACGTTAATCATACAATTATGTTATGTTATTTTATGTCTTGATCAATTTTCACGCTCTCATACTATCTATCTTCATCTATATAAAATTTGATTAAACATATTTGCTCAAATAATGCTAAGACATTATGATTACATATATATTTGCTTTGATGATGTGTTAGTTTTACAATGATGTTCCTAAAAGTATAATTCTTAGTTGTTTTTAATGATATGATGTTTTGATCCTATGCTTCGATATCTTAATCTCACATTACATTTGATGACACCATGATGTTACTAGCTTTGATTCATGCTCTAAAAGCTCTAATGATGTATCTCGTCTAATGCCTTTTAATGACTATAATAGACCGTGCACTTAAAAAGAAAAGTCTTTTCTTAAAAAATATTTAAATGAACTATCACCCTATTTATAAAAAAAAATTGATTATTTTTCAAAAGAACCAATTAAATGAGACAACTAGATAGAAAAAATATACATGTTTCCTTGCTTATAAAGTTGATATTATTTGTCATGATAAAAAAAAAATTGAGATTATTATCAAAGCATAAATGAGTCTAGTGATGATAATATGCAAGTCTTAATCTAAAAGCTCACAAGATAATCGTGTTTTGATGATAATAAACAAGACAATTTTGACACCTCTAATAGAGTTACCAAGTGCAAAATAAGTACTAGACAAAACACAAGGTGTTAAAAGATTTATCTTGTACAAAAAGATGATGAGACACAAGACATACTTAAAGCTCTAGATGCAAAATATTTTATATCATACTAACAAAATATCTTAATACAAAATTTATGAGATTAGACACATTCTCACAAGCTCTAGATAAAGTTTTAAACCTTAAACAAGTTTGTCTCTATGAATATTTAAGGAGACAATATGCAACTAGTGAAGCGTTGAATGAAAGGTCACCAAACGCAAGTGTTATGAAGATTAAACAAGTGTTAGAAGCGTTTGAAAAAAGTATCACAAGATGCATATGTTACAAGACTACAAGTCTCAACAAAGTACTAGCCAAGGTTAGATCAAGACATAACTAAAAAAGATTAAACAAGGTTTATAAGTGGCATAAGACACATAAGTGAGATATGAAATCACCTAATAGGTACTAAGATAACCAATAATATTTTTCAAGATAAAAGTCTCTGACACAAAAGTACCAATTATTTATGTGTGTATGCTCAATATGGTATTGTCTACAAAAGCAAAGACTTACCAAAGATAAAGAGTGTTCCTCACACACCTCTTTGATGACATTAATATAAAAGTCAACATAAAGTCGTAACCTTCAAAGAAAGCTTAACCACAAGATCTTCTAAAGCATGTAAGCTACAAAACTCGTTTTATATATTATAAAAAGAAGTTTTTCCATGCAGAGAGATGTCATTGTGAGTAAACTCAAAATTTCCCTTTGAAAGAGGTTCAAAAGAGACATCGTTTGTAGTGTATAAGCTTACCTAGGTCACATAAAGATTTACAATATGATGTCGATATGTATTAGGGTGTCGAGTGGGTTTAATTTGTATGAGATTGAGATCCTCGTAATTGTGTTCGTATGATAAAAATATAGTCACGATGATGGTAATAATAAATGATGATGATGGTGATAATAATAATAATATAAATAACAATATGAGAATAACAATATAATAATAATATTCAATTTGGTACATTCTTGAGTTTGTTTTCCTAATTGAAGAATGAAAAAAAACTTAACTGTGTCATTGAAGGATGAAAGAAAAATATAGTGTTAAACCAAAATATTACAATGTTAAAAGAGGAAGATAACTCAAAATAGGAAAAGAAATAAATTAGATAAATATATAAAGATGGAAATAAAAAATAAATGTAAGTTACACATATTTTTTATTTTCTTGTGTATAAAAAAATTAAGTTGCATTTGCTTGAATAATAATATATATGCTACATTTAAGAACAAAATAACTCAAAGGACTTAGTATAGAATAGAAATATCCTATCCGTAGCATATTTGAACTGGATAATATCCTTATAAATAGGTTGACCAGCATTAACAAGACACAAGTCGCCTTGAATTGACAAGATTGAAGGGTTGATGGGTTCAATGGATTGAAAATTCCTGCAATTCAAAAACAGGTTCTTTACTGGACATGAACACTTATTGGTAATAGTGACAATCCATTCGGTCTTTCCTTGCACTTGAACTCCGGTTCTCTTTTGGCTTGTAATAATATCTGCCGGATAGCATTGACCAAAGCCTAACATCATGAGACATAAAAGAGAAATATATGAATAAAAATATAAAAAAAAAAAAATATGTACAATTGAAGAAAACCCTAAATATTACCTTGAGAAATAAGGGAAAGGACGTAAACTATGCTAAGAATTTTGATGATTGAATTAGCCATAATAGACAACAAATGTAAGACTTGATTCTTAAATTCGATTTTTCACATTATTTATAGGAAACTTGTATAAGTTAACATTGCTTTAAGTTGTTTACATCATTAATTGGTGAGTTATTAGAATAATTTACGTTTGAGATGAGTAATTTGTAGATGAGTTATTTAAAAACTACGTTGTTGTTGCTATGAATTATTTATAGAAGAGTTATTGTATACAAACTTATGAAATTTATTCCACTAAAACATTGATACTTCCCCGAATAATAAATTTCTAATTAATTAAATACTTTTTTTAATTAAACTAATAAAAGGAAAAATTAAGAGGAGACAAAAATATATGGAATAGGATCTGGGTGGGATTTTATTTTTTTTATTTCAAAAACTTAAAAATGACGTTTTATGTATTACACCAATGTCATAGAAACTTCAAAATAAGAGTACACATATTTTTTAAAACACATGTAAAAAATATTTTTGAAAATGAAAATTTTAGGAATTTTTTTAAAATAATATGCAAAAAAAATAAAAATCATCCAAACATATTTTTCTATTTCTTTATTTTGTTTAAATCTTAAAATACTTTTCGAAGATTATAATTAAATAAGTCTGAAATTTCTTTCTCTCTCTAATTGTATATTGCTTGTGAGAGACAAATTTTCAGTTTTGATAAGATGGTAAGTGAAGAGTTTGAGAAAAAAAAAACCTATTTATTCTTCTAAAAATTTAATTTCCTTATTGACGTATAGTATGTTCTGAAACTAAAAGAAAAATCGTTATTACTTACTTATAATTGTCTATAGATTTAAATATATAGTTAAATTAAAATTTAAATATAGATTTTACGTATGAATTATTATTTATATATAAAATTGATTTATCTTTAAATTTTCATCTAATAGTGAAGTGAAGTAGTTTAACAACAACCATAAGTAAGAGCTTTATGTAATTTTGACATATGTGAGTGAATTATTTTTTAAATATATCATTTGGTAGATAGATAAAATCATATTTCACCTACTCGTTTTACACATGAATTATAACAAATAACTTATTGAAAAATTAAACTTAATATTAATATTAATAATAATAACATCAATAATAATATTAGTATTATTATTTATTAGTGGAAACACATGTTGTGTATCCGTTTTTTTATGGTAAAAAGAAAAAAGTAAACAATTAGTTTTTATAAAAAAACATATTAAATTTATAAAAGAAGTATGTTAATAAAATATAATTATAAAATAAATAAATATTTTTTATAATTTTATAAGGTAGTTAATTGATTTTAAAAAATAATTATAAATAGAATGAGATAAATTGATGAGGATAAAGTCGGTAGTGAATTGTGTACACCAAAATAACATTCCAAAACCGTTATATATTAATAGTTATAGATGTTATTAATAATATTATTAAATAATATTAATATTATTAAAATTTAATAATATTATAATTGTTATTAATATTATTATTAACATTACTAATATTAGTATAAATAACATTGCTATTATTATTATTATCATTATTATTTATTATTACCATTATTAACAATTAATAATATTTTTATTATAAATACTATTATTATTTATTTTTATTTTTATTATTAATTATTTTTATTAATAATAATCGTAATAATAATAATAATTGTAATGTGATCACAAATTTTTTTTCTCGTGTAGTGTATATGTTTTATGTATATTAATGAAGTTTGGGTTTGATTACCTTTTGTAGCAAATTATTAATAATAATAATAAGTTTACTAGCGTTTGATTTTAAAAATCCATAGATAACAATTACATAGCGTTTGTTTTATCTACGACTTTCTTCTATTATCTACGATTTTCTATAATAACTAATCATCATGAATTTTTTTTATTATCACTTTCTCATACATAAATTATTCAATCTTATGAAATTAGATATGTGAAGGTTTCTTAATATAAATAATGTAATTTTACATTGAATCTACAGAAATGGGTAAGTTTTTAAAATGTAAGTCATATTTTGAAGCATGTACGATTTCAAAACGAAGAAAATAAAAAAAAATATTAATGTTTAGAATTTCTCTTTAATTTTAATTTTGAAAAGACTAATATATCTCTGCAATATTGATTCAATTGTTGAAGGGGTGGTTGGCAAAAGGGAATTATAATGTTTGTAAAGAAAGCAATGTTAACAAATAAAATGAAGATTTAAATTATTATCATTATATGATACATTTAAGAACAAAATAACTCAAAGGACTTAGTAGAGAATAGAAATATGGTATTCCTAGTATATTTGAACCGGATAGTATCCTTATAAATAGGTTTACCAGCATTAACTAGACACAAGTCGCCTTGAACTGATAAGATTGAAGAGTTGATGGGTTCAATGGATTGAAATTTCCTGTAATTCAAAATCACGTTCTTTACTGGACATGAACATTTATTGGTGATAGTAACAATCCATTCCGTCTTTCCTTGTACGGTAACTCCTGTTCTCTTTTGGCTTGTAATGATATCCGTCGAAAGACACTGACCAAAGCCTAACATCATGATGCAGAAATATATGAATAAAAATATATAAAAAAAATTAAGATGTGTATGTATAAAGAAAACCCTAAAGATTACCTTGAGAAATAAGAGAAAGGAAGTAAACTATGGCAAGAATTTTGACCGTGAAATTAGCCATATTAGAAACACAAATGTAAGATTTGATTGTTAAATTCGTTTTCTCATATTACAACATCATCAGAGTTACATTATTTATGGGTATTGTGAATAAGTTACGTAATTTATTATCATTAATTATAAGTAATTATCGTTAATTAACATTAATTGGTGAGTTATTGGGATAATTTACGTATGTTATGAAACTTATTCAACTAAAGAATTGACACTTTCCCAAATAATAAATTAATAAATAATTAGATACCTCTCTTTTTATTTTTATTTTTTTTAATTGAGCTACTGAAAGGAAAAATTACGAGGAGATTAAAATATGGAATAAGATCTTGTTGAGATTTTTTTTTTTAATTTCTAAACTTAAAAATGACGTTTTATTTATTACATGAGTGTAATAAAACTTCAAAATAAGAGTACACAAATATTTTTTTAAACACATGCAAAAATAATTTTCAAGATAAAATTTTTTAGGAACATTTTAAAGCAGTATGCAAAAAAAATCATCCAAGCATATATATTTTCTATTTTTTTTTTAAATCTTAAAATACTTTTCGAAAATTATAATTAGATAAGTCTGAAATTTCTTTCTCTCTCTAATTGTATAATGCTTGTAAGAGGCAAAATTTCAGTTTTGAAAAGGTGATCAGTGAAGAGTTTGAGAAATAAAAAACCTATTTATTCTTCTATAAATTTTTTTTGAATATCTACTTATTTTTAGATGGATTTTTTTTCTTTTTTTCTAAACACTTTACTTCCAATTAAAATAGTTATCAATTATCTTCTTACACTATAAGATCCAACCAAAAGGTATAAATAGTAAAAACAATCAAGCTAATGTATCATAGCTTCATTTTTGCTCGAACCCCTTTGCCACCAACCTTGTCTTGTATATATCAATCTCATCATTTTCTTTCACTTTAATCTTGTACACCCACTTCACATCAATTGCTTTGTGTCCTTTGGAAGATCAGTGAGCTGTCTGTAAATTTAAACATGAATAAACGTAAATTGAACACATACAATAATGTTCTCATATAGATCTTATCATATTATAGGAATAAACACTTACCTTGATCCATGAGTGATCCTAATTGAGCAATTACTTTATCTCCTTCTTCTCAATTTATCTCTTAACAATTCCGTTCTTGTCACACACTTTCGTGATGGTTAACAATGAGACAACTATTATTTGCAGAGACAGAACCCTATAGCCTTTAGTTCCCAATCTCCATCAGATGTAGGTTTTCCATTAGGTATATCATCAGATATATATTTCTCACATTAACCAATGGGCCTTTAATTCTATTATTATTATTAAATCATATTCGGGCTCAAAGCCCAAACTCTAAGTCATGTGAGTCACTTTATAGAAATTAATTTACATAATTTCTTACACTGTCATGAATCTGCAAGAAAAGCAAAGTGAATCAATTCTCCATTGTCATCAGCTTCATCATCAAGATTTACTTTGTAATCTTAAAGGTATACAGGTTGTCGTTGCTGCCTTCTTGATCGCTCCATCATAGTTGCAATTGAAGCTGCAACTTCAGGTTGAATTACAGCTTCCGGTTGAACTGCAGGTGCTTTAAGAGTGACTCCATCTTCCATATCATCGTTCAAAACGTAAAATATATCGTTTTTTCGAATCCATTTCAGTTGTTGCATTCCATTGCTATTCCTCATCTTCGACAAATGTAACATCACGACTGACAACCACCTTCTTTGTCATTGGATTGTACAGTTTGTATTCCCCATGCTTATATCCAATGAAAATGGTCTTCACTGCCTTATCATCCAACTTCGATCTTGCTGCTTTGGGAACACGAGCATAAGTAATTGACCCAAATACCTTCAAGTGATGCACATTGGGTTTGAATCCGCTCCATGCCTCAATCGGAGTTGTGTTAGGAACACTCCGAGTGGGTGATCTGTTTATCAAATATACCGCACATGTTACGGTCTCAACCCAAAAATAATTTGGCATACCTTTCGCTTTAAGCATGCTCTTTGCCATGTCCGTGATTTTTCTGTTCTTTCTATCGGCAACTTCATTCTGTTGAGGGGTGTAGGGACAGGTTATGTTATGCTGCAACCCAAGTTCTTCACAGTGCCTCTTGAACTCATTAGACTTGTACTCACCCCCTCCATCACTACGCACCATCTTAATTAGTTTGTCATTCTGTCTTTCAACAAATGTTTTAAATATTTTAGAGTAATGGAATACCTCATCCTTGCTTTTCAATAGATAAATTCAGTTTTTCCTTGAAAATTATCAATAAAGGTTAAAAAAATACTTATTACCTCCAATTGATTGTATGCTCATCGGGCCACAAACATCTGTATGAACAAGCTTCAAAGAAAATTTCACACGCCAAGGCTCCTTAACAAATGGTATCCTATGATTCTTTCCAAAAATGCAAGTCTCACATAATTGATCAGGGTGATGAATATGGGGTAAACCATTCACTAAATTTCGTTTGGAGAGATTTTCCAAACTCTGAAAATTTAAGTGCCCAAAGCGTAAATGTCACAACCACGATTCATTATTCGTTATTGCATTCAAGCACTTGAAATCACCCATATGAAAATCTACTAAACATGCTGTTTTTTTATAAAAAGGTTTTAAGAATTGAGAATTGATTTTCAACTATGTGCATCACGTAACCCTTTTTGGTCAGTTGTCTCATACTCAACAAATTACTTTTCATATCATGTAATGTACCTGTGATCACCATTCTTCAATGTGATAAGAATTCTCCCTTTTCCAGTTACTAGTACGAACCTGCCATCACCAAATTTCACTTTTGTGCGAAATGAGTCATCCAAATCTACAAAACAGCTCTTTCTAACCACACATATGATTCGTGCAACCTATATTCAAATACCAAGTCTGATTGTTTGGAGTTTCATTTGATGTGGTTGCCATTAGTACTGCATGATCTTCTTCATCTTGTTCATGATCTTGTTCGTGATTATTGTCTTCTTGAGCACAACTGACAACATGATTATCACCTTTTGATTTGCACTCATTTGCATAATGGTTGCGTTTATGGCAGTTATAACACTCCATATTTAATTTATTATACATGTCTCTCGTCCTCCGCAACCATGTTCTCCACGACCACCTCCTCTGCACCAAGAGTTATTTGAACTTGGATTATGATTGGAACTAATGTTGTTTTGCTCATCGCCTCAATGATTCTAGCCACCACGATCTTTGTTGGAATAGCTACCACCATGTCCTCGTCCTCTACCTCGTGAACTACTGTGTTTATGATAAGAGCTACCAATTGAGATTTGTACTTCTGAAGTCTGTTCAATTGATTTTTCAATCTTATTGTCATTCATCCACTGCTCATGCACTCGTAGGGAATCAAACAATAACCTAACTATCATTGTTGAAATGTCATTGGCCTTTTCATTGCGGCAACAACATGTTCGAATCTGGGAGTTAAAGACCTCAAAATCTTCTCCACCTTTACATGTTCTGAATGTGTTTCACCATTTATCTTCATCTGATTTGTCAAGGCAAGAACTTTATTTATATAGACATCAACAGTCTCTGTGGTTTCCATCTGCATCAGTTCATATTGGCGTCTTAGAGTTTGAAGACGCACCATCTTGATCTTGTCATCACCTTTATAATTGGTTGACAAAATGGTTCAAGTCTCACTTGCAGTTGTTGCTCCTTCTATTTGCTCAAACGTCTCGTCATTCATCCCTTGATGGATGAGATACAAAGTCTTTTTGTCCTTTTTTTTCTGGTCACGATGCACTAGTCGTTGTGCCTCAGTTGCATTATCAGCTAATGCAAACACACCACTCTCAACGACATCCCATAACTCATGATAATCAAACAAAACTCTCATTTGCACACACCACCAATTGTAAACTTTTTCATCAAGGATAGAGACTAATTATTGGGTAGAGTTCATGATAATAGATTGACCTTGATACCAGTTGTAGAAACTAATTGAAGGAAATAACATAAGACAAAAAGTTGTAGAAACTTATTGAACGTAATTGAACAAAATTGCAAAACTTCTTAGTTGATACATGCATTTTGATTTACTTCAATAATATATAATAAAATGACTGGAAACTATAAAATAGGAATACTAACATTCCTGTAAACGGACCACTAATACAATACTAACAGTAAATCATTTAAAACTAATAAAATCTGAACTAATAACTAACATTAACCATAAAAAAATGATATCATTTTGAAAACAAATTAAAAGACTATCTCAAGTGGTTTTGAGTGACAAACAATCTCATCTAAGAGAACAAATTAAGACAAAGGAAAAAAAAATCAAGTCAAATTATTATAATCCATTAAAACTAGATTGTTAATCTAGTAGAAAAAATACTTTGAAACTCAAACTGATAGTTTTGATCGATTTCAACCCAGTGCGTTTTAATTGATTAAAACAACTTTTTAAAAGATTACAACGACTTTTTAATCGATAAAATCATTAAAATACTCATTTACTATTTTGATGGATTAAAATGAGTTTTTAATCGGCTAAAAAGGAGAGTAAATTCATTGTAGCCATGAAAATAAAATAAAAACCAAATAACATGCAATATTCAAATATCATTAATTGTAAATCAAATGAATACATCAATTAAAATCAAAACAACACTATCATATTAAAATAATTGGAACTTTTTGGTTAAACTTATTCAATTACATCATGAGTTTTAAGTATACATTAGTTTGACAATGTTCAGGTTGGCACGATATTACATTACGCTAAACCAAATAATTATCTTTGTGGTAGTAAATGTATGTTGAATGAAGCTGTAGAATATGGAAGTTGGAACGCATATAGAAAGAGAGACGATATTAGGAAAAAAAATGGTGTAAAAACTTAAGAAATTAATTGCAATGTAGGATGATATTTACGAGGTACAAAGTGAAATAGCATATAGTAAATTGTTTATGATAATGTCATAAAAGCAGTTATTGCGTTAATGGATCAGTGGTATATATTAGAAAAATATGCAAAAATTTATCTTCGTTTTTAAATAAGGCACATCCATTAAGGGCAAGAATGGAGCACGGTTGAATTAACGAAAATGAATTACTGTTTCTTCCTGCAACACCACATCTGCACCTTCACATGTTCTTCTCGAACCTCCATAAATTTTGATATTTTCAAAAATATTAATATTTCAGATTACATGTTATTCAAAAGTCTTTTTCTAAATTATATAATCTAGAAGTTTTTTATAAAATGAGATTAGTTTCTGAATTATTTAATCTTTCAAATACATGTCCAGATTTCATAATTAAAAAAATAATATTTTAGATTATATAATCTATAAGTTAATTCTGAATCTGAAATTAATCTTCAAATTATATAATCCAAAATAATATATAATCCAGAATATGACATAATAACATATAGAAATATATGAAGAAAGAGTCATTCATGAAACAATACACAAACTAAAAGTGTTCTTGCGTGGGCCTTCATACAAAACAGACGTATTGCATTAGGAGGAATTATTTTTGGTGGAGTTGAAGGTGTTCGAAATGTTAATAGCCATTATTTTGATGCACCTTGGAAGCGAGAATAGTAAAGGATTAAAATTATAAGTTGAAAATAATTTGATATTTCCTCTAAAACTGGTGAATACAAAAGACCCTCTTCAGCAAGAAAATTGGTACAAAGAATGAGCACTTGCATGTAAGCTACAAAATATAAACAGTGAGGGAGAAATGTGATTAGTGTCCTAGAATCCACTTAAAACTACGTGAATAGAGTTACAACGTCTCTACGATAACCTCTTACAATCAAAATCCTTGGTACATTCTCCAGCAACAGATCCATGTATTCCATATAGAAGTATGCTGGGTGACTCAGTGGAGGTGGAGGAAGACTTACCAATACAACAGCAGCCATTCTTGAATATCTCAAAATTATTGAATTCAGCTTAAGTGTTGTGTAAAGAAATTTCTCAACCTGCTTCTCGTTCACAATCACAGGTTTACCATCTGCCATTAGAGGAGTACCTTCTGTCTGGGCTCCCACCTTCATCTGGGTTAAGTAATCTTCAATTCTCTGCTGAGCACTAGTAAATGCTTCCGTTGACTCGTCTTGTGGAGACCCACCACCCCCATCCATCTGTGCATCCCATTTCATTGTTATCACAAACACTTCCGCTTGCATCCGAAGATCATAAAGGAATTTTTTCACATCAGCTTTCAGTCCCTCTGCATCCCCGTCATCTTCTGCGATACAAAACACCTGAATCTTACAATTCTCAAAGCTCGCCTTGGTAAGAAGGAGCTGAGAGAGAAGCAGCATGAGACCACCATCTCTTACAATCCAGTACAAATCAATTGTACCATACTGCCTCTGGTACTCATTCGGCCATTCATCAAGACCCTTAACTATAACCACAGCTTTGTTTGCAACAATGCAATCATTGATTATCCCAACAAAGGTGGCAGGGATTTCTGTCAAGTTTTCCCTTCGCCAAATTTCTGGGTAACGCATCACCACAATGTTTGGTTTGAGATTGCCCAGGCCCATTGTCTGAATAATGCCACGGAAGCCTTCAGACATGTTAGGAGCAACAACAATCTCAGCCACACCTTCACAATTTTTGTAATCAATGTAGGTGCTAAGTTGTTTACAAGCAGTTTTGGCATCTTCAGCACATTCATGGTAATCGCCATCTAGTATAGAAACAAATATGGACATTCCTCGACCTTTCTTCTTCATGCAATTGGCAAAATCTGCAAGTTTGGGATGACAGGGAACGTTTTCTGGCAGTTTGCCCCAGGGTCGGCAAAATATTAGTGGAATTGGATACCAATTCTTTGGGTGCACTTGGTTTGCTACAAAAATAAATGGAAATAAGTTGCTAGGGGAACCTAAGTTTACAATAACAAATACATTAACAGAAAAAGAAAATGAGCATCATAATGCGATAAAGCTCTTTCTATAAAAACATTTATTTTGACATTTTTAAAAATAAACTGCTTAACAATTTTTAATTTTAACATATGAATCATCAGACTCTTACTCTGAATGATCAAGATATTAAAAAATGTAGATGATAAATTAGGTCATGAGAAATACATGCAATATCAGAGAAAGTAACAGCAATTCAAGTTTTAAGTTACAAGTGCTATGATTGAAATTTATAATCAAGCAAACTGTAACTAGTAATGGCTTATTTGGAAAACATTTATCAAAATGAATATTTATCGTAAATAGACAAGCCAAATTCTGTCAAGAATTTCTGTTCAACATTATCTTGCAACGCCTATAATAAATATTCATTTCTTTATAAAAGATATTCTAAATGATCATCTTTCTTTCCTCTTCCATTGGGGTTGACAAGGCATTTGATGAGAAACGTTAATTGGACAACTGGATGAGTAATCAATTTGTTGCGATAATAAAAGGTCCTAATCATGATGAATCTCAAATGCAAACTAAGTTTACTTCTATAAAATAGAATTTATTCAAATCCTGTACAGAAAACCCCCACCAAAAGAATCTAGAGAAATTTGAACCATGATTTTTTTCTTACCATAATCCCATGAAGAATGCAGATTGCATCATTAATAATTCAGAGAGAAGAAGTCAGAATGTTTTAAACTCTCAAACAGATAATTCTAAATAGTCTTTCCAGTGGGAGTGAGATTTCTTTTCTTAAAAATGAAAATATAATTACACAAATTTCCAAGCCTAATCATCAATATTAAGAGCATTTCTATACAACATAATTCAATATATAAAATAAAACAGAAACTTAGTGCAAGGTGTTCCACAATGTGTCTTTTAATTAAATTTGAAATCATTCAAACTGAAATTAAAGGATCAAGCTGAATTGGTAACCGAGTGAAAGGAGATGAAAAATCTAAATAAACTAAAATAATAACTTCTCCGAGATAACAGGAATAAGACATCATCAGAACGAATAGCTATGTCAGGGTTAGGGAACCTTTGAAAGGAGAACAAACTAGTGATTGACCATTCAATCTTAAATAGATGCCAAATTCAACAATGTTATTCTCTTCTGTATTGTATCATCTACTTGAGGAGAGCACGTGATTAAATTTGAATGATACATACCTCCTAGGGACCGAAGGCTACGAAGTGCTAGTTGGAAATAGGCACTTTTGAAACCATCTCCCCAGTCCCCAGCCTTTCCTTTAATGCTCACGTACTTATATATGAGGCTTGCAAGGGCCAAAGATACCACGGTGAATGACCAGGAAATTAGGAACATGATCACTGCAAAGGAAAAAAGTAATGATCACCACAAAATCAAGTTTCAAGATGAACACTCTTGTAGCAGTAGTAAGCACCTAATGAATAATAGCAAACTGTGTATAGATTAACAATACTTCATTCCTCAGACTCACCCCAATGTTAAATTGTAGTATTCGTGGGAAAAAAATGGAGTATTTCAAGATTGTGCATGCATTGCTCTCTTCACATAGACCATTACATCAACTACGAACTAGATCTGTGATTATCCTATTCATTTTAAAATTAGAGATTTGGGCAAATTCATATTTTGTTGGCATTGAGGCTGCCCAATCTTGCAGAAACACCTATCAATCCAGATCTCAAGCTTTACAATAAGCCTCAAGTGGGCCTCAGTAAATACTGGAGACATGTTGCAAAGAACATTATCAGGCAACCAAATATCTTTCTGTGAACAAGGTCAACCATTTTCTACAGTCTACATGTGATAATCATTGAAATGCAATTGTTTGCAGTCTTCGGAATATAAAAATACAGAGTATGCCATCTTTCTTTGATAGAACTTATGTCACCTTGGTAAGTGAAAAAGGTGATTATTATAGAAACTTGATCAGAATAAAACAAGATGAATTTCCTGAGGAAGAAAGAGTGAAACAGTGTTTATTTCTAAAATGTAAGATATTATAGAAAATAATAGTTTTCGTTCTTCGAGTGACTAGAATCCTATCAACAACATATTTCCTGTCCTTGTCTGATTATCTCTCCTTAGTTTATTTTTATACAAACCTCTCTTACTCTTAACTAACTCCTAACTATGTGTAACTAACATCAAATAGCTTTATTTCCATTTCCCATATTTCTTCTCTCATAAACATTTGTAATAGTGGGCCGCATCCTATCAGATTGCATTCCATGCTTTATATGCATGGAATGAACAATACTATGTTAGTGAAAAAACCAAAACAAAAATAAGGAATTGCATTAGAACCAGGAATCATTATCCATTACCAGAAAAATGGAATGGGATGGGAAAAATGAAAATTTCATATCCTCATTTATCTTATAGAATAAAAATTTTACCCTAGGGACTAAAGGCTACAAAATGCTAGTTGGAAATAGGCACCTTTGAAACCATTCCCCAGCCTTTCCTTTAATACTCTGAGTATACTTACTGCTCTAATACCATTCACTAAAAACAAACTGTTTCAACACTAATGCTTGAATAAGTGAATCAGGTTAGGTAAAATATGTAATAACTAAGCTTCTTTCGACACAATCCCCATATACAATCAAATTTTCTATTAATGAACAAAACATATACAGTAGTCATTTCATACAAGAGAAACATATAAAGGGGAACGTGCTACAAGCTTTCACCAATTCTAATAAACAACTGGGAGACATTTAAAAATTCTCTCAAAGCTCCTCACAATAGCTACATATACCTGAAACAAGATTGGTGCATATGATTATTATGTGCAGCTTGACCAATGGTAAAGTAGCAGCTAGTTAATAGCCATCCCATTCATTTGTATGTGTTGGCTTTTAATCGTAGTTATTATACATAACAAAGCTAGGTTTGCACCTTAAAGATGTAATATCAGTAGTGTACATACATAGGCCTTTCCACTTTTACCGTAAGTCTTCAATGTAGGGTTATATACACTAAAATACACTCAATACAGGGTTTCTCAGTTCTCACCATATCCTTTTTGTCTAAAATGTCGTATATGGTGTGTTTGGGTAAACAATTAAATGAAGCATTTATTTAATAAGCTTTAGTTACATGAGAGCTTATATAATAAATTTGTCCATAAAACTTCATGAGTCGATGAGTCAAACTATTTTGACAAACTAGAATAAGTTCCCTAAAGCTTGTCAGACACACCCATAGTGCCATACATGATGGTATGCTACAGTTGGTGTCTTTAGTGCACCAAATCTAAAACAGAAAGATTCTTCACATCTGAATATAATGAGATAAGAAACAACTGACTAAACTAATTGGAAAAAACAAAGGGAGACAGCATACCTATGCATAGTAATGCTCCCACAAGGGACGTACTCCAATGGTGAAATTTCCACCGAGGACGCCAACTAGGGGCATCTAGTAGATCGAGAAGGAAGCAGGATAAGTTGACACCAGTGTAACATAGAAGGAAAAACATAGTTACAGTTGGAGTGATAAGATCCAGATTCCCAATAATGACACATCCGATACACAAGAAAGCAGTGAAAAAGGTAGCAACATGTGGTTCACCGCCATCTGCAACTTTAAAGTAGTTCAAAATAGGTAAAATATCATCATTGGCTATTGCTGCGAGCAGACGTGGGGCACCAGTCAGGCTCTGAAGAGCAGCACCCATAGTCGAAAGAATAATTCCAATTTTAATTAATGAAGGAAAAGGCCATGCAATTGTAGCTGTGAGTAGCCTGCATAAAAGCTCAAAATCAGACTTCAAACCAGTATCCAAAATGGCAAGGACAGATATAATATTCTTAATATATACATATCTCTATAATTTATTTTAAAACATAAAATACTAATATTCCTAATTAATCCAAACCATCCTCCCAAAGATCAGATACATACTAATAAGGGATAAAATACTTCCAAATACAAACAAAAAGGTAGAGATAAAAAGGGGATTTATCAACATTCAGATAGAATAGACATTTTGAGCTAATCCTTGAATCTTGTTTTTTATTTTCCTTTTTCTGTTGTTATGAGGAAGCCTGACCCTATTCAATTTTTTCTCAGGTTCCTCAATAAATTTACTTTTAAAAAGAGAACTTGAATGATATTACTATATTCTGATCATTTACATCAGTCAGTACAAGGTATATATGAACATTGAAATGAATGCTAACCTAAGTACTTTTGGCTACAAATCTGTACATCAGAAGGTAAGTGGGAAATTAGGGATGTTAGTCCTAATTAAATAAATAAGAAAATAAACTGTAATGACTGAAATACTACAAATTCTTTTTATATCAAGAAAAACTACACGAACAAATTCTTAACCAAAAATTACCTGTCCGTTAAAAGCTTCTCTCTGCTGGCAACGGAGCCAAACAATACCAAAGAAACAAGATACAGACAACTAGTTGTAAGAGTTGCTGCTAAAGTTCCAACAGGAATTGATCGCTGAGTATCTCTCAGTGAAGATGATCGATTAGAACCTGCCATTATTCCCGTCACAGCAGGGAAAAAGAGGCCTACCAATGAACTGGGAGAAAAAAGAAAATCAGAATTATAAAATATGAAATATAATAAACTAGCAATTTTTTCATCAAATTGTTCCCTATCTAAGGGACCTGCTTTAATTATGAATGGTTTGGTCCCTATCTAAGGGACCTGTTTATTTGTGAATGGTTTTAATTATATGGACAGCAATGCTATTTTAAGGTGATGAAATGAAATTCTTTCCCCAACTCTTCCACCAAGGTTGCCAAACTTGGCCTTCTAGGAGAACTCACAAAGCCCTAGTATGCAAATTGTAAACTATTAAGAGTTTCCATGCTTCAAAAATACTGTTTAAAAAACATATCATTGTATACTGTTATAAATAGCAAATGATGGAAAATCACAAAAAGCTGAAATTCCACTGTCATATAGCGTGTTGCAAGCAAATATTGAAGCCACATGCAGCTGAAATATAACATTATATATTTTATAAGAAAATTAAGCTATAGGCCAATAAAACTAAGCTGTATAAACATTAACATGATATTAGCTCGGAGTCAGAAAATGGTGAAAACAAAAAAAAATGCTCATAGTTAACTATAGGAAAAATAAAAAATAGTGTAGCTCTTTGAAGGTTACTTTACACAATTCTCCCACATACTCTCACATTCACAAACTCTCCCTGCTCTTCACATATATCTAATCCCACCCATCAGGAACCAAATCCTCTCATTATTTATCAGCCATAGGAATTCCTGATTTGATATTCCTGATTCTGTCACTAATTTGATATTCCTGATTCTGTCACTGCCACATTTCTCTACTTTCCATCTCCTTCATTAAGGAGTAGACCTTGGTTAGTAGGAGGTCTGCACAGATCCTATAATTGTAATTACACGACTATAACTACATTCATGATAGGTCAACAATAACAAATATTTTGAACTGTCTAACACCCTTATCAACTCAGCATAAAATCCAAGAGTGACTCTTGGTCCTGGAAGTAATAGGTTCAAATCCTACAAACAGCCTCTCTTAGAGAAATTGAGGCTGTATACATCTAACTTCCCCAAATTCAAGTTGGGAACTTTGTGCACTACGTTATCCAAGCAAAGAATTTCAACAAACTAGTTAAAAAGATGAAATAAAACACTTTTAAAAAACTCCACCAACAAAAATTAAAATGTTTGGATAAAAGGTTAATGAAATCATTTTCAACTTCAATAGGTAGAATTTACACGAACTAAAAATAAAATAAAAAATTGAGGAACATAATCATTGCATTCAGCCATTACATCTGCAGAATTAGTCTAATTCAACTCTTTGAGTCAGTTTCTCCGATACACCACAAAGAACTTGGTCAATTGTCAAAAGTTAGAAACACTTTGCTCACAAATTATTTATGGACAGAGTAAAACCCAAATTGTTTAGGCTTCTCATGTCGCAGTGAAAGTTTGAATGGCAGAATAGAAGGGGTATATGGTTAAATGAGAAAAAGTTAAAAAATCTTACTTGAAATCCCAGGTTGTCGAACCATCAGGTTGTGGAATTCCAGCATCATTAGTCTTTTGATAATCTGAACTCCAATTGTCCCTAAATGTCTTTGAATTCAGCCCAACAATTCCCTCTGGATTAATTAAGGTAAAAAGAGGGGGGAAATGAATTGAATTAAATCAGTAAAAGTAAATCTGAAAAACAAAAAGATGGAAGAATGAAAGGAAAGAATTCCTCAACAACACCATGGAGTTGTTTTCCTAATTATTGGCTAGATTTGATTCTCTTTTCTGCTTCTGCTCAAAATTTTCTTATTACTAATTTCAAATAAAACATTATACCCTTATTCTCTTCTCTAAATTTTGTTTATTTGCTTCCAAAAAGGAAAAGGTAATCCTATTCCTATTTAATATCGCTTTCCAAACAAAGAACATGATTTTATTCAGATTTGGACTTCCAAATACATTTTATAGGCTTGGATGGGGTCAAGTTTGGCAAACTTTTGGTCCAAACACAATGAATTCGGATAATTTTTCTGTGGATTTTTTATGGTTAACCTTGATTACTATTGGATTGTCCAGGTCAAGTCGCGGGGCCACATCAGAAAATTGAAATAATCATTCCAAAAATTACACACATAATCAGAAGAGAGAAAAAACATGACTTTAAACTAACACTATCAGGTCACCATTCTTTATCAGAACACCCAAACCAAACCTTCAAGAAGTTGGATTGGTTTGGAGGTTCCTAAGGTTCACAAAATAAACCAATAGCTATTGACATCCCTTCATTTGACATGAAAAGGCTGATGATTTGAGAGTAAATTAGAAACCTAATTAAGGACTGCAAAGACAACAAAGAGAATAAAGGGTTCAAATGGCCCCATCTGCATTGACAGAAAATGTGTAGAACCATTCAAAGAAAGAAATAAGAGACTGAAACTCAATAGCTTCTCCATCAATAAAAGAATTTCCTTTAAAATAGAAGTTCCAAGAGTGTTTGGTAACATTTAAATTTGGAGAAATACTTCTTTAATGAAAAGCTCTTACACAAATCTTGCCAACAAGAATAATTTGTCCAAAATAAAATAACTAAAGCACACACGTAAAATGAGAACCTTGGGTTAGGTATGTTATGATTATAAATAATTTAAAACTTTATATGTAGCAGTTGTTCTGTGTACCTTAGGAAATTATGATGATCTTATTATTATATTTTGTAATCCATACACTGTATTAATTATCTATGTGTCTGTATAATTTAACTATGTCTGGATTAGGCACTCAAGTATATTCACTCAAAATTAGTTTTCCCTTTTAGATTTAGATTTGGATAGATAAAGTGTTTCCAGATCCATTAAACTGAAATCAAAAGTGTTTCAAGTTCTTATTCTGGAATATTTAGTTATGGCTATGAAATATAATCAATGTTCCTTATGTTCCTTTCATTTCAAACAGCTTGTTATGTGTAAAGGAGACACATAGTCTTACCCTAACAAGAAATTAAATGACGCAAAAGGCCCAAAATTTATGTTTCACATTCCTGAAAATCAACCCAAGTGTTACCGAATTGTGAAAGTGCCTACACAAAACAGTCTACATGTAAGCTAAGCCTAGGAGGAAGCTAAAATATGGCTTCCTTTAACAGGAAAGTGACTGCAAAAGGGAAAGTAAGCGATGGAAAATTGGGAAAAGGGGACAGAGAAAAAATAAACCTGTAGGATGATCCTTCCTTGCCAAAAGAACTCCCAAAAATATGCACACGAGTGAAAATAAAACAGGAATGAGAAAAGCAGGTGCAACCCGATTTATCATCTTCACACCTCCAAATACAATAAAGCATAACAAAATAGTCACAATAATCCCATATATTTGCAAGTCATGAGAACTTGGACTCTCTATTGGTTGTGCCACCGCAGTCCCATTAACTTGTGTAACAGTCTCTGCACTTGCAATACAAATAAATATATAATTATATAATACTAATAACAATAATAATAAATCATTACATGATCAAATTGCTCACTTCAAACTTAATGCTCACAACAATAAAACATAACCCTAAACAATAATAAATCATTACACCCATTCGTCCTATACAAACCCCAACATCAAAGAAATGAAAAGGACATTATTGAACACAAAACAATGTAACAGTACACCAATAAAAGAAAAAAATACTGCTTTGTTTTTATTAATCTAAAAAGAGAACAGTGACTCTTGCTTTCCCCTTCATCATGGCTAACAATGCAAAGGGTCCTAAATTATAGTCACCAAGGAAAAATGTGATGAGAAAAATTAATCATAGTTGGATGGCCTTTAAGCACAATTTATTTGCACCACTACATGCTTTGATTATTCCAATCTACCATCTAGTTCTATTCAAACTTATTTTTTAAAATAGAAACATTTCCAATAGCTATTGAAACCTTTCTGGTCTTTCTGACATGTAATAAATGACAACCATTAAAGTAACTATATATATATATATATATATATAGAGAGAGAGAGAGAGAGAGAGTGGAGGAAACAAATAACCCAAACTAACTCTAAAACATCTCTATCCTTCAATTCCTTCTAATCTATGGGTCTAAGTGTTGATGTTGGGCGCTAGTGGCCAATCCACTCTAGGCTATATTTGTGTTGTGTGTAATATCTGATCTATGGGATGAGGTGTTTTCTGCTATAAAAATGTTTAAACCCTAACACTAATATTAGTTACTCAATAAAACGCTTAGATTAAAAAAAATGAAAGGTGAAGATGAAGAAGATACACAGTAACTTTAACATAGTAACGTTTGGAACAACTCGATCCCTTTTCACGTTGCATATAAAAAAAATCTCTTTATAGCTCATATATATGTTAGCACAATTATAAAATTCTATAATTTCAGTATGCCAATTTTGCAAAATTAGGGAAAAAAATTAATATTACATTGAAAAAAGGCTAAAATAACACTTATTTTTTTTTACTTACACGATGCTTATTATGTGATGAAGAGAGTAAATGATAATGACAATGGGAGGGTATATATGCTCAATTAAAACCACAAAGCACCAACCTTCAGCAACTAATAAATAACATGTTTGCAAATGAAAAGGAATAATATGCATAAGAAACAGTTAATTCCAAAATAATTAGACTTGTTACCTCTAAAAATCCCAGCAGCAGGAACTGCTTTCAAAAACGTTTCTACAGCTCCCAATACATAACTAGAATCATAAGCAACAGACAACGAACTTCAGAATTAATTTCATGGTACATATCAGCTATCATAACTACAATTTGGTTACATACATAACCCTTCTAGCCGGTTTTCCTTTTAAGAGATTAAAATTAAAAGAGATTCATAGTATACACTTACAGTGCTCCGGCAACTGCATTTCCAAGGAAGAAGCATAGACCAATGCTAACTCCAACTTCAGGACCAAGGGCTCGACCTATTAGATAGTAAGGTCCCCCACCCTACACAACACAGAAGAAAGTATGAATTATTAATGCATCTAGATTTACTCAAATTTTTGGAAAAATAAAATGCTATCCCTTTTACACTTGATCACTTAAAAAGATTTTTTATTGTGAGTTATTTCAAACAAAAATTTAAGCTAAAAGGAAAGATAAAGAAATACATAAAAAAAATCTCATAGAACACACAAGAAATAAAATTGTGCCGCCTAATATTTCCTTTTAAGGAGATCTAACAAAGTTGGGTCAAACGCTGCCTTAGATCTAAGAGACCTTTCTTAAAATACTTGATTTTGACAAAACACAATGGTGCATTTAATAATAATCGCATAGCTTACTCCAACTAAAAGGAAAATACTTGTAATTATTTTTGTCATAAGACCACACGGAGTCCTTAAAAAGGTTTCTGGTTTTAAGAAAAAAAACTCTAGTTAGTCCAATTGTATCCAATGTACGTAAGAGTCCTTAAATAAATACTCATCCATTCTTGTCACAAATCATTATGCCTCAACTTGAGCAAGACATGACAGCAAACTCCTTTTTCAATTTAACTAACAAGTACAGTTTAAATTTGTGAATAATCCAAATAAAAGTTAAAAAAGAAAGCTATATGAAGTATACTAAGTTTTAACAATCAGATTTTGTAAAAACTGTAGTCATAGCAAATAAGCAGTACTTCAACTTACTCATACAGTGCTTACCTTCATGGCACCATTGGTTGCAATAGCACTCAATGATATTGAAGTAAGGAATGTACAGGTGCCACATAAAGAAACAAGCAACAATGTCTCTCCTATGCCAGCCATGCCAACAATCCTACAATAATGACAGTTATGAAAACATCCAATGTTTAGCTAGTTTAAAGTATCCAACTCAATCAAATTGAAAACACCAAGGGGATCAAACAAATATTATAATAATTAAAATACAGTATCACAGAAAATAATGAATAATGATCAATTTATTAATACATATAATACATTCTGATTAGGACAAATAGACAATGAAATATGCTACACATATGTACTTATGGATGGTATTGGATTGTGCATGGTGTATATATTATGTGTGTGTGTGTATCACTAATTCATCTTCTAGTATTTCTCATAAGAATCACATCATAGGTTCTGTTACATAATTGATAGAATTACTAAAAGCAGTTGATAAAAGTAACCATAAATGTTAAATGTCCATGCCAATCTAACACACAGTGTTGTTCCCAAAGTCAAACTCATGAAGAGTTCATGTCAGGATGTTGAATCAATTATGATTGATTTTCTTCGTTATAAATTTGAGGATTAGAAGTTTTGGAAGCTTAGAGCCCTTTTTTGTAACCATATAGTTCGAAGTATGTAATGATATTATCGATAACTAATCTTTACCAGAAACTTAACTAACCCCCTTTGGTTGGATATTGTTAAAAATGTTGGTAGGTAAATAGAAAATGGGAAAGAAAAAAAGGCAAGTATTTGTGATTAGTATGTGACCAGGTAGTTAGTTATTTTGGTTAGTGAATGAAGATATAATAAATAAGTCAAGTGGGAACAGTTTTTGACTAATTAAAGTGGTTACTGGATATTGCCAGTCTGAAAAGGAGAGTGCTCCTTTAAGGGGTACTTTTGTTACCAGTTATTGTACCCCTCCCTTTTGTGTCAGCAATGTCAATCCCTCATACACCAACACTCTGCCTTTATCTCTAAATCTCCTCATCAAGGCTTCTGAGAACCCTTTCCAAGGGGTCTTGGTCTTCCAGCACCAATATTGGAACCAGTGAACAGCATTCCCTTCCATACCAATCAAAGCCAGCTTTAACATTTTAGAAGGCCTGATTTGTTGAACTTCAAAAATATTTCTACCCTTGCAAGCTATTCCAAAGGATCTTGCCCTTCAAAAGTAGGTAACTCCACTTTGTCGGTCCAAGATCATCTTAGAGACTCCCCTTCATACCAACTGACCTCCTCTTCTTCTGAGGATTGATCAATCTGATTCACTGAAGTAACCCCTTCCATAGAATGATTTTTCTGATTACTCTGTCTTGAGAGATTTCTTGATATATTCAAGATCTGCTAATGTCACTCTTTGCTCACTAACCGATTTCTCTAACATTCCCACTCGATTCCCCATCATGATCAAATCTGGCAGATCGAACCAATTGTCAGGAAGCACACTCCTGATCACAAACACACCCTTTGCTGCAATAATTACTTTTGTATCATTTCACACACTCCACACAAACTCACAAAGGCACCAGGGTAAACAAAATTACCCCAAAAAGGAGCACTCTCCTTTTCACACTGGCAACATCCATTTATCACTTTAATTTGTCAAAAATTGTTCTCGCTTACAACTAAGGACCTATTTATTATGTCCTTGCTCACTAACTGAAATAAATAACTAACTACCCGGTCACATGCTGATCACAGTTTAACCCTTTTCCTTCTCTTCAACTAAAATAGACTTGTAAAGGTCTTCCCATTTTCTATCATCTCTAACAACATTTCTGACAAAATTAGAACCTATTTGGTTTGAAAAAGCATTTTAGTTCTCATTTCTTGCTAACTAAAATTACAAAAAAAATCGTATTTTCAAATTTTGTACAAAAAATGGTGAAAACAGCAATACGATTTTCACTTTTCAACTGGAAACAAAGTATGTTTTCTCAAATCAAATAGACTTGTAAATTGTGCTAAAAGAAGACAATGGACACAAAGGTTACCAAATCAAGATTTGAATCATGGACCCTTCAGTGATTTTATGAATTTTGCATAATATATCATATAGATTATATATATGTTTAATGTAGATGAGGCCAAACAACTTAGGCAATGAGTTATATCTAAGTTTGTGAAGTCTTTATTTTAGAATAATGGGAATAAAACAATCAAATAGCTAAATAGAGTGAGCATATTGAATTAGTGAATGACAAATAGAGATGGAATAACCATAAGATAAGTTCACAAGTGTTCTTTCAAATTCCTTTTCATTTAAAAATTTAAGCTCGCATGACTTTTTAAATTTTTTTCACCAGAATTGGTGAAAAAGTGAAAAGCATATGAATTGTTGTATCGTATTGGTGATAAAACTTACATACATCGATTCATGTATCATAAGATACATGTTCATTTAAGATTTATCTTGAGAAATGAATTGGTAGATAGCTAAAATATATCAAATCGGAAGATTCGAAACATGAATCATAAGATTATGATACAGACGGGTAAAATTACTAATAGTCTAAGTTCCCTATTTAATGGTATAAGCTTTACTATAATGCTCAAATAAATAAGTTATTCAATCTTAACAAATAACCTTTACTTCAGAAAAAAGAAAACAAATAAATATTCCAAAGGTATTCATCATGGAAATGTTTCAAAACTAAGACAAATAGCTATGTTGGGATTTGGAAAACTACATTTGTCACTATTTTGATCATATCTAACAAGTGGATCAGATTTTAACTTCAAACTGTAGTTACAAGGCACTAGAAATTTTCAAATGAACAATCATTCACTCAAAATACGTGATAAATAAGGAAGATATGGGTTCTGTCCATTTAAACTTGAATCTGAATTGTTAAATTGTATTTGAATACCAAATTATAATATCTGATTGCTTGAGAAAATTTTAAATTTCAAATAATCATTCTCCAATAATCAGATATTTAATACCACAAAGCCTAAACATTATCATATATGATGTGAGATTTAAAGCGATTTACAAGTTACCAAGAGAAACGAATGTAGTAGATGATGCCCAAAATGCTTTGTATACATGGAATAAATACGCCCATTAGTGTACCAAGTTTGGGAGCAGAAGGCTGCAGAATTAAATAAACATGTTATGTCAAGACAAAAAATAGGTAATGCACATAATTTTTATTTTTTAGTGACATTATATACAGCTAATCTAACAGAAAACATTCTAATATGATGCCATTGTTATCAAGAGAGTAGATGAGATGCAAATAAAGGGAGTAAAATTATACTCGAGAAAATAGCATACCTTTGGCAAGCCAGCAGTGATGGATATATCCTCACCGTCTCTAGGACTGGTTGGTTGTGCAACGTGCTCACCAGTCATACTAGAGAAGGACAGATTAAAGTCAACAAAAAGTTCTTTGAAATCAGAAAACCAGGAAAAATTCTAGAACTAAAATCAAATCACAATATCATTGATAGGAGACACCCCTCCAGTGTAAGAAACAAACTAGGGCCCATCTGTTTGTTCCATTTTTAAGGGTGGTTGCTCTTTTAGTTAAAAAAACATTCAAATCCCTTTACAATAACCAGATAATTATAAAAATATATAAGTAAAACCTTAAACAAATTCATTGCAGTAAATTTCTCGCAGCTAAATAGTAGCGAATGCTTATGACTAAAAGAAACCAAAAACAAGGTCATCTTCAAAGCATATCCTATCCACTCTCAAATTCAGCTGTGCAAAGAGTTTAATAGAGTTCACGGATGAGAAATTTTTAAAAGGTAATTTACTTTTACAAAGAATTTATAATGGTTCTTTTTGTTCGATGTCTAAAGGAATCATTTTTTCAATCATCATCAATACTATTATTTGATGGTAATTTTTGTATTTGGTATTTTTTGTATTTAGTTAGTGAAACTGAAATATTTCATCCAAACAAGAAAATTAAGATTCAAATAAATTTGAATTGTCCTATCCAAACAAAACATTTGAAAAATAAACAACTTGAAGTGAAAGCAATTCAAGTTTAATGCATTAGAATTTTGAAGAAATGGTAAAGTTCCCTATTCACACGGTAAAGTTTAAGTATAAAACCTGAAAAACAAACTATGTAAACTTAAAAAAACATCTACTAGCTGAAAATGAGTATCGGTAGCAGCAAGCAAGTCCCATATACCTTTTGAGACCAAGAATGTTGACAAGTGAATCGAAACCGAACAGTTCCAGTTTAGATTCCTGCTGCTGGGTTCCATTAGGTTGCTGTTGATGAAGAGCGTTCCCTTCTTTAGCATCCGAACTCCCATTAACACTAGTTTTCACTTTTCTGACCACATAGGTAAAAGAAGAAGAAAAAACTCAGAATAAACCCAATAACAACATCAACTCATCACAATGGACTAACTTTATTTCCTTCACAACAACACACAGTCGCACTCACACACCAAATCAACTCGACACAAGTGACTAGCTTCACAACACGCACTCTCACATACAAAATCTCACTTGTTTCAATCGCAAGCAATAGCAGGTCAAAACATCGCCCCATTCCTCCGGTAAAGCGCAAGTTTCTGATTACGAAACGAAATGAAATCGACACAATCGCGAGACAAGAAATTGGCGGAGATGGAACAGTGCGAATACCTTAGATTGGGAGGATGATCTGCAAATGCAGAAGTGGAAGAAGAAGAAGATCCCGGATCTATGGAAGACATTTCGAGCACCGCACGATCATTGGCCAACACAGGACGATACTTGCGGCCAATCGACGAACGAAAACCATCATCGCCGCCACCGCCTTCAATGTCACCGTCGCCATTTTCTCGATCCATTTTCTCAGATCCAAATCGCAAATCTGAATCAGAAATGGTAAATAGAAAAAGAGAGAATAAGCAACAGAAAATTCAGATCCAGCGTTCTATAGTCTTTTTTTGTTTGTTTGTTTGCTTAAGAGAATGAAATGCGAATGGGTAAGAGTAAGACCGCAAGGAAAGAGAATAGTATAACGAAGAAATTTATATTTATGTGTGTTTGGAGGGAGGAAAATAAATTGTTAATTTTGGACACAATTTTTGAATAAATTATTAGTTTCTATAAAATCATTTTGGATCGAATTAATTAATATGCAGTTTAACTATTCCTGTTCGAAAAAATTAAAAAAATTAAAAATAAATAAATATATATATATATATATATATATATACAGTTTAATGGATATATCTAAACCCACCCAGGATAGCGTAATTTGGGTTTTATACTTATAACCTATGAGTTAAACTAGTTTTAGTATTTGACTATCCACAATTTGCATTATCAAAGTTAATTTAATATTTCTTATTTATATTGATTATATATTGTTTAATGAATCAATATTATATAAAAAAATATTAATGTTTCTTTTAATATAAGCTGACTAATTTAACTCAGTTTTTGTATGGTAATAAAAATATTTATTACTTTTAGTTTTGTTTTCGTCATTTTAAAATATTTACCTTTAGTTCTTTTAGTTTATAAAGTTTTATATGGATCACTTCAAAGACTTAAAAGTAATATATTTTGAAATAAGGTCAACTAAAAAATAAATAAACAATTTATAGGAACTAAACCAAATTTTGAAATTTTAGAAGGATAAAAAAATACTTTACCTTATAAAATATTACCATTTGAGGTTATAATATAGAGTAAGAAATATTCAAAACATGAACCAGGTCAAGAAGGTGTTCGGTATTTCAGTTGTGTGTTTGATAATAGTTGAGTTTGTATAAAGTTTCTATTAAAAAAAATGTTCATATAAATCTAAAAATTTGTAGTCATCAAAAGGATTTTTTTTCTTTCAACTTCATAATACTATTTTTCTTATTTTTACTTTCAAATAAAATTATTATCTCATAACTATTTTATTTCAAGTTTACTCAAAAAATAATAATTTTGGTTATAATAGACTAGTGAAAAAGAAGTATTACGTAAGTCTATATTTAAAAAAATGATTAAATAATAAATATATAATAGATGGTTTGCAGTGTAGTTTTGGAGAATAATGCTGATTAAATATTAAATATATAATGTGTTAGTATGATGTTGAAAAATATGAGTGATTTAAGAGAAATAGATAAGGTTGTGAGAAGAAAATAGTAATAGTCAAAGAGATTAAATATGGCATAGAACACGTGTAACTACAAATGATATGATTTATATATATTATTAACAAATAAAATAACTTAATTTTCATATTCGTCCTACGTACATTCTTAAATTCCTTATAAATAATATATTATGTCTATAAGATTCCACACAATTAAAAAAATAATATTTATGTATATATTAACTTTTCAATATTATGAAATTTACTTTACCTTAACAATTTAGATGTTAAAGTTTTGAAAATGGTATTTGTTACATTATCTAAGTCCAATCTAATCTTATGAAACTAACTCATGAAATGAGGTTTACATTCATTTGTATATTATAAATTTTTTTTATCTCTAATAGATGTGGGATCTTTAACACACTCTATTACGTTAAGACCCTCCAACTCGTGTATATTTATGAGTAGTTTGATAGTAGTGACATAATAAGTCCAACAAACTTTTGTTATGATAGACTCTAAACGACTCTCATACTATAATAGAAAGTGAACTTTTAGTCTAACTCAACTTTATAAAATTGACTTATAAAAATAAGTTTACACTCACTTATATATTATGATATGTCGTTATCTCTAATCGACATGGAATCTTTAACATAAACCAAAATTATTCTCAAAATATTTGAATAAATAAAATGAGAATAACAAAGAGGTCCTAGGAAAAAGATGAAGCGAAAATTCATTTACATTTTTACACGTTCACCTAATTTCATACATACAATTATCGGATATGATATATTTTATTTAGGTGTTTAATGCTTATGTCACTTTTCTATTTAAAAACACTTTTGTTTAAGTGAAAAGAGTGTTTATAAATCATCCTTAATTTCATTTATTAGCAATCTAATAATTATGAAAAGTATAGATGTTGAGACAAATACGACCCTAGTAGATAGGTGTACATAATTAGAGTAAATTTATAAAAAATAAAGATTGAGTTTTAATCAATTAAAGATAAAAGAAGCAAACTCCATGCCTTGAAAATATATAGCTCCACTTCCACATTTGTTAAGTTTGTGTATCCTTAGTTTAAAAATAAATAAAATAGACTTGTCACGATGTTGGCTAATAATTCGATAGAACATGTATGTATTTAAATAATTTATTTAGTTAATTTCCTTATTATTCCAAAAAACTTTTTAATTTTTATTCAATCAAACATTTTTTTATCGTCAAGAGAAAATAGAATATGTATCAATTGTATAGAATAATTTTATATTGTGATTCAGTAACAAACCACAGTAGTCATTTTCTTTTCTTTTATAGAAACTATCTTTAAAAGTAGTTGAGAAACTAGTGGTAATATATTAAGCTATAACTATTGGAAACAGGCATGGTTGACAGTTATCTAATAAGAAACCGTTATCTAATAAATAAACCGTTATTGCAAAACAAAAATAGTAAGAAAATGTATATAAAGAAAAATAATTATCCAAATGTGTATCTTTATTAATTATTATCGTTATAAATTATAACACAGACATTTCTCTTATCTTTTTAATCATTAAAATATCGAATTTGAGTGATATTTGATAAAAAAAAGTGATCTCCTTTTTAAAATTTGGCTTGGATTTAAAGACATATTTAGAATGGATGAAATTAATTAGTGCAGATAAAAATGAGAAACCCTCAAAACCAACACATATACATCAATAATGCAGTCATATTCTGAACAAACATGATTATCATTCTTCAATGACATGTAGAACAATTTTCCATAAGGTCATTATAATGATAGAGTGAATGTGTCCCAAGAAATATCAGAAGAGAGTGTGTTGCAACAGTTACTTCCGAATAATTTCAGAACTCTAAGGATTTACCTGTTAAAATTCAAACAATGGAATATTTTGGACCAGGAGACATAATGTGCATGGTAGTGGGAGAAAGGAAGGGAAAAGGAAAAATAAATAAACGAAGCTAAATCTAGGGTTTACACAATACAGAGACTTCATCTGAATGAGAAGCAGGGAGCAAGAAATTGATTACATGAGAGGAAAGAGAAGACTATGAATGAACAATTGAAGAAACTGATGCTTTGTCACTAATAGAAGAACTTTTCTTGTGCTTTACATGTCTTTCTTTCAACTTCTCAACCTTATTATTTGCATTGTTCTGGTTGCTAACTGACCCTTCTTGAGCACTACACATCTGAGACTTCATCTTAAACCCAAGTTTCTTAGAAACAGTTCCCCAGGCGCTTGATCCCTTTGAACGACCCAATTTCTCAATCTCCTGCCTCATGTTTGAACATTCCTTCTCAAGCTCACACACCCTCATCCTCATGTTGTCCATTCCCACTTTCAAAACCTGATTTTCCTTCACTGCTGATGCCCACCCACCCTCTGTAGATCCAACAACACCACTTCTCAACTGCCTCGATCCGTCCAGATTATCCGAAACTAGAAAGCAACCGGCTATGGAAGTCCGGAGCTGAAGCTGCTCGAAAAATAGAACTTGAAAGATTGTTCTGATCGGTAGCCTCTCGTTCTGCGCCGCATGCGTGCATGCCTCTAATGAGAGCTTCTGGCAATCCATCAGCCTACATAGCTGCTCTCTCTCAGACTCCACCAACCATGGGTGAGACTGTAGTTTTGTTACAGCATCAGTGAATCAGTCCAAATTAGTTAGAAGAGTGACAAGCCATTGTAACTCATGCATAGAAGGAAATGCATTATAAATTTGAAACATTCTTTGGGTAAAGCATGCCCAATTCTAAATCAAGGATGGGAATTAAATAAACATGAGCTAAGTATATCAAAAACATGCTAAACACTAATTATATAATGATATAAACCAATTTGGTGTAGATATACCTTCAAGTAAATATCTAATGCACGATATAAACCATCATCCAAAGGCCGGGCATACTCGGGAACTGCTGCGGCGAGGGCCTGAAACTTGGGAAGTTTTAAATTAATATCTGGGGCAACCTCTGCAAGGTAACCATCAATCAGCTTGGCTACCATGGTGATTGGTGTTAATGAAGGTGATCCAATCAATTGACCATCGTCGATTGAGCATGGAGAGGCACAGCCAGTAACCTGATCCATGGCAAGGAAATGGTCAAGAATTCTTTGCACACAGTCAACATTGTAAAGTGTCTCCATAGAATATGAGAAATTTGGCATTAAGAGATCTTCTAGAGTAGCTTGGTCAAGCTGCATGCCGATCCGTTTTTCCAAATTAGATATGCAAGAGGGGCTCACTCGTAGAATCATGGCTGTTCGAAGTAAACCAAACAAGAACTTTGTTTGGACCAGGCCCTTCTGCATTGAGAGCAAACCATCAATCTCTTCCAGCAGAATCTTCTGGTCATCTTCAGATAGTGGAGACCCCATAGCTACCTGTGTAAGGCGGGTGCTGGACTCACCAGAAACCTGACGTCGATTTAACATAGGCAGATATGTTTTAGCATAGAAAGCAAGAGAACCGGCGATAATCTCCTGCCTAATGCCTCGAGATTCCATGATATCTATTAATCTCTTATAAAGAGGTAAACTCAAATTCGATACATCCTCATACCACCAATCTGCACTTGAATTTTTTGGTCTTGCCCCAGTACTTATTCCATTCCACAAAACACTTCCACCAGGGCTCTGCAAAGGACCACCACGCTCCAGCACTGGCCACCCGAATAAATTTGGGTCGGTAGACGCCTTTGCTGCTAGTGACTCAATACATCTTTTCACAATGTGGAGCTCTTCAGCATGGTCCGAAACATCGTCACAGGTTTGAAGTGCCCTCAGAGAGTCTTTCCAACTGCGGAGTACCACTTGATTGAAAAAGGTTTCAGCCTGTGTAATAAGATTACCTTCACCATATTCCTCAGTCATTTCTAGAAGCTCTGCAGCACACCAGAGGTACACAACATTTGATGATGTCAGTTCAAGTTTCACTCCATAGCAGAATTTTGCAACAAGTTCAAATGTTTTGGCACCGCCAGGAATGTCACTGAGGGATATGACACATTCTTCCTCTGATTCAGAAACCTCAGCAATCCTTCTTTCCAGAACACCACTTCTAGAGAGCAAAGGGAACTGCATTAAGCATGAATTCATTTAGCTTAGTTCACAAAACCTTATACTCAAAATAACGAGAGAAAGCTTTTAGATGGAGATACATTTTGGCTAAGAAGGTAATATCAAACATGTAAGAAATGATATATGGACGAAAACGGAGCTATAACTTGGCACTGTTTTACATAATGCTCCTATAACAATACTTATCAAGTGTTTATTAACACATAAACATGCCAAACTACAACTACATTTCACAGTAGCAATGTCTTTATTTTGAACTACTGTTACACTGACGGCATACATCCTAAAATCTGATTTCTATCCTTCATGTAAACTTTAGCAAATTTTTAACTGACTAGATCAAATTCTTAAAGCTAGAAACTTATGAAAACTGATGTTTGAATAGTGCATCAACTAAATGTGATGAAAATAAACTAAAAGAATAGGTGTAGATATGTTATACCTTGTGAAGATGAAAGGACATCTCTCCAACTTCAACAACTATATCACTAGGAAGCCCAGTCGTGCAGAACCTATGTTTATGACAGCAATGAAAATGTTACAGATTATATAACTCTGATGAATTTTTCAAATAAAAAAATTAAAACAGGCACATTGCATTTTCAATCTGTTTGAACTAAGAACAATCCCATTTATAAATGGCTTAGTTTTATAAAGAAAAACTTAAGAACAGTTCCTCATAGACCATGAAGAAGATAAATCAAATTCAGCACTCCTAGAACAAGTTTAAGATAAAAAATCTTCATTGACAAATTCATTTCTATCAAACTGGCATCAAAGTAGTACAACGACCATCATACACAGGAAGAACAGATTAGAATTTTGCCATGCATATATGTTTCACCAATTATATCAAATTACTAAAAAGGGAAGGAACTCATTAAACACTTTTCATTCACGCTTTACACGTAGGTCTTATGCACCAAACTGAACTTGACATAGGAAGATCCAACAAGAAAGAGTAATAAAAAAGAAACGAGTTCAATAATGTGAACCAATATAAACTCTCGACGAAACAAGCCAGCATTCAGTAAAAGCACAGCTTACAAGTAGGAAAAAGTTCTTCCCAATCTTAGGCTTCACAACACACAGAAAAAACCGTCACATTGAAGAGAGAGGAGAGAGAGAACACAAAAAACAAAACTGTAATTTACAGAGCAAACAAAAGGATAAGGCGAGATACCAGGCCTGCCCTTGACGCTGGAAAGCATCAGTTTTGGAACCCAATTTCACGCAAGCCATCTCTACTCGAATCCTCAAAAAGAGAACAACAATCGGTGAACAAAACCAAGTGAAGAAACAGATCCAAGGCCAATTGAATTTGAAACACAATCAAACCCTTCACAAACACTGTACCACGCAGCACCCCTTGGCCTCAAATTCACCCTCCACGAAATTGATTCACAATGCAGCTTCTTTCCATGCCCTTCTCCAAAAGAAACAACCTTTATCAAAATTCCCAGCAACCCAACAACCCGAAAGAGCCGAATCCACCACCAGATTCAATCAATAACACCACCACCTCAAAAACCCTAGAACCACTCCACTATTGCTAGGGTACAAAAAAACACAAACACCCACTTCCCAAAAAATAAAAATTGATCCCCAGAAACCTAAATTCCTTATCACCACTCAGTTTAGGTCAACAACCCAGTTCTCTACCCCCAACAAACAAACAAACGGAAAAGGCCTAAACCAAACTAACCGAGACAGAAGGAGCAAAACAAAAAACCACTCAAACCCATCAAAGAAAAAGTGCAAACAGTAACAGCTTGGTTAAATAGAAGGCATTGACTCCATCTAAATGCAGGCATGTGTGTGGAAAGTTATAATTTTGGGACATGGGGCAATGTGTAACATTAATGGGTTTTGGCATCTGAAAGGGTAACCCTCCGAACCCATGTGGGGTCCGTGTCTTCAAATACACTCATTGCTCTTTTCTCGAGCACGGAATCTCCATTAATAAAATATTAATAGTAATAATAATAATGAATAATTTGGGGCACTAAGTAAACTGGATTTGACTTGGGAGAACAAGAACAGTTGAAGATGGAAGTAAAATCGGTTTGGTATTTTGTATTTATTAGGGAAATTCCTTTGTTTATTGCCACTGTCGGTTTCGTAGCAGCTGAATGAAGGAAGGACCCCCAGCTAGCCCATGTGCGTTTCCACCGCACTCGCCGTTCAGTGTTCAGCTTCAAAATCATACCTTTCTTTTGGGTCCAATCACAGTTTTCTTAATCAAAATATTAAAATTGCAACTACTGCTGCTGATTACAATGCAGATACTTGTCAAAATGAACTTGGCATGAATCAATTTAAAAAGGAAAGTTGTTTAAAACAATTCAATCAACTTGGCAAACCAAATTCCACCTTCCATTTCTTTTTTCTGTATAAAAATCAGCATTTCACTCGTGGATCAGATCAACCAAGAAAAAGATTATCTACCAGAAAATTGAGTCAGACTAAACTACTTCATTTTCGCCACTTTTCTTCCCATATTCCATAAGAAAACAAAAACCTTCTATGATTTCTATTTTGGTTGGAGGAAGGTTAGCTTATGAAAGGAAAAATTTATCTACTACCTATATCTGGAACATGTTTTTTAAATTTAGGATAAGATAATTTAGAATGGATATTACAGAACCTGTAATATGGTTTTTGTGGGCTTACATGTTTTGGATTTTCTTTTAATTATGTATCTATTTTTTAAAACTATCAAAGTAAGGGAGTTTATTTAATGCTGGATCTCTATATGTTGATTTGATGCGTAAATTTCTAAAATGATAATCTATATTTGATAATCTCTTATTAGTGTATATTCTAATTCATCAAATTTAACATTTATAAATAAATCTTTGATTTGTGAAAATAACTTTAAAATATATATTTATTAATCTTAGAGTAAATTTTGTCATTTTTGATGATTGGTTTTAAGATATAACATATAAATTGTGTTCTATATTTTCACATGGGAATCTTATCTAATAAGGGGTGGCAAAGTGGGGCAGGCCGTGTGGGTCGCTAAAAAAACACGGGCGGGTTGCTTATTTTAACTTGTTGGCCTGTTTAGACCCGTCTCGCATAACTCATAGTCCGCGCGGGCCAAGTGCGGGGCAGGGCGGGTTGGCCCGCATAACTCGCATAACTTTAAGATGTATAACTTTTTTTCTACACTCCCATATTTTCTTCATGTAGCCTCATATTTTACATTCTGAAATTTTTAATAACATCTTAGTACGCATGTTTCATGAAAATAATATTATGAGACCATTTACTTAATGCATCTAAATAAAAAATAATAATAAATATTTCTTATGCGGGGTGGGTTAGAAAAATCAGCCTGCAAATTCTATGCGAGGCGGGCCAAGTATGGGACGGGCCTATGCGGGGTCTCATAAACAGAATTTCTTTTGTCCATAACATTGTCTCTCTGAACTATCACTTTAAGAGTTTTGTAATTTATTTCCACAACTTCACATTTTATTGAGGATTTTGTGGTGAAAAAAAAATTGCAATGTATACTATTGGATTTCACATGTTTTAACCCTCAAATTTTAAAATATTGAATGTTTTCAAATATGTCTTCAACAAAATCATCATCATTCATGGTAAAAGACTCAAATTGGTGTGTGAGATGACAACTTTCTCAACTTTAAATCCTTATTTCCTTTCTAATAGATCTTTAAGGAGTCCTAAATTTCCTCATTCGTCTTCAACCTACAAACTTTTTTAATTCATTTTTAAACAAAACACATATATTGCTTTGTTGTTCAAGTCCATGAAGTCAAACTTTTTGGGTGCATTCTTTCTCTAGAGTTGTAATGTTGATATATCCTCTAGTAATGATGTTCCACAATTAATAATGTGTGGATTTTATGTACATCTCCATATGATCATTCTATAATTTTCCTCCAAAAATGTTAGTAGCTTAATAAAACCTATTAATGAAGTTAATATGTATATTTTAACAATGAGATTAGTTCACTTTGTTTTTTTTCATGAAGTATGACTATTGATCTTGTTATACGAGTATATGAGAACCTACAACTAATTAAACCTATTTTATTTGTGACTATGTGAAATTAAGTATTTTTGTTGTAAATTTGTGGGAATAATTCCGCTAACATGGATATATATATATATATATATATATATATATATATATATATATATATATATATATATATACCTTAGTATTATGACTAGGGATGGCAAAGCGGGGCAGACTGTGTGGATCGGCCCGCAACCCTCTAGTAAAAATCGCAAGGCGGACTCACCTTTTCAACCCGCATAACCCGCGGGCTAGCAGCAGGGCGGGCTGGCCCGCAAGCCCACAAACCAAAAAAAAATGACTTTGGCAGCAGTGGAGTAAATATTTTGTTTTTCTTCCTTTTTCATTTTGGGGTAGAAAATTACAAGGGTCATTGGAATTATAATTTCCTTGAGACTCCTTTTTGGTCCAGATTTGGGGATGAAAATACATGATGTTGGATGTGATATTTTTCATGTAATTTGGAATAAATAATAATGGATATATAAGGTAGTGGGTAAGTCAAGAATATTGGAAGGTTGATACTTGGATCATGTAACATTCAATTAATGTTTGTTGTTGTATTAATCATAATAATGCCTTTGTTTTTTTTTTTTGTGACAATTTTTCAAGAGAAAAGTGAAAAAAAACATTCAATTTCTAAAAAAAAAGAGAGTGCGGGTTGGCCGGCAAACCCGCGGGTCAACCCTTATGCGGGGCAAGACGAAAAGTCTAGCTCGCATTCACTTTGTGGGGCGAACCAACCCGAACCATATTTTGTGGGCCAACCCGACCCGTATTTTGCTAGCCAAGTGCGGCGCAGAGCTATGCAGGCGGGCTGACCCGCTTTGCCTTCCCTAATTATGACCACATAAATATGATGTCTCTTATTAGATAAAGTGTTTAAAATTATACGCTAACATCGGATTAGTTGGATAAAGTTATATTTTTGTGTCTAATTAGTCAAATGAAGCTTGGGGTGATGATATATATTTGTGCACACATTTATAACTTCATTGTATAGTGAAAGAACTTTCCATATGATTTATTTTCATTTTTAAATCATTTATTTTATGTAGTACTAAATTGGGTTCAATGTATCTAGTGACTTTATTTTTGTATTTTTAGCTAATCTCACATCTAGTCACTAGTTTAGCCATAACTTTTCCTATAAATATTATTTTTCTTTAATTCTACTCTCATTGGATTCTAAATTTTGCAGGGTTAAAATTGGACATTTGGTTTATTCGATAGTGGATTTTTTTAATATTTTATATTATTTTTTGAAGTTGCACCATATTTGCTAAATTTTTGTAAAAGAACCTATGCGCATTCAATTCTCCTAGTTTTGGTTTAGACTTTTGTAATCAGGCTTCTTAACCTAATTAGATTCCACATTTATGCTCATATTTATCTCAAAATTCAGAGCATACATATAGGCTAAATGTGCTCTAAACTTGTACACAAAAATCACTTGATTAATTTTTAGCTTTAGTAATTGTCTATTCATCTCTTTTTCTCTGTTTTCTCTCATGTTTTGTTTCTCTGAATTTCTTTTTGTGTTCTCCATCCATGGAGAACTAATTTTTGAGTATCAACTCATGGAATAAAGATTAAACAAATTGAAATGAGTTTTGCACCGATTCTTTTAATGCTATGAGTTATTCTCTTCTCTAATTTCAGTTTTGTACGATGTGATTGCAATTTGCATTTCTGATTTTAGAAATCAATTTAGGAATAAATTGAATCTTGATTTTATAATTATATACAAATTGGATTAAATTATGGTTTGGTTTGATTTGTAAAACTGATTTAATTGATTAATTTAATCGGTTAATTGTTCAAACTCGAATTTGAATATTTAAATAACTATGATAAAATGAATTGTTTGGTTATTGAATCTCTAAATTGACCTTTTTATCTTGTTGATTTTTGGTTTTACAATTTATTCATGTTTTCAACAACATTTATACATTTCTCAATTCACAAACCCCTAATTTTAATTTGTATGAAAAGAATATTAAATATTAAACACAATTAATATGTGTCATTTGATAATCAAATTGTGCTTTATATTGCAATTTTTTTTTTTTAAATCATAGAATCTTTGAATTCATAGTGACATTGAAAATCAATGCGTTTGTGTTTGCTCAACAAGACAAATTTATGAGCTTGTGTTTGATTAGTGAGACAAAGTTTTAACATTGTATGCTTTCATCTCTTAAGTCTAATTAATAATTAATGTTTGTACATGATACAACCTAACGTATAGTTTTTTTTACTATTATTGTCAATTTACATGTTTTGACAGTTTTCAAAATCACCATCCTAAATTGTCTTAATGACATGATAAATTTTGGTTACATAGTTTTTAAAATATTTGTGAAGTACAAAGAAGGTTGAATGATGACTTTAGAACATGGCATTACATTACACAAGTAGTTAATTTGTTTACTTTGACAGGTTATCGTCTTTCTTATTCATATTCTTATATGTATATTGAATATTAATCGTGGAAGATGTATATTCTGGTATATTATGAAAATAGTCAATCAAGTATTTATGGAGTGATATTTTATCTATTGACATTGTAGAGATCCTATATTCAAATTTTAGAAAGTAGATTTTTTTTTTCTCTCTAAAATTTTCAAACTTTGTATACTCTAATGTTATTTTTTTTTACATAATTTATTAAGTAAGTCTTTATGCATATAATGATATTGAATCACAAATAATTGACTTGGATATTAATGTTGACTTTAAATAATGATCTGGTAATTTAAAAGAGATGTTGCAATCATTTTTTACTCAATAAACATTGATGTTCATATGAATACTTTGGAATAAACATTAAGATTGAAAAATGAAAAATATAATTTAATTAGTTGTTTTATGTTTATTTATTTATTTATTAATATCATTTTAAAGTTAACATATATTATGTAGTGTGTTTGGATGTTTACATTTATTTTATAAAATGATTGCACAATAATTTATCATTTTGTAAAATGTATGGCCAATGATTTATCATAATTTCTAACATGAAATGGATTAATTTTAATGTGTCATATTTATGGTGTAGAAATTTATGGGATGTATCTTCTTATAATAGGTTATTCACTTAATATTGTTTACTTCTTATACATTTCGTCTTCTCAACTCTAAATGTGTTGGTTTAACTAACTCTCCAAATAATTTTTTGTGATATTTTTTTTATTAAGTTCTTAAATTTAATTAATTTTTGTTAATTATGTTCAACAATTTATTTTACTAAATAACATTTACTTAATATTTAATATACCACATGAGATCGAGACTCTTGTCATATACAACTAAGCACATTAATGATAGGTTAAAGGAGATTAGAAGTAAAACCATATACAATGTCAGAATATTAATCACAAAATGTGTTAAGGCAGATCCATAGACACAATATCATACAAATGGACGACACAAACAACCGATACCCATAATTCGAACGACACCAACACGTAGTTATATTATAACAGAGCGGATAAAATCTTTTGACCCAAACAGTACCATTTGAAAAAGTACAGGTTGAAGCAATAAATTATAAAAAAAATATTTTGTATTCATTTCAAACCTATTTTTTCCCAATTATTTCAATTCTATAATTGTGTAATTTTTAATTTTAGTGTATATTTTTACGTTAATATTACTTATTCATTAAAGGTTTGTTGGATTTAGTTGGAGGCTCAAATAATATGTTAAGGTGCAAATAATATTTAATATTTCAGATTCAATTTCTTGTATGTATTTTAATACGGATTTCCTTGCAATCGAATCCACATGTGTTAATCTATATAATTCCAATTGTAAATGAAATGGTAATATGATCCATTTACCAATTAAGTGGTTTAGAGTTATTAAAATTTGATCCCTTTTCCCTTTCACTACCATTTTCAGAAGACACCATAACACATACCATGGAGAATGTTCATGACCATCACTTCGATTATGAGGTATATGTTTAGTATTGTTGTATTTTGACTTTACTTTTGTGATGGACATGTTTTGTTGTGTTCATATATTTTTGCTTTTTTTAATCTCATTATTTTCATACATTGTTTATTAACCTAACTTTGTACCTAATATATTCTTTTATTGCATTGTTGTATATTATATGCCTTTTTTAGCACGGTTTTGTTTTTTTAAAAAATGTAAACTGAATTCTTTTGAGCATATTTTTTTTTTCTATTTTACATGACTTCGTTTTCTTTAAATTGTAAACTAACTTATTTTTGAATGGTGTGTTTCTATTGATTTAAATTTATCTTTTGATATTTTTATTAATTGAGTCAAATATGTTTTTGTTATTGTATTATAACTTGAAATTTACTTTTGTTTTTAATTTAAATTTTATACCTTCTATTGTAACAAATAAATTATTAAAATAAGTTTTTTTTGTGTGTTTTTTAACTTAATAAATTAATTTTTAATTAATTATATTATAATATTAAAATATTTACAATGATTTAGTTTGAAATATCTTAATATCCTAATACATAATAATTTATAATGTATGTAAAAAAAATTAACAATGATCTATTTTAATAATTTCTTTTCTATAAATATCAAAATCATTTTAATCATTTCTTTATTATAAGTACAAAATTCTAAAATTTAAACTAAAAACTAAAAATCATTTTTTCATAAAAATATATATAAAAAAAGCATATTTAACGCTTATTAATTTTACGTTTTAACAATAATTTTCAGATTGTGTGGAACGTGAGTTTGCAATTGTTATTTGGAATGAAGTTGGTCCTGACATGTGGATGATGATAAGGACAACACACCATCTGATTATTTATAGATTCTTTCCTCTGCACTCCACTAAGCCGTAAAAAATGTCAAAGTCACCTATTTATGAAAATTTTGTTACAAAAATTTTACTTTCAGTAATTTGAAAATCTTTAGATTACACGATCTTAAAATTAAAAATTTTGGTGTTACATTGGTATAATTTAGGATTATTTATTTGCAATGATATTTGTAATCCAAAGTATCTAAACAAAACAACAACTAAGGTATGCAATTTTTTTTTGACGGAGAGGAGACTAGTACTCATTTATTTTTCGAGTATAGATTCAATTGGTTATTATGAAATCATTATTGTGTATGGTTGGGTGTGCAAGGTGTGTTCATAATGTTCCATTGCTAAACTTTTCTCAGTTTAGGATGAGCAACGCGTCGACTTCAGTAAATGAGGTTTGGGGAGAGATTTGATCGCAGTAGTTAACGATGTTTGGAAGCACGAGAATAGGTTAATCTTTAAATAGGGAGTAGTAGACGTACGGTAAGCTTTTGCTTTGATTCAATTAAAAACTTAGTCTTGAGTTACATCCAAGTTACAGTCTGCGTATTTCTCTTTTTCTAATTGGTGCATAGACCCGATAATTTGTACGAAGATGATCACATGATGTATTAATTTAAGATGTATGATTGTTTGTTTTAGGTGACTTTCTTTGAGTTAAGATATGAATGTTCTGTATAAACATACATGAGGGTATGTTTAGGGAATGATTAAGGTTGTAATTATATATAAGGGTTGAACCATTCATAGAGTGACTCATATTTTTTATTTTTTATTGCTTATAAAAAAAATAAAGATAATATAAATCACACAATTACACATTAAGTTCCAGACTAAATTATATATATAAAAATTCTATTACTATTGCGTAAGACCATACTTATATATTTAATATATTTAGTTTATGATACATATACATACATTAAAAGAAAAATGAAATATTTAATTATGTCGTACAAATGTTTTATTAGCACATACTATTGTTATCCTAGACTAATAAAATAAAAATAAAGACTCAGTAGGGAAAATGCATATAAAAGTAATAAGGTAAAAGCATGATGATAAAAAGGACTATGTTAAAAGGAAAAATAGGAAAAAAAGTAGCCACAAATTGTGTTTATGTCCATATTAAATCAAGTAACATGGACCAACCTAAAAAATTGTTGCTATCTTTATTTGTCCTTATTTATTTTTCAAAAGCTACAGAAGCAATCAGGTGTGGTAATTAATTTTATTGAAATAACTCAAAAAGCTTATTTTGTTTGTGCATTAAACTGTTTCATTTAGGGTCTCTTTTTATTTAATTATTTATTTAGACACAATAAAATGAAATCAAATAAGGTCTGGAATATGTTTTAAGAATTTGAACACCATACTAAAACCTTCAGTCACCATGCCATGCCATATATATATATATATATATATATATATATATATATATGATTCCTCCATAGCTTCCTGTATGATTGTATAAAACCATTCATGAATCACAATGTTTTTACTGAGCTAATTTTCTTTATTTTTATTTTTTTTTACTGGAATGAGATTTGTTATTGAGAAAATTATAGATATGAACAAATCGTAACATAACATGATTTAAATGTAAAAGAGTGGTAACAATGTTACATATTAAGGATAATTCGAGTTAAGATAACACAATTTTAATGTAATTAGTTTAAGTTAAAATCATGTTATTTTGATAAAACTTTATCTTTAACATGACAAAAATTGTGTAATATTGAATTTATGATTAATAGTTTTGAGTATATGTGAAATTATAACTTTAATTTGGGTTTAATTTTTGTTAATCAAAATGAGATGTTTTAAATGATTGTATGATGAAACACGGCTTAGTTAAAGATTATTTACATGAATTTCATACATTTCTATATATAAAAAAATCATAGTACATATATATGATACTTTTCGCATTAAAACCAGAAACACTTATTAAACAATTTTAAATGGGTTAAGATATTTAATCCATTTATTTATTTTCACTCATCACGTTTAATCAATATGTTGTTTATTGCATTTTTCTATTCAAATTATAATTTTTATTAAGATTAAATATATTTTATTTCTCTGTATTATAATGTATTTTTTTTTATAATTTAAACGATAGATTTTTTGAATACCTGTAATAAGGATAAACTTCTTTTTGAATATTTTAATACTTGTAGCAAAGATTAATTTCAATACTTTTTTTATCATAAATATTTAAAAAATTTAAAGTTTAAACTAAGGATAAAAAACAAATTTATATGAAAGTATCTGAACAAAAATTATATTTAATCTTTTTTATTAAGAAATTTCTCTGCTTTTCACATCTAATAAAACTAGTATATTGATTCTAAACTATGCAAATTACTTTGTGTAATGAATGAAGAACATATTTTATTGGATGCATTTGTTTGGTTGGCATAAGAATAGTAACAAAAGTAGGTGGAGTAGGAAGAATAATATTTTGACTGTTTGGTTGAAATTAAAAAGAATGAGTAGTTTTTTCACCTACCCTTCCTTGCATCAATTGTAACATCTTTTTTATCAAATATTCTGTTATAGAAAATTAGGTAGGCTTGATAATTGTTTTCAGTTTAATTATATTTTTAGTTTCTTAAGTATAAAATGAATATAATTTTAGTTTTCTAAATTAAAAAATTATTTAGTCTCTTAAATTATTTTTTGACTAAATATTAAATTTGAAAGGGTAATTTTTTTTTTCAATTGTAGTGTTTAAGGACTAATATTATACTTTTCAAATTTAAAAAAATAAAACAAACTTTTTCAAATTTGAAAAATCAAAATTATATAGCAACTAAACAGTTATTAAAGAGGATTCAACAACTATTATTTATAATATTATTGGTAAAAATATGTATTGAAGGGTAAATCAAGAAAATAAATTGTGTCCACTAAGGGTTAAGAATTGAACTGTAAGACTTTAAGTTTAACTCAACCTCATAAAACTGACTCATAAGATTGAGGATTGCACCCACTTATATACAATGAAATGTTCTAATCTCTAATCGATGGATCTCCCTTCTGCTTCCCCAGTCAATGTATTAGTAGAAGATATGATTTCTTTGAATTGAGATTTATTCGTTTTTAAGTAAGCACGTAACTCAACAAGAAATTTCCTTACCTGTCTAATTTCTAATGAATCAAGATAACCATTCGTTCCGGTATAAATAGTTACTATCTGTGAGATCAAATGTGATATTTTATTTTGATAATTCCTTTTATGAATATGGATTACAAATATTTTTATAAAAGCGGTTCATTATGAGATTTTATATTTCAGGATTTTATATTTCAACTAGATTTAAAGATATTATTAAAAAAATATAAATAAATATAGAATACCAATATTTGAAAGTTTTGTTTAATTTAGTTAAATAAGAAGTAATTAAAATCTAGTCAACCATCATATCTGAATAATATAATACTCTTAATTCTCGAAATTCATTGGTTTACCTAATTGACTACCATCTCATTTATAACTATGTATAAACTACTTTTTTTTTATAAATAAGCATATTACTTTTTACCACCAAAATATCAGGATACAAGGTGTATTAATATTTTTTAATTTTATTATAAATTTATGTGTGTATTGTGTATATGTATTATGTGCATTATATGACAACATTCTACTTTTAAATTTATAATAAAATTAAAAAAATGAGAGATTATATTATATATATTATTTACATATTTTATTTTTATCATATTTTAAAAAAAATTATTTACTTTTTTTAATTTCATTATAAACTTATATATTTCTGTATACATATTTAAAAAAATTCGGATATAAAAATAACTAAAAGTAATACATGCAACCACAACTTGATTTTTTTTTAAAAAATAGTGTAATTAAGTTGTTAAAAAAATTCAATATAAAAATCTTAAATAAAAACACAATTTTTATTTATTTTAAAGTTAGGTTTGCAGATACACTATAAGTGTAATTAAGTTGTTAAAAATAATTAATATAAAAATCTTATATGAAATCACAATTTTTTATTTTAAAATTATGTTTTCTAACGTGACTTATCTATATTTATAATTATTTTAGTTTAATATAATTTTAATAAAAAAGTATAGTAAAATTAACTAATTTATTATTTTTTTAAGTCTTAATTAAATTCATATTCAATATTTTTTATTATAATATTTGATTTATGTAAAATTACTTTATCTTTTTTTGCATTTTCTTAAATAACTGTCAAAACTTACCTTTATATGTTTCTCAAGTTTGTTTTTTCCTTCTTTATGAAGAGTTTTATTTGTTTTATAAAGCAATACATTGATCATTCTAGACAAAAACCCTAACTATCAAAACTTCTTTTTTGAAGAGCTAAACTCAAACCCCATTTGACTTAGACTCATGTGCTTTTGTACACTTTCTTTTTGATACCTTTTGGAAGAAAAAAATAACAAAAGTTAAAAATAAGGGCCCTCTCCAACATGGCAATGGAGGTAGAATTCATGCAAAAACTACTAAAAAAGCACATGCACTCCCTTAGCCAATAAGTAACATGGATAAGCACATACACAAAAACATTACATTATTGTTATTATAAGAAGCAAAATTGGTGTATTACATGATTGTTTCAAGCATGGTTGGCCAATGCAAAACACAATAACAATATTAGGTCATAAAGTAACACTTTTTGTGGAGACTCAAAAAAAGGTAGAAAAAAGGTTATTGCTCTGCCCAACTTTCAAATAACCTAATCACTAATCTTACACATTATATGTATCTTAAACTCTAAGAAACCACACACACACCACTTGTTTCTGCCTCAGCATTCCACTCATCAAAATCACAACAAAACAAAATCAAAGACTCTTCTTACTCATTTATGATTTCAATTTTATATTTAATTAGTGGAGTTATATATTTTATCAAATAAAATATATTTTTTAAAATGAAATCATTAATTAAAAAATGGCATTAAAAATAACTATAAAAGTATATAATTTGTGTATTATAATTGAAAAAGAATAATTCTTAAAGAAACCCAACTATGATTGTTCATGTTTCTTTGTCCGTAGTTTCACACTTTAACATTAATAATTAATTACCATTATTGTTAGTGTGAAAAACAAAACCAAATCAGTGTCCCATGCTAACAGGTATATATGTCTGCTGTGAAGTTCAATAAAGCTTTTGAGAAAAGTGTTCTCTCTCTCTTTCTCTATTCCATTCTTTCTATTTTACCTTGGAATGCAAAGCTTTTCAAGAGTTTTTTTTTCTCTCTATCATCACATGCTCAACATCTTCATCTTTTCACACACCCTTCAACGTTATCTTCTTCTTCTTCTATGCAGCACCAGCACCAGAAAACTTCAACCACGTGCTCTGCTTCTGATAGGTAGTAGTACTTACTATTTTTCTTCTTCTTCCTTCTCTCTCTGCAGTGGTCTTTGTGCCGCTCTTCTTCTTTCTTTGGATTCTCTCGGGTTTCGAGCTCTCCCTCTCTCCTTGTTCTGTAAAAAAAGGAACAAAGTGGGTTTCTTTTGGACGCTTTTTTAAAACCAGAAGAAGATTCACCTTTATGTCTTCACATTTTGCCATACCCAAATGCCTCTCTGTGGCGAGGTTCAATTGAAATTTGTAATGCGTTTCTGTTTGCGTGTTCTTGGAGTCCCCTCTGTTGCAGACAGCTTCTGTGTCAGAACAATTGTTTTTTTTTTCTTTTTCTATTTTTAATATTTTCTCCAACAGTTTGATATCCCTTGCTAATACCTTGGATTATCTGTTTTCTAGTGTTTGAAGCTTTCTCCTTTTGTTGTTTCCCCCCTATTGAGTTGGTAATGGCAACTGTTTACTTTGTGTTTTTCTTGCAATACTCTCTGGAGTGAGTATTGAACGTACTGTTCTATGGATTCTGGGTTAGATATTGGGGTTTTGATAATCATGCGAGAAATTCGTGGGAAAAAAAATAATGAAGGAGGGGAGTTAAGTATGTTGGGTGTGTTTATTTTGTGGCTGTAGCTGAGAACTGTGAAATATTTCTAACTGGGTGTTTTTTGTGTGCCGTGTTTAACTTTTATGTCTTCCTTGCGGTTTAATAATTATATTTATTTGTTTTTTGTATTGTAGGTGACAAGTTTTGAATATTGAAATACTGAAAAAGTTGTGGAGACTATTGGATAGTGGAATCTAGTGATGAACCGTACCTTCTGAGTTCTTGGCAATACAATGTTTATTATATAGTTATTTTGAAAAAAAACTATAGAAATTTGATTGAGAGATTTTTTGGATATCGTTTGTGACTTGTGAGATTTGTATATTCCAAAATGGGCTGTGTTTTTTCAAGAATTGATGAGGATGAGAAGGTCGGTAGGTGCAAGGAAAGGAAGAGGTTAATTAAACAGTTGGTGAAAATTAGAGGGGAGTATTCTGATTCCTTATTGGGTTATTTGAAAGCACTGAGGAACACTGGTGCCACCCTGAGGCAATTCACTGAGTCTGATACAATTGAGTTTGAAACTGCCTCTAATGGCATACCTGAGCCAGCCTCTCCACCTCCCCATCTGCCTGCATCCCCTCTGCTACCACCGCCGCGGCCTCCTTTTCTCACTGACAAGGCTATGGTGCATGAAGATGAGATGCTAGAGACAGATGACACCAATGTTCTTCCACTGCAAATCGATCCAAGTTTGAGCTCATTACGGCTGTATCGATGCCCTGATAGAAACGAAATAGTGGAATCAGTGGAGGAGGATAATTGGGAAGAAACCAAAACAGACTTTGAGGATGAAGAAGCAGAAGCTGCTGTAATTGCTGAAAAATTGCGTAGGGGAAAGCAACAGTTGATAGAACCAGTTGATGAAAATTCCTCTGCAATAAGTGTGTATAGAAAAGATGCTACAGCTATGCCTGTGACAGTTTGTAGAAGTGGGAAAACATTGGAGGCTATAGGTAAAGAGTTGGATGACCAATTCCTGAAAGCATCTGGATGTATAAAGGAAATTGCTGTTCTTATTGATATCAGTGGAGGAGATACTCTTCTGCGACAGAATTCTGGGCGTCATGATAGTAAGTCTTTATACTGTGTTCTTTTGGGATGGTGGAAGTTCCATAATGATAGACTATGTGTTATGATCTGTTGGCCATTACCACCTGTCTTTTCTGCCTTGGAACATTTTAGTTATGTTTGATAATCATATTTATAATAATGCACCTTTTAATAGTCATAAACTGAGATTAGTTGTTTTCTAGAAATTTTTTTACTGCTTATTTACATTCACAGGGATTACAATTATCATATTTGTTGAATCTTTTAGAAGTCACAAAAGACAATGGTAGATTATTCTATTTTTTGAAATTCTGACGCTTTATTATAAGCTATGTTTTATGAAATATGATCATAGTAACATTTCTTCTTGATTATAATATATTGTCTTATCTGAATTTCATCCATCTAATAACTATCCAACTTAATCACATTCGGGGTTTTGTGATAGACCATGTTGTTTGGCAGGTTTATTATACTTAAAAATTGTTTTAGACATCATTCATTTCCTATGCAGTTTTTGTGCTGACATGTTTTTACTGTGGCCATGTTATTTGAAGGTAAGAGAGGCAATTCTGCAAAGGTCTTCAGTGTACTGTCATGGAGTAGGCATTCAAAATCACCACCATCCACCAAAGATTGTGCTGAATTTTCTGGTCACAGTGAACCATGCAAGCCTGGAGCTCATTGTGCCACACTTAAAAAATTATATGTGGCAGAGAAGAAACTGTTCAAGGCAGTAAAGGTTAGCTAATAAATATAGTTATCTGACTTAATAGATAGGAAATTAGAAATTTGCCAATTTAGTGTCACCCTTTTATTTTGGGGCTGTATAAAGGGACACACAGCTGTTCAATGCAAATATATCTATTGAGAAAATGAGGAACAGAACTTCAAGGCATATGTATGTATATATGAAGGGCACCGTCTCTATTTTGAAAATGAAAAGTAGGACAAGATAGAAAAATAAATGGAAGGTTTCGAATAGTCTTTTTTTATTCTGGAAGGTGTTGAATAACTAATATAATAATTTTACTAGTAACTAATTTTCATGTATCACCTTATAATTTTTGAAATATGGTATCATGAGGATGTAGGGAAATTAGTCATATTGAATAATTTTAGACCCATTATATTTTAAGATATTCTAATAGCCATATGAGATCTGTCTCTGTTTGCATCAAACTATCCTCCTATTTTCTTTTCTATGTCCTTCCATTTGCATATGTTTTGTAAGTGGGGTGCAAATCTCATCTTATAAGCCGGTTTTCTGAGGTTGAGTTAGACATAAACCCACTTATTATGATAGTATCTAAGCCAGTTAGAGCCTATCATAGTCAAATTCTTTGGGACTATTATGCCACTATTATCGAGATACTACTGTTAGACCATCTATAATATCCAATCCCATGCCCGGGATGCTAATTTCTTGACATGAGGGGGTTTGTTGAAGATGGGCTCCTTTTAGACCATCCATGTATTTAATCCCATGCTCGAGATGTTCATTCCTTTGTGTAAGGGGGTGTGTTAGAGATTCCACATTGACTAAAGACTAGATTATAATATATAAGTGAGTACAATTCTCACCTTACAAACAGGTTTTGTGAGTTTAAGATAGACATAAACTCATTTACTAAGATGTTTTACTCTAAAGTGTGGAAGGTTTTAGTTTATTACTCTACGTATATTCTGTGTTCATGGGTATTTGTATCTAGAAAGTTGCATCACATTATAATCCTAGATAACATTCTCCTCTCTGTATATCAAGAGTCCTACATATGGTTGATATCCAAAGCGTATGGATTACATTTTCTACTGAATTAGAAGCTGTTTCATTCTCTAATCTTTCTTATTCTCTACATTCTCCCCTACTATATTTAAGATGATGTTAGAGAATTACCATCTAGTGAGACCTATACCATCACAATTCTGCTAACACACTACTAAAAGTATGAAACCATTTTATTTTTTTATAGCTTCCTTCTTATTCCAACGTGATCTATCTCACATTTTTTTTATCATGGTTGCTGCTCTGCTGGTTTTGTGATCTTTTGTGGCTCTCCATGACAAGGCTGTTTTCTCCATTTGGTGGGAGGGGGTGTTTTGGCATGTGACTCTTCTCACCACTGCCATCACTATGATCTCCATCTTTATGTGACATAATCCAGCAAATCACTGTTATCTGCCTTCAATAGAAAACCTCCATCAACCTTTTTAGGCAGAACCACCACATACTAGATGAGTAGATGCCAAAAGAGCCCAGATCTGCGTTCTCACCATCAATCCTCTTTGTTCTCCCACTAAACTTTTCTGGTGGCATTTCCCTCTAATCACCACTGTTGCTTCGGTCTCCATCCTCTGGCAAGTCTGTTGAACGCCTCATCCCATCACCATCCACTTTGCCAGAAAGTTTATGGCGGCTTTCTGGTTATGTTTCTGGTGGCTCAGATCCAGCAACATCATATTCCAACTCTTCATATTTGTTAATCATATTTCTGCTGTTGGATTGTCTTTTTTCTATCTCCATTGCTGGCTATTTTCCCCCTCATTACTATCTTCATTTTATCCTAGCAGCTCAATCATCTGCAAATGTCTGCCTCTCTGGTAAGTGTGGGATTGGCTGCCACTATTTGAACCTTACTAGTGGTGCATGATTGGTCCTGTGCAGTTTTCTGACCAGCAGTTTCACCTTGACTCTCCTTGCAGTGCTACTAGTCTGGTCTCTTGATTTTTTCCACTTTCGTTGGACGGATCTCCTTATATACATGCCTTCTTTGATGCCTTTTTACCTCCATGATTCTCTTTCTTATAGTTCTTTTTTATTTAAAATAAATATAAAAAATGAGTATTAATATGTAAAAGGCTTAAGGCTTGAATAATGATATTTAATGCACTCAGGAAATAGAAATAGTATCTTCTTCTACATTTTATATGAATTCAATGTTCATGGTGGGTTTTATTGATAAACAATCATGGGAAATAGTCTCTACGGAGTCTAACAAGAGTCCTGTATGAAGAACCTATGCAGTGCATGTTCTACTGAATAAGAAGCTGTTTCATTCTCTATGTTCTCTCTTTCTCTCTAAATTCTCTCCCCTAATTGTAACATTACATGAATCACTGTACAGTAGATATGCATATGTTCATCTTGTACATTAAGGTTAATAATTAGTTTTCTAGAACAGAGCCAAACTGAAGGAGTAAATTCTAATTATTTATCCTAACATAATAAAGTACAAGAGAAATAAAGGAATACTATAATGGGGTTGCTCTTGCTCGAATGTTATTTCAATCTGTTGACTGCTAATGTAATTTCTTGTGGGTTGAATTATTGTTGGAGATCAGTTGTTGCATTTACTATTTCTAACATATTTATTATCTGGTAACTATGGGAGTAGGGGCATTCAATAAAACCATAGCAGGATCATGCAATCCGTTGGGATGAGGGAATTAATTTTTAGTTAGAATTTGTCTTATTGATATCCATCAAGAGGAAGAATATAAATCCAGGCAAATGAAACAATAGTCTTTGCCTTTGTTAAACTGCTATAGCACCAAATTATAAAATTGGTTTCAAATTTATCTGGATCATTATCTTTTTCTTTTCATCTGAATGGAAATCTTTGCTTTTGGATTTAAATATTTTTGCATGATTGTCCTTGACTCATTGTTCAAATGTCATATAATGTAGGAAGAGGGAATTGTTGCCTTGGAATTTGATAGGAAGTCATCATTATTGCGTAAACAAGAGGATGAGAACCTTGACATGGTGAAAATTGACAAAATTCGATCATGTGTTGAGAAGTTGGAGTCTGATTTAATTAGCTTACGGCAGTGCATCAGTGAAACAACTTCATCAATTTTGGAAATGATAGATGAGGAGCTTTTACCCCAGCTGGTTGCATTAACTGCAGGGTATATTCATTTGAATCAATGCATTAGAGTATTCTAACTTAATGATGTGTTAATATCAATCTAACTTAATGATGACCTTATGGTTGTTTTGTAGATTAGCACAAATGTGGAGAACAATGCTTGAGTCCCATGAAACCCAAACACTCATCTCCCAGCAGTTGAGTGACCTCAGTGATAATCATAACACGATACTAAATTCTGAATATCATCACCAGGCTACAATTCAATTTCAGACTGAGGCCTCTTATTGGTATAGCAGCTTTTGCAAACTTGTAAAATCTCAACGGGAGTATGTGAGGATCCTCTATGAATGGGTTAAGCGTACTGACAGCCTCAGGGATGGTCAAGAAAGTAGCAATCATTCTTCTGTTCTTACCATTTGTGAACAGTGGGAGCATGGGCTTAACGAGTTACCAGAAAAGGTACTTTTGGTCAAAATTTGATGTCAATCTTTGTTCCTTGGACTTTGATTATTCTTGACATGAAAAACAGAAAATCTCTCAAAACTGGAAAATCTTTACTTTCAAAATTCAAACTAGTGCAACTGGTTTGTTTTGTCTGCAATGCTATCTCCACAGTAGTCCTGTTGTTCTGTTTTCACCTACTGTACATCGGCCTTGGCTCCGCCCTTCCAAGTGACTCAGTTTTTACTTTTATCTCACTCAGTAGAGCAGAAGTCAACAAAGCATAGTCCAGCCACCGAGTGCTTGTTTTTTTGCTTCATGCCAGTATTTGCTAGTTCTGTGTGTCTATGTAAACTTCAAACTCTAGGCCATGATGTTGAATTACAGATATCATCTGATTAAGTCATTGTTCCAAAAGTTTAAACTGTTGGGGTAAATGCACATGAATGTTTCATATCTAGCAGTTTCTCTGCACTAAAGTTCTGGTTTCAAAACATTAATTGGTTCCTTGTATTATGAGTGTTCAAAAGTTGGTTTGAAAGATTAAATGATTTGTTTGAATAAAAACTTTCTTTTCTCCATGTTACCACCAAACGTCTTAAAGAATTTCATCAGTTGATTTTCTTATAAATAGCAAGACTTACAAATTTGCTGACACTCTGGCTCGTTGCAGGAGACTTCTGATGCAATAAAAAGCCTATTGTCATGCATCCGTTCCATAACTTCTCAGCAGACCGAGGAACACAACATTCTGAAAAGGTTACAGAAGCTTGAAAGAAAATTCCAAAAATGTGTGAACTCCTTGGCTGAGATGCAGCAAAAATTAGACGGAGATATGGCTGATACAAGCCCCAGGCATCCAATACATGTTAAGAAAAGTGAAACAGAAGACATTAAGAAGCAAGTGGAGAACGAGAGAGCAAATTATTTGGATGCTGTTCAGTATAGTAGGGCCATGACCCTAAATCAGCTACAAACTACACTTCCCCCTCTCTTCCATTTACTGATGGAATTTTCAAGTGCTTCATCTCAGGCTATTGAGCTTATCAATACCCCAGTCAAGCCATTGGAGTAGAGTGCAGAGGGATATTGCACCACATAACATTTTAATTGCTGTCTGGTGCTTTGGATGGTATAAGCAGAATATATATATTTGTATTTGTATATTGTAAATTGTGTTCTTGTCAGTTTTTCAACTGACACAATTGTGTTGAGTCATTGATGATGATGGTATCAAAATTAAACTCTTTTGTGTATCCCTTCCAAGCCACCATATTCTGAAGTTTTTAATGGGGGCTGAAGGCTATTATTTATATTGTAGCAAATGGAAAGAAAAGAAAAGAAAAAGTAGAGGAGAGGGTATATACTAGTATCAATTTATAACAATAAATTTATAATGTGCATGCATTTGATTGATGTCAGGTTTCATAATGCATATAACTGAGACTTTAGGTTAATACATATATGAGATGTCAGGTTTTATAATACATATAATGTATCTTTTATTAATAATAATAAAAATAAACAATGTTTATTGTTTTTTTGTTTTTTTTCTTCATATTTTATCTTTTTATTCTTGGGAATACAATCAACATTGTTTAATCACTTGTTTTGAAGAAATTGCCCATGACAAGTAAAAGTTACTATAATGGAAAATTAAGAGTTATTCCATTGTATAATTATAATATAATATTATACGAGTCAATATAAATTTTTATTTTATTTTATAACTGTATTTTAATGTATGCAGTTTTTTCATAACTCCAGTATAAAATTTAAAAATCCATTTTTTTATAATTAAAATGTGCACACCTTTTTTAATTGTTTTGTTGTGTACATATATTTTTTTTATCCTTTCCTGTCTCTGTAAGCACTTGATTTAACTATTTGAAAGAGATTATCCATTATAAGGAGTTACTTTGATGAAAAACTGCAAGTGTTTCTATTGATTAATAAAAATACTATAAAAGTTAATAAAAAAATCCTTTCTATAATTGTTTTGTATATAACAACTTTTATAATTTCAAGATAAATTTTAGAAACTTATTTTTTATTTTGACGATTAAATTACAAGTGTGTAACTATAACATTATAAAAAATTAATAAAGAATTTATTTTTATAATCCTTTATCCATATGTTTTTATAATTTCAATATAAATTTTAGTAACTGAATTGTTTTTTCATTTTGATACTTATTATAATAATTTATTTTTTAATTATAAATATGCTTTTTATAAACATAAAAAAAATAAGCAAATATACATTGTCATGCTATTGAGATTGGTTATTACTGTTTTTTAGTCTAAGGAAAATTTTTTTCATACTTTTTTGGACAGAAAAAATAAAATAAAATAAAATGAAATTAGTTTATTTATATGGTAAAGTTAAGATTAGTTTATTTCACAGTGCGCGTTGAAACATTTTTTTTTCTATTATTATCTTCAACACTCTACAAATTGTTATCAGCTACTTACCCCAACTTCTGCTCTCAATTCATGGTTCTTTTTTTCCGCGTGATATTGATAGTGAGTTTCTTCTTCTTCTTCAGGTTAGGGTTCAATTAGGGTTTTAGTAAATTGAAGGATTGTGCTTGATAATGATAGAATGCATGGTTTGAATGAGGTTTCTTGATTGTTTTCCATGTAAATAGGGTTCTAATTAGGGATTTAATACGTTGTTGTTTGCTGATGGGAATGATGTGCCTTTTGATTGTGCCGTGTTTTAATCCGATCTATGCTGTGGGTGCCTGTCACTGAAGCAAAAACTGTGTTTACATTGTTATGTAGCCTAGTTATGTGCTGAACTTCTTTTTCATTTTGTTTATAATCTTCATGGTTGTTATATTATTACCGTCGAGATGACAGAGACCAGATAATGGAGTATTATTTAGTATTTTTTTAGGAAAGTTACCAGAAATTTGCATCCCTGGAGGAGATGAGCCTGACAAAAAACAAACAATTGAAAATTTGCTAAAAGCAGCTAACTAGAGCTGGTTTATTTTATGAATATTAACTATATCTTAAAATGGTCTACAACTATTTGAAAATGACTGTACAGATGTATAAAAGGGGATCTTTCTCTGATGAATTTGAGACACCCGTAATTGAACATAAAAAGATAATGTCACTGATATATACATTTATCTGCATGTCACATGTATTTTTCAACATACACTATAAATCCATGCAAACAAGATTATTGTAGACATTAATGCTCATAAGCTTAGATAGGAAATCAAATCCAAGATTTCTAGTAATTAGCTTATTTCCCCCTCCTTAGAGTACACGTATATGTAGAAAATAAAGTTTACAGATGAAGGATGAAAAATATTTCTTAAACTGATTACCCATAAGTCCTACTTGGATAGCAATTGTCTGCAATGCTTACCAGAATGGTTAGCCAGATATGCTTTATATTTTGCTTACGTTGGAACACAATTTTTTTTACAATAATTTATCTTATTTGTTGTAGTTGATGGACAGGAACTGACATCAACAGTATATAAATTCTAGATTCATTTTGGTGAAGAAGCATTTCATAAACAAGTCAAACAAAAAATTGAGCACAACGTAGCCATTTTACTGCGTGGCCTAGCATATTTGTCCTTTTAGAGGTAATTTTCCTTAAGTCCAAACCTCATTTAATCCTATCACAACACTATGTGCGTAGTTTTATCTCTACTGCAAGGAGAATTGTCTAGGGAGACAGTTTAATAGTTCATATACCTGTTATTAGCTTTTGGTGAATTGATATTTTGCCAGTTGCTTATGCAATTGTACAATTAGTTTATATTTGAAATGATACTGTTTTTAATGGTAATTAGTTCATCCTGCAAGTTACAATATCTACAAAATGAATCTTGTTCCTGTTAAAGATTATAATTTTAAGAAAAAATGAGAGCCTTCAAACTGATTTTAGTTGTTAACCTGGTTTTTTGTTGGCTTCCCCTAAAGTCTTGTGGACTTCCTCTTTGATCTTGTTGGCAAATTTCATAATAAATATATGGCCAAGGACTTGTCATGATTTTGTTTCTTCCTACGGCAAAAATATATCAAGTCTAATTTATTGTCAACTCCAGTATTAATAAAATACTTGAAAAATTACAAGCAGGTCTGGTCACTGCAATTTGTACTACTAGGGTAGGGTGTTTTCATAGTTAAGTGTAAAAGAAAAAGCTAGACTAAGGATAAAAGGCTTACTTGTATGTGTTATCAATAACAAGCTAAAAGAATAACACGAATGAGGAATGACATTGATTTGGTTACCCTTGACAAATGGGGTCACATAGTGGGCATACATTTGGTTTGGATTTTATCGGTCAGGGGTAGTAATTTAGTATTACAAGACTGTAAAGATGCCCAATCAGCAAAGTCATACATTCTTTATCTTATGTTGTAGGTTGATTTGTTTTAACTGGAGGGATTGTTGGATTCCTTTTACCTAGGAATACTGCAACATTGAACAGTGGTGTGCTCTTTGTTGGTGCTTTACTGTTCCTCAATACCTGTAGCTTGAAGATCTGGAGGCAAGGAAAATCAAGTTTACCATTTATTCTAGGACAAGAAGGTATGCAATTTAAGGGGTATTAAGATAGTCCTGGTGTATGAATAAAAACAAAGCAACTGAAAAAACTACAGCATAATCTCAATGCAGTGCTTTTATCTCGACTGGCTTTAGTGTTATTATAGGTATATCTCAATGAAGTGCTTCTATCTTATATTTTGTCAGATTTTCCTGCCTTCTCACTGGTGCCTTTGTTATCTATATCCTCCACTGGTCCAATCAAAACCACCCTCCAATTAGCATTTATTGTTCTTATCTAATAACAAATCTAACTGCATGTTCTTTTTTCTTAAGCCACCCAATTGATCTCTTATACTTATGGTTACTGAATACCAGATACTGATTGTTGAAGAAGAGGTATTTCAACAGGTTATATTTGGTAGAGGAACTACTGTTACAGAATATGAAAGTGGAAGAGGTGAATCGATGTCAGATTCAAGAGTGGTATCCAAAGTTCAAATCTGTATCCATCAAGACTTTAATTCATCAACTCCCCGAGTCATTTATTCAGTACCTTCTTGATGACTCAGGGCCCTTCCTCTTACCTGTTTCTGTCTTAAATGAAGATGCATTACCCAATAGAATTCATAATCCCAATGAGGAAGAAGATTTTCAGGTGTCAGAGGGATCTGGTGATGAAGCAGAAAGTTCTCCACCACCTTCTTTTCCAGAACTTGAATTGAAAATTAAGGAATCCATTGAGTCCCTTGGGGGTGCAGTCTTTCCCAAGCTGAATTGGAGTGCTCCAAAAGATTCTGCTTGGATAAGTACTGCTGGTACCCTTCGGTGTACCAGTTTCAGTGAGATTGCACTTTTATTTCGGGCATCTGACTCATTGGTCCATGACTTGTGCCATGTGTATGATTCATGCCAGGACAAATCTTTGACGAGGCCCCATAACTTTTTTCTTGCACTCCGGAAATGGTATCCATCCCTTCAGCCAGACATGGAATTTCGATGTTTCATACGAGATCAGAAGTTAATTGGAATTTCTCAACGAGAGGTTACTACTTTTTATCCTGTTTTGCTTGAAAAGAAGAATGATCTCCTTTCGTTGATACTAGCATTTTTTAACAATCATGTGAGGGCTAAATTTGAGTCAGAGAACTACACATTTGATGTTTATATCACAAAGGATGAGAGAGTTAAGGTTGTGGATTTTAACCCTTGGGGTGCCTTCACATTGTCCTTGTTGTTTGCATGGGATGAATTAGAGCTTATTCATAGTGAAGGAAATGATGTGGAGTTTAGAATTGTGGAAGATCGTTGTGCTGTTAGGCCAGGCCTTAAAACAGCAGTACCTTTTGATTACTTGGATACCAGTGCGGGCAGTGGTTGGGATCAATTTCTAAGGAGTGCAGATGAAGAGTTAAGACAACAGTCTACTGAAGCTGGTGCATGATAATCAGCTGCTGTTTCTCTATTATCACTTAAGGTAGCAAATAAAAAAAGTAGCTTTTGTATTTTTGAGTTTTTTGACAAGGGGGAAAAATCGTGTTCGAAAGCATTACCGCATGGAGGATGCAGATTTCTTGTTTAACACAAACCTCTTAGTCTTTATGGTTATGAAGTTTATTTTGTTGGACTTCAGACATCACATTTTTAATTAAAGTTTTTCTGTTGGTCATTTTAAGCTGCAACCAATTTCAGGGCTTCAGATAATTAAGTGTTGAAACTCAGGCACACGGACATCTGAAATGACAATTGTGTACTATAGCATCATGTGCTTATTTTGTACCTCAGTATTTTGGAGAAAATTTATCACATGTTGTGTATTTTTTTTTATGAAGAAATGAGTTGCTACTACATGTTTGTGTTATTCATGTGCTTATTTATGTTTGTTTCTTTCATTGCAAACTCTTCCATGATGTTCCTTTGAACTAACTGGTGACACTAATATGCATAATTCTTTTTTGGTGCCCTTCACGTGCATCTTTTCTATGCATATGTTCATTTAATAATTTAGTTCTTTTGTATCTGCATTTGCATCACACGGCTTCATTACTAGAGATGCAGGTTAGAATTATAGTTTCGTTTGGATTAACTTGCTTTTTGTAAAACTGTTTTTATAACAGATTCTTGATAAATGATTTTTCTCCAAACATGTTTTTCCTCCTGAGCCATGACTACAATTTAACATAGATTTGTTTCCTTCAAAGTTCATTAATCGATTTAAGTTAAAGTTATAATAATCTATCACTAATCCTTTCTAGGAGTTGAATGACAAAGAGGTCCTTTGAATTGAATCCATTGTTTGGAATTGAGTTGTGATACGCTAAAAATCCATAGTTTGTAATACACCCACCTGAAGTCCAAGTTGAGATAGCTGAATGGCATTTTGTTGAGCAGACATGTAAGGTTCTTGGGTTTTGTCAAATTTTCCTTCCTTTAGAACTCTTAGCGTAATTTGAGTTTATTACATCCTTTGATCCTGTCTATGAAAATGGAAAGAAACAAAAACCAGTATATTTTACAATTCTACAAATAGGACTCCACAACTTTCATAATAATAACACTAAAGTTATTGAGAAACTTATTCTCACCCTAATATTAATAACTTCAAACATACTTTCAAAGTTTTCATGTTATCAGTACTCACTGTCCAATGAAACATGTTTTACAAAAAATTGAGCTTGTTGAAAGAATAATAGCTTTGGTCATTTGGTAAATATATTCAATACTTAATATTATGGATAACCAAAAGTAATTTATAAAAGAGGAGTTGTGGAGGGTGAATTACTCATTATTACGATATTTTGTTTATATCCTTATTTATTTGAGTAAATCTTTTGCTTAAAAAAATATTACAGACACAAATTTATTTTTTATATTTTCTAATAATTTTTCTCCTTTTTTTCATCTAGCACTTTATTTCTTATATAAAAATCGAATTTTTTCCAATGAAATTAATTATCCTAACTTTTAAGTAAATAACCAGTTATACAATCAAAATATTTATTTTTCGTAAAAAATCCACAAACATTTTTATTATTAATAGGAAAGAGACTACCTCTATGTTTTTAAAAGAAAATAATGGTAGTTACGTGATTGTAATATATTGAATTGTTGAAAGATGTAATCTGGCGTAGAGAGATACTAATAATTGATAATAAGAATACAAAAATACTTATAATTTTTAGAATGTAAGATAAAAAATATAAATCTATATATTATATAATTATAAATTATATGAATTGATAATAAAGATTTATGTATATTAAGTAAATTTTATTTTTTTTTAAAATAGAAAAATATTTTTTATGATTGATTTAAAATGATTTATTTTTTATTTTTATAATTATAATAAAATTTTATATAATAAATTTGAATTTTTAGAAAATTAATGTATTTTTTTTAAATCTTTGAATCAATTTTATTTATTGAATTCCTTAACCTTATTTCTACCATTTGCCTTTCATATATATTCTTTATCCTTCACCTTTTTATTCATTGCGAAAAGTCTTTCCGTCCAAAGTGAAAACGGTGTCGTAAAGGTGGCTTCTCTGGTGCCAAGTGAAAACTGAGAAGAACCCTATTATTCTTATTGTTGTTGGGAGCAGAACACAGACGTGAATAGTTGTAGCCATGGCGGAGGAAGCGGAAGAGACGATAAACGCAGTCAGAATATTTGTCGGAGGATTGGCGGAAGCCGTCAGCGCCGAAGACCTTCGAAGCTTATTCTCCTCTCTCGGCACCGTCCAAGCCGTTCAAACCATCCGAACTAAAGGTCGCAGCTTTGCCTACATCGATTTTCAATCCAATCCTAAATCCCTTTCCAAGCTCTTCAGCAAGGCAAGAATCAATGACTATTTTATTTATTTATTTTTTGTTTCCAATAATTATCAATGGCATTGTGTGATTCATTTAGCCAACTTCACCTAATGGTTTATGGACATGTTTATTCGAACTTTTCCCTATCAGCTTTTAGGAAAAAAAAGAAGAAGAAATAATTCTGCGTAAGCTGAAATTCGAGTTACAGATAATACTTAGTTATACTTATGAATAAGATAGTTTTAACTTATAGAATTTTTTTAATTCTTTTTAGCTTTTCTTTTCTAGAATTACTTACGAAAAACTTGTTGATAAGCTGCGAATGCTTTTTTTTTTGTCTTGTTTTGTTTTCAGTGACTAATTTTAACACTTGATTGACATTGCAGTATAATGGGTGTCTTTGGAAGGGTGGAAAGCTGAGACTGGAGAAGGCCAAAGAAGACTATCTCGCACGGATGAAGAGAGAATGGGAGCATGACGCTCTTGATGATGCTACTCAACCACCCCCTAGTTCTCCTAAGGACACCACCGGAGACTCTTCCAAGTCAAATACCAAACACCTCAATATTTTCTTTCCCAGATTGAGAAAGGTCAGTTGATTAGTGTTTTTTAGAATATGCGTTTCAATGTTAGGGTTAATCTTGTGATAGTTTCGTTTGTTGAGTTGAGGGTAAGGGTGATGAGTAGGCAGTTGGATTGGGTAGGAGTTAGATGGGTTATGTTTGTGATCTGTGAACTGTATGCTTGAAATTATTGTTGTGGGTTTCTTGTGTTTTGTAGTAAGGTGGAAAAACTTAGTTGCACTGCTTTTGGTGTTGTTCACTAGTCAGAGATGAAGTTTCACCTGGTTAGGGGTGCTACCTAATTTTCAAATGTGATATGTTGGTGATTGAGATGCAACTGTGATCCGAGAAAACAACACCTAAGGAATTTGCATTGCATCTAAGTTTTCTTCTTCTGTTAAACTGAAGGAAAAGTCTTTCATTGAGTTAATATTTAAGTATGTGTAGAAAATCAAGATAGGCCTGTTGGGATGTTGCACTGTTAGTTAGGTCTTGAGGGTTGAGAGTAGGCCTTATAGTTTATTTTTATTAGTTCAGCTCTTATAGACAGCTGTTAGAATAAGTGTTTTATAAGTTGTACAACCATTTTCAGAGCAATGATTTTTATTTTAAAATTAGTTTATTTATTTTTTATGCATAAATACATAGTCATTTAATTATGTCAAATGTATCCTTGCATTTGCATTGTGTTTAATTATGTCTAACGATATTAGGGCTAAATGATATGACTTCGCTTTTACATGCTACATATATACCTGTGCAGGTGAAAACCATACCATTCAGTGGAACTGGCAAGCACAAATACAGTTTTCAGAATATTAAAGTTCCTCCACTTCCTGTGCATTTTTGTGATTGTGAGGAGCATTGTAGTCCTTTTGTCACTGAAAAAGGGAAACTATATATTAATGGGGCAGCCGAAAGAGGTGGAATGAATGATGAAGAGATTAGCATAATGAATGCTGTGATGAACAAGCTACTTCAAAAAGAAAAGGTTTCCAGTGCCGAGAAGCTTGGAAAGGAGAAGGATTCTTACAAATCACCTGATGCTTTACAATCTGATGAAGATAGTGCAACAGATGAAGATGATCTCATTATTAACATGGAGATGAAGACAAATAAAACAGCTTTAATAGGGAACCAGGAACTTGAAAGAATCCTGGAAAATAAGGTATTTTTTCTTTATTTTTGGGGGAGGAGGTGGAGAGTATAATAAATTAGGGTCTAGGCAGTAATGTCAGTTTCCTTTTAGCAAAGAAATGTATTCTATTCCATGTAATTATTGTTTTTAATCTTCAGGAATCATGGTTGAATATAACAAAAATTGCTAAGGAAGAACCCAACAAGAGTATGCCTCAAGTAGAGAAAAGGAATAATAGCAATCTCAACAAGAACAAGAAGAGGAAATCAATTCCCGCATTGGAAATGGAAAGTAATGCAGAAACAACCCCTGGAGGCAAGGGTAATATGCAGAATAAGGTGGGATCTGGTGACCCGGAAGATGTTTTTGGGGAATTGACTAAAGTTTCATGGTCTCAAAAGTCTTCATGGAAAGAACTTCTTGGTGGCGGAGGCAATACTTCTTTCAGTGCTTCTCTCATATTGCCAAAGTTGGACTCTAGTAAGAATCTACAAACATCTGATGACCTGTGTGCACCTCTATCTACAAACAACAAAACTGAAAACATGGAAAGGGACAGAGAATTATGGAGCCGCCCTACCAATACGCAAGTGATAAAAGATCAAACTGAAGCTCAACCTACCAATACGCAAGTGATAAAAGATCATACTGCAGCTCAACCTACCAATAAACAAGTGATAAAAGATGTTACTGAAAATCAGCATGATGTGGCACCTAATAAGACAGGCAGAGGAGCTTCATGGCTGCAAAAACAATCCTGGACACAAATGGTTAGTGAGAATAACAATTCATTTAGCATTTCACATATTTTGCCTGGTATTACGTTCCCAGAGCCAAAGGCCAAGGACCCCATTGTGGAACCTGCCATTTCCAACTATTTCAAGCATAATGGTGTAGCTAAGGATACTATTAATAATGTTGTGAGTGATGGTTTTAAATCAAGGGAGACTATACAAGAAAATAGTCAGTATATCGGTGCCAATGACATTGCTTTTGCTCCAGTAGTTGAGGAAAAAGTTGAAACAAGTCCCAGGGAAAAATCCACTGAAAATATTGAAATAGGTGAAACGTGCTCATTTATGAGAAGTGCTGCATCTATGAAGGAATGGGCAAAAGCTAAGGCCGCTGTAAGTGGATCACTCAAAAGAAAAAGTGGTGAGAAGTAAGATGACAAGGTTATTTGTTCTTTTAGTGCAAGGAGATGAAAGTGAAAGGTAATGAAGGACAAATTGATTTTCCGACACTAGGATAAAAGCAAAATGACATTTGCAATTTGGACACCATTTTCTACACTGTTGTTATATCAAATCTCAGATCGTTCTGATTGGGAATCAGTGATATAACTAGTCCAAATTGGTTGTTGCATAAAAAATGTTTTGTAACCTTCATGATCCAACATTACCCGGTAATTTTTTCTATGAAATCATTAATCCAACCATAGCTGAACTCGTCTTAGCGAATTGGTGACGCGGTGGTTTATAAAGTGAATTGGTGTGTTGTGACTTTTTGAGATTTTTAAGTTGTAGTATGAACAATTTCAATTTTGAAGTTTATAATATGATTTTTTGATAGAATTGGTTCGTGCGGTGTATTTTTTTTTCTTGTTTTGTTAGGCCAAAATGAATGTGAATGAGGAATGAAATTACAATTGTAATATCCAACATATCAGTATATATGTTTAAGAAGGTTTTTTTTATTTTATTGTAATATTCTCACGAGTTAATATATCTTGAAAAAAACATTTTATTTAGAATTGAAAATTATTTTTAGTTTTAGTGTTATATAATACTATTTATTTGTTTGAGTTGAACTAAAAGTGATCGTTGCAAGTTGTAAGTGACTCTAACTAGTGTTTATAATATAATATTAATATGTGAAATCTCTAATTCGTATAAGACGTTTTTTATGTTATTTTTAACAATGGATTTATCCAATTAACTTGTTCTAAAACAACGAGATTGAGTCTAATTGAATTAAGCACGAATCAAACAAACAAAATTCAACTATTTGGATATCCTATATGTGATTTACAAATTCAGTGAACTTGAACAAAATTAATAATATAATTTTTGTAATTTTAGTTAATATAAAAGGCAGTTATAAATATTGTTCTCACCTTTTAATAATAAAATTAAGTATGAATTTTTGGATAAAATTATGTGTTTTTTCTTTTCTTTTTAAAGTAAAGTTTATATATTTACATAACATTTGTCCCACTTTATTTAAATTAAACAAATTAAGAAAGGTTTAATTTGGATTGTGTAGAAAGATTTGAAAATTCAAACCAACAAAAAAATGGTTGGTTCAGATTTATTTACCTCCAAATCTATTCAAATCGATGCGTGAATACTCAATGAATATTTATTAAGGGATCAACATTATGATTTAAAATTTGGGGGGAATAAAAATCGATTTTTTAAATAGAATAAAATAAAAATTCACTATATATATGGATTAAAAGCACTGATATCAGGTTTTAGAGAAACGAAAAATAAAAAAAGAAATTGACAAATTCTACCAGCATCTCAATGGGTTTTAAACTTCATACATTCATGTGATATTCCAATTTTATCTTTTTTATAAAAGTTTAAAAATTTTACTTCTCTCATAATCTCACACTACACTCTTTCATTGTACAATTCAGTAAATATGTGTATTTGGATATACATATCAAATTGTAAATTTCAATATTCATTTCCTAATAACATATCGAATTGTACAATTTGGTATATATTACTTTATTCGGAATATACATACTGAAATTCAGTATGTTATTAAGAAATAAATATTGAAATGTACAATTTAGTATGTATTATTATTTGATTCGGGATAATATATACCAAAATATACCATCCAATATTCATTTTGTAATAACATATCGAATTGTATAAATAATTTAATATTCATTTCCTAATAAGGATACTAAATTGTTAATTTGTATAAAAAAAGTAGTTTATTATATTTTTTTTATATTAGGTGCAAGTATGCAATGTAGGATGTTAATAGTTTTATTTCAACTTTTCTTTTTAAAATATAGTTATAAACGTATGTAAGCATAATATATTTTCATGAATGCATTGTTGGAATTAAAACTTTTATTCACAGTTTATTGGAGACAATGCGTTGTTGGTAGGAGTTGAGATATTTAACTTCAGTTTCATTAAATTTTGCTGGGACTGTCTAAAGGAGGATTTTCTGGCGCTGGTGAATGATTTTTTGGCAGAGATAATTGACTCAGGGGGTCAAACGCTTCTTTTATTTGTTTGATTCCTAAGTCTGATATCTGCAATTGCTTAGTGATTTCAGACCCATTTTGTTGGTAGGGTATGTGTACAAATTGTTTTGAAGATTATGTCTCTCATACTGAAAAAGGTGTTTAGTAAAGTCATCGATACTAGGTAATCTATTTTTCTTGAAGGAAGGGGACTTATGAATAATGTTCTCGTGGTCAACGAAGTTCTAGGCGAGATGAAGAGGAAGAAGAAAAGTTGTGTCTTTTTCAAGGTGGATTATGAGAAGGCTTATTATATGTTAGACAGACTTGGTTTTTTGCAAAAAGTGGATATCTTGGATTAAAGCGTGTTTGGAATAAGCTTTGGTGTCAGTTCTAGTAAATGGGAGTCCGACTAACGAATTTATTCTGAAGAAAGGTTTGAGGCAAGGTGATACTTTAGCTCCATTCTTGTTTCTTATAGCGGCTGAAGGATTAGCTGGGGTTTCTAGGACTACGATCGAGAAAGATTTGGTTGAGAGCTTGGAGATCGGGAGGAAGAGGTTTAAGGTGAACATGCTTCAGTACACTGATGATACTTTTTTTTTTCTTTTCTGTAAAGAAAACTTCAAAAGCATGTTTAATGTAAAGGTTATTCTGAATTGCTTCGAGATGGCTTATGGACTTAAGGTGAATTTCTTAAAGAGCAAAATTGGTGGGGTAGGAATCGATCAGACTGCGATCCTCTATTTTACGTCAATTTTAATCTGCGATGTGATGAAAACTCCTTTCAAGTACCTAGGGATGCCTGTAGGGGAGAGTCATAAGAGGGGCGAGTTTTGGAACGAGGTGGTCAATAAATCAAGAGCATATTAGGTAAATGGAAGGGTAGATTCATCTCGATGGTTGAGAGGATTTGCTTGATAAAGTCTGTTCTGTCATCTATCCCTTTGTTTTAGCTTTCTTTGTTCAAGATACCATCCACCGTGTTGGAGAAGATTGTAAGTCTTAGGTTGCTTGGGATAAGGTATGCAAATCTTGGGATGCGGGCGGTCTTGGCATTATCAATATTAGGCTTTTCAATTTGGCCTTGCTGGAAAAGTGGTTTTGGCGTTGAGTTCGAACAAAAGTGGGTTGTGGAGGGAGATCATCGAGTCTAAGTATGGAGGCTAGAAAAGCTTGAAAGAGCTGAGGGTCAATTACAACAAAGTCTCCCTTTGGTGGAGATTTGACGGAGATCTGGAAGTTAGAGGTTTGGGGAGGGAAGTTTGAAGATTGTTTTAAATGGGAGGTTGAAAATGAGAGAAATATTTTGTTTTGGGAAGATAATTGGGTGGGTTCTGGCGCTTTGAAAAGTAGATTCCCGGGGCTCTTTTTGTTGTCTGCCAATAAGGAGGCATATTTATCTGACTGTGGGGAATGGGTTAATAATATGTGGGTGTGGAACTTAACTTGGAGAAGGGGCCTCTTTGTTTTGGAGGAGGCCCATGCAGGTCAGCTTCTTGAGGTGGTTCTCTGTTTGAGTCTCACTTTGGAGTTTGAGGATAAATGAGTTTGGAAGGATAACGAGTCAACAATGTTTTCTGTCAAGTTTGCCTACGGTCTCCTTAGGGAAACAGGAGAAGAGGAAAACTCACGGTTGTACAACTTCTTCTGGAGGATTACGGCTCGTGCTTCAGGTCATGTCATAGCCTAGAGGGTGAATGAAAACAAGATAGCCTCCAAAGTCAATTTGGAGAGACGAAAGATTTAGGTTGTGAGCAACCTTTGTTGCTTATGAGGGGTGAAAGAGGAGTTGACAAGTCATTTGTTCTTTGGTTGCAAAGTTTCTTGGCTAGTTTGGAATCTTTGCTACGCTTGGTTAGGAGTGAGTTCGATAAATCTTCTTAACCTTGTTTCACATTTCATGCAGTTTAAAATTCTTGATGTGCCTACATCTATTAATTTAATTTTGGGTAATGTTTGGATTGCACTGGTAAGTGAGTTATGGAGACATAAGAATAAATACATTTTTAATGGCGAAGTAGTTGTTCATTTTGAAATTTTCTCCTTGGCATAATTAAATGTTTGGTCTTGGATTTCCTCAAAGGTATCATTAGTGGGTTTCTTCTTCTCTGATTGGTGTTCAGAACCACTGGTATGTATGCAGTCGATCAAAAGTTGCTTATAGGGCGGTCGTGCTATTTCTTAGTTTTTTCGTTGTCTAGCTGGTAACTTTGGAGTAGGTAGTTGGAGGTAGCTTTGTTGTTTTTGTTTTTATTTGGAGAGAGGGCGTTTTGTCACTTTTGCTTTGTATAAGAGTTAAACCACCCCTTAAATGAGTCATATTCATTTTATTTTTTCTTGTTGATAAAAGAAAATCTTTATTTGAAAACATCTTTGTTATCATGAAGTAAAACCATTTTATTTGTAATCTAGTTTATACTTTTTCACATCAACACACTTTGGTTTCAGATTAATTGTAGCATAAACATGAATACAAATAAAATAATTAATAATTTACATATTGTTAAGTTGTTTATGTTGGTTATTAATTCTGATTATATTATTATTAATTTTGATTTTATTACCCTTAAACTATTTTATCGTTATTATTGCATTAATGGTCAGTTTACCGGGTCTGTTAGTATTCGTATCTTATAGCTTCTAATAATTGTAATTTTATTTTATATATATATATATATATATATTATCGAAGTAAATCAAAATGAATGAGATCAACTCAATGGTTTTGCAATCTTGTCCAATTATCTTCAATCAGTTGTCTTCTCTTATTTCCTTCAATTAGTTCCGACCGTTTATTCTTTTTCATATTTTATTTTTTAATCTTCATATATATACCCATGAAACAATCTAATTCAAATAAATTAGGTTGAGATTGTTTTGTAATTGGATTAAATTTAATCCAACCTAGCTAATATATTTCATGTAAGTGTTTATGAGATAAGTTTTACTTAAATTATTGTGTTTAGTTTGAAGAATTATATAGGATGCAGGAAGTGTCTTAAAAAGAAAAGATATTTGATATAAAAAAGAGTCACATAAGTTTTATTTAAATATAAGGATAAGGATAAGGATAAGGAAAGGGTGATGAAGGGTTTAGGGTTTGATTAGAAACATGTGGAAGAAGGAGTGGAAAAGAAAGACGGAATACACTAAAACAAAATGAAAAGAAGAACATAAGCATTATCGCATGTGACTCAGATATTGAACAAGGTGTGGAATTTAGTGACATTGAGCAGATCCCATGTGGGGCATTCCACAAGTAGTGAGAATTGTGTTAATGGGAGGAGATAATATGGGAATGTTGAAGTTGTTGTCAATATCAATGAGGATCTTAACTCTTGCGGCATCGCAAAGGCAAACACCAGCATGAACTCCCATCCCCTCAAGGGTGTTGCAGCATTCGGAGGTTGAGCCCACTGTAACACTCAAATTCAACATACCAGAACATGCACTCAGCCCAGCCATATCCATAGGACATCTTTCAGAGGTCACCATTGAGAGTGAGAGCAGATTCAGAGAGAGGAATAGACCAACACAAACACTACCCTTCCAACCCATTTCACTCAACAAACCTAATTCCTTCACAACACTTTCTTACACTTTTCTTTTCTATGTGATCGATTCTGAATCATTAACAACTCAACACCATTATAGCCCTAAAACTTCTGCATTAAGAAAATAGAGGATGTTATCAAGATTATAATACATGACTTTAACAACTTTATAAATAAATTACCCAACACGTCATCTCCATGCATTTCACAAAAAACGATTGCATTAATTTCTTTTTACTAAACATAAGGTCTAATTCAGATTATTAAAATTAGTAAGAAAATCATTATATTATACGGGGTAAAAATACTATGTAAACAATATATATATGTTACTTTTCATTTAAATACTTTAATATTTAATGGCGGTTCATAAAATTTATTAGACAACAAGATTTTACATCATTATTTAATCGTAATTATTTTCTATAATAATTTTTTTAAACCTTATATAACTTATCCAAAAAGTCATATATTAACTAAGAATTGCTTTATTATTAGTTGATAGCGTATATAATATTTTTTATACTTAGCTCAGATATTTAATTCTTTCATATGATGTTTCTATAAATGAAATAATAAAATATAATTTTTTATATAAAAAATGTTACATAGAGAAGGTTGAGAGAGAAGGTTGAGACAAGGAATCCTATGATGCAATTTCTCTGTTCCCTATTGTGGTTGCTAGTCTGGCGGAATTAGTATGACAAAATAAAGTAAAAAATTCTCCAAGGATCAAGATAAGAAAATAAAGAAGAAGATGTTAATGTTCTTTTATTCGCTGATGATATCATATTCTTGTGTGCGGCTAATCATAAAAATAAATTTAATATAAAGGCTATTTTTAGATGTTTTGAGTTAGTATCAATACTTAGGGTTAACTTCCACAAATCAATGATAGGAGTCATTGATGTTGAGTAGGGAATGATGGACTGTTTTGCCAAAACTCTGAATTATACTCAAATGTCTAGCCATTTTAAGTATCTAGGAGTACTTGTGGGTGAGAATTCAAGAAAACGATAGTTGTGGGTACTTGTCATAAATAAAATAAGTAGTAAACTCAATGCTTGGAAGGGTAGGTATCTAACTTTGTCAGGTAAAGTTTTTTTTTTGATCAACCAGGAATAATCAAATTAAAGGGGACACTTTAGGAGTGTCCCAACCCTTATACAAAAAGCTTAATCACTCAGATCGAACTTTGGTTTCCTCAACAAACAGATCAACTTTGTCAGCTAGAGTGTCTTATTAAACCTATTTTTTTTCTTCTATTCCTTTATTTCACCCTCTTTCTTCAAAGCACCAATTTTTGTTTGTGATGAAATTGCTAAGTTACAAAGATTTTTTTTTGGGGTCGGGGAGTGAAAAAAAGGAAAACTGCGTGGATTAGCTAGGATAGTATGTGAAAGTCCAAGGGGGAATGAGGTATGGGTATCAAAGATATTGGAATCTTTAATAGGTTCTATTGGCAAAGTAGTGACGACTTGGAACTGAAGTTAAAGAGATTTGAAGAGAATTTTTTTAATCTAAATATGAACCTATTGTTGGCCTGCAAAATGGAAGTCCAATGACACATTAGTCCAAGTGGTGGAAGGACTTAGAAAAAGTGTGTGACGCTGGAGGCAACCAAAATTGGTTCCAAAAGTCTTGTCTATGGAAATTAGGGTTAGGTATTCTATTAGATTCTAGAAGGATAGATGGATTGATGAAAATAGTCTAAAACATTGTTTATCTGGGCTTTATTCCATCTCTCTAAATCAAGATAAAATTTTAGGGGAGGTTGGAAGCTGGACAACTACAAGATGGAAATGGAGAAGGGATAACTTTCATTGGGAGAGTATTTTAGAATCACAAATGGGAAATCTAATAAGTAATGTTCCACTAAAGAGGTAATTACAAGATACATGGTCTTGGCTTGGTGAGTAAAATGACTATTTTTTCAATTAGGAATGCCTATGGTCTTTGGTTGAACAATAAAAGCAATCCATGGTAGTTTTTTGGATTCTCTTTGGTTTGTGAAAGTATCCCCTACTACCTTAATTCTTGCCTGAAGGGTCATATTAGGTAAATATGCAACAAAAGTTAACTTAATCAGTAAATGTATCACCCTACAATCTCTAATTTGTCCTTTATATCAACATTCTCAAGAAACATGTAAGCTAGCTTCAAGAGTTTGGGATACATGTTGAAGGTGGTGGGAATTAGGTTTGTCCACCATAATGCATTAGTGTGCCATTATAAGCAATTTCATCTATTTGGTGTTAATAAAAAATAAAATCTGTTTTCGAAGGATTTATGGGTAGCAATAGTCTAGAAATTTGGAAACATAGAAACAAAGTTGTTTTTAAACAAGGATAGTTTACGTTGATGAAATTGTATTATGTAGTAAGCAAGTTGAGTTTGATACCATGATTTTGTTGGATCATTCCTCCAATCTTAAAAAAAAAAAAACTAATTATGGGATGTAAATGTTGGAGTTATAGTGTATTTGATGAATCCAAAGTCTTTCTTAAAGAATTTAAAAGATTGGATATAATGAAGATATGAATGTGTTTTTATAATTAATTAAATACTTATTTTGATAATCACTTTAAATCATAATAAAATATAAACTCTTTGATAATACAACGAATTAATCCATTAATTTTATAAGTAAGTGAAATCTCTTTTCTTAAAAATTATTTTACATGATAACAAAAGTTAAGGTTCTGAAAACTTTTCTAATTTGAAAGGTGATATGGAGTGAGTTAAGTACAAAGACAGCTCATGAAGATGCGAATATTAGCATGCAAATGTAGTCCATGTACCTTATTATCAAGGGTTATGATATGTATTATGTTACTTACAATATCTTTTATTAATATTTTATCAAATAATTTAATTTATGTATTAATTAAATATTTTATTATTAAAATTAAGTGATATTTCAAGAAAAAGAAGAAGGGTGTCAATTTTTTTCCCATTATCAATACGGATGACATTAAAAATGAATAAAAGGAATGGCCCGTAAGTTTGCATCCTTACCAGGGAACATTAAACATTAAATAAATTTCAATTCGTACAAATTTTGACTAAAAGACATTTCAATTCGTACAAATAAATTTATTATGATTAAAAACACTTTTTAATTATAGGGTAAATATGATTTAAATTTCGATAAATATAATTATGTGTAGTTTTAGTTTTCTTTTAAATAATATTATTTTTCAGCTTTGATATTTTCTAATCTCCATATGGCTTTTAACATTAACTTTAGGATTCGTTTATATAAATTCCAATAAATACTTTTAAGAAAAGAATTAAAACAAAATTATTTTTCGTACATTAAACTTAATTTATGTATAAGTTAATTTATAAAAAAATCTCGTTCTAACATTTTGATTTATCTCTAATCTATGTACACCTTAACTTCTGAAGAAAATTTTTATTTTCTTTTTCATATATTTTTCTTACTTTGAGAAAAATTCATAAAAAAAAAAACTCATAATAAGTTTTCTAATGAATTTGGAAGTTATTAATTAAAGAAATTTACATATTTTAAATTAAAATAACGATATTATTTTTTCAGTATATACTTTAATTAAATAATATATTTATTATCTATAAATATTAATAAATAAATTATTTTTAAAATCAGTTAGTATAAATAATTTATTATCAATTTTTTTTTTATGAAAAACTTTCATGTTAGGCATCATTATGTTACTTGACATCTAAGCTAGGTTGACACCTTAAGTAACAACAATAATTTGCAATCACATGAAAAAATACTATTAAAAAAAAGAAAAAGAAAGAAAATACAAAAATATGGGGGGACTAGACCAAAATCCACATGTTAACTATACCTATTAATAAAGAATTATAAGAACAAACTAGATGGAAACCTATTATACCAATGAAATGATTCTCTATGAATAAATCCTAAATTAGCCAACTTATCAACACATACATTCCCTTCACGAAAAATATGAGTAAGCCTAAATCTGATTTTTCCACAGAAATTAAGACAAGTATAACATCGATTACGAAGCATCCAAGGAACATTTGTCCTAGTAGTAAACGCAGCACAAACCAAGCCAAAGTCACATTCCAGCCAGACATTAGTAAGTCCCAACTTTTGAGCTTCCTCCAAAGCATATATAACTCCATAAAATTCAGCAATCAAAGTAGTCTGAACGTCAAGAAACGTAGAGAAAGCTCCAATAAACTCCCACATACTCCCATGGAAAATACTTACACAAGTGACAAGACCTAGATAACCCCTAACAACCCCATCAGTGTTAATTTTAACCCAGCTTGGTGAAGGAAACTCCTATCTAACAGGAAGAGGATGAAGAACTTTACCAGTACGAGTATTAATACCAAAAAACTTAATCACACTGAAATCCATCATATCATTCTTCATTGTTGCTTTAGAAGACTTTCCCACTAGACAAGATAAATCTTTAATAACTGAAATAGCCCTAGAAACCTCAATGTTATCCTGAAAACGAGCATAATTCCTCATACGTCATATCATCAAAATAAAAAAAGTTTTCATCTCAAGCTTAATCAATTTAACCAAAGGAATACCATCACTCTTAATAAAAGAAAGAAGATCATCCTTATTAGAGAAATGAGAAGGAAAAATCTGCCGAACCCAACTCCAAATATACAAAGCATTAGGGCATTGAAAAAATAAATGATGAATAGATTCCTCATGCTTTTCACAAAGCGTACACATAGAACAAATATGTAGACCTTTATTTTGAATATGCTCATCAGTAGGAAGCCACCCATGAAAAGCTTTCCAAAGGACAAGAATTTTGAAAGGTGGAATATTTGACAATTTTGTTTTTATTAATATAACTAATTTTATGAACTTTATTTTAATTATTCTTAATATCGCTAATAATAATAATAATAATAATAATAATAATAATAATAATAATAATAATAATAATAATAATAATAATAATAATAATAATAATAATAATAATAATAATAATAATAATAATAATAATAATAATAATAATAATAATAATAATAATAATAATAATAATAATAATAATAATAATAATAATAATAATAATAATAATAATAATAATAATAATAATAATAATAATAATAATAATAATAATAATAATAATAATAATAATAATAATAATAATAATAATAATAATAATAATAATAATAATAATAATAATAATAATAATAATAATAATAATAATAATAATAATAATAATAATAATAATAATAATAATAATAATAATAATAATAATAATAATAATAATAATAATAATAATAATAATAATAATAATAATAATAATAATAATAATAATAATAATAATAATAATAATAATAATAATAATAATAATAATAATAATAATAATAATAATAATAATAATAATAATAATAATAATAATAATAATAATAATAATAATAATAATAATAATAATAATAATAATAATAATAATAATAATAATAATAATAATAATAATAATAATAATAATAATAATAATAATAATAATAATAATAATAATAATAATAATAATAATAATAATAATAATAATAATAATAATAATAATAATAATAATAATAATAATAATAATAATAATAATAATAATAATAATAATAATAATAATAATAATAATAATAATAATAATAATAATAATAATAATAATAATAATAATAATAATAATAATAATAATAATAATAATAATAATAATAATAATAATAATAATAATAATAATAATAATAATAATAATAATAATAATAATAATAATAATAATAATAATAATAATAATAATAATAATAATAATAATAATAATAATAATAATAATAATAATAATAATAATAATAATAATAATAATAATAATAATAATAATAATAATAATAATAATAATAATAATAATAATAATAATAATAATAATAATAATAATAATAATAATAATAATAATAATAATAATAATAATAATAATAATAATAATAATAATAATAATAATAATAATAATAATAATAATAATAATAATAATAATAATAATAATAATAATAATAATAATAATAATAATAATAATAATAATAATAATAATAATAATAATAATAATAATAATAATAATAATAATAATAATAATAATAATAATAATAATAATAATAATAATAATAATAATAATAATAATAATAATAATAATAATAATAATAATAATAATAATAATAATAATAATAATAATAATAATAATAATAATAATAATAATAATAATAATAATAATAATAATAATAATAGCAGCAGCAGCAAGCAGCAGCAGCAGCAAGCAGCAGCAAGAAGCAGCAAGCAGCATTAAATATTTATAATTTATATTTTGAAAACAACTTATAATTATTTTTAATTTTCTATCCACGTTTAACTTAAAATTAATAGAAAATTTATTTTGTTCATATAATAAGTATGTTCTTGCTAATAATTTTTTTCCTTAATTATAAAATAAAGAATACATGTTATATTAAATAAAATAATTACGTATAGATAGTATTAATTATTACATCCAAAAGATAAACAATCCATGTTATAGAGCAAATGTATTTAACTCATTTTAAAAGTAAATTAAAGAAGTAAATTATGTATAATAATTTTATTATCTTATTTATGAAAAATGAGAAATGTATTACCAAATTCAATCTATTATACATCTAAAAATAATTAAATTATGTTAATATATAAGTTATAATAAATAAAATTATTATCTTTTAAAATATAATTATTATTTTATAAAATGTAGTGATTCATAAACCTAAAAGTCATGGTTCATTTACGTCAAAATTTAAAATGAGTAGAACAAAATTCTTTCCACTTTATGTTTAATTTTGGGAGACTATTTCAATTACTTAACCTTGATGGTAAACTTTAATGAACTTAATTGTTTAAAGCTGAACAACACTGGTGCAAAAAGACAAAACAAATGTGACTATTTTACATTTATAAACGTGGCTATAGAGCCGCATTTGATGAACACACATTCTTAAATCGAAGAGATAAGAAGGCGGCTATATAGCCGCATTTGTAAATCATTTTTATAAGGGCAGTTATTTCTGGTAGCCGCACTTGTATATGCTTTTGAATGATGGTTTAGGGTTTAAGGGTAATGCATTTACAAGTACAACTATTGCCATAGCCGCATTCATAAATGTGATTTAAAATGGCAGCTATGGTAAAAAGCCGCATTTGTAAATCAAAGCACTTGATTTACGAATGCAAAATAGCCACATTTGTAAATTAAAACGCTTGATTTACGAATGCGGCTTTACCTATAGCCCCACTTGTAAATTAAAGTGTTTGATTTATGAATGCGGCTATTACAAATAGCCGCATTAGTAAATGAACTTAATTTAAAAAAGGCCATCACGTTTTTAAAGACTATGTCGGTTCATAAAAGTCGTACTTAACAAACAGTAGTTGTTTATACATTTTGCACTAGTGCTCCCAATTCTTTTATATATATATAAATTACGTATGATATATATATATATATATATATATATATATATATAATAAGTAACATATTAAGAAGAACCCTCCCATACACAACTAACTCTTAGGATCATCATCAACAAAAAGGGATTATGCATTTTTTCACAATGTTTTCTGCATTTTTTTCCTATGTGTTATGCATTCTGCAGCTCAGTACCATCAATATTGTTTGTAATGGAGGATAAGTTTTAAGGATTTGCAGAATTATGTAGCAGCCGCAACAAATCAATAGAGAGAAAGCATTAGAGGATGGAAGATGAAGGAAGAATGAGCTCTAATGTTAGGTTTGTCAGCATAGTTGTTGTCAAGATTTTACACATTTTGAAGGAAATATAGTGTGGGGAAGCTATGAATTTTTTGTATAAGGGACTTAATTAAGTTCTTTTTATAGATATTGCTTTATTTATTTTTAGGAAGTTTAAACTTTGTTCTTGGTACTTGTAAAAGGATTAAGAGATCTTTAAAGTGTTCTCTTTAGGGCCAACACAGTCACACACCCACACAGAGAAATACTCGTACACACACTCACCCACACCTTATACATACTTTGACAATATTTTCATCACGTACTCCAATGCTTTCGAACCTAGCTGCTGAATATAAACCCTAAATTTTAAAGTATTTTTTGTATTGAGGTTTTACTAGATCCCAACCTCTATCAATTGCAGCTCGCACAATAGTCGACATCCACTGCATAACATAATAATTGCACTCATAACTTCCAGATTGCCTGTTGGACTGCATGTGAAAAGAAATGTATTAAATGATTGAGTGAGACACATTAAATTGAGTGAACAAATATACTTTAAACACCTTAAGGTACATCCAAGTGAGTTTTTGTGCGTTTGCAATTCCCCACCTATCAACATGTTATATCCACAGTAAGCATTGAAATAATAAATTTCATGTTAGAATACATAACATTATATATAATGTATAAGTAATGATAAATGTTAAATGAAATTGTCGTACCTATCTATAATGTGTTTAAAATAGGTAGGGGGTTTCTTATGCAATGAGCAAAACCATGCAGCAGTATAATCTTGAACAGATATGATCAATAGTTTCCAATGACACCTATATAACAAATCAATTAATTTCTCTTATTTCAATAATTTAGTATAACCTATTTAATAAATATGAACTTACTCATGGATGTACCGAGCAAAATAAATTTGTTTTCCTCCATTCTTTAAGGTAGTGCTGATGTATGCTGGTGTTTTTGACTTCTTGTTTCCAAGTGATTGAATGAGATAAGGGTCTAAAAACCCATATATATTGTGTTTCCCCTCATTGAAGCATAATCCACAAATATACCTAAATTTTAATAATTTAGTAATAATATATTTAATAAATCAAAAGTATAAAGATTTTAATATTTGAACTTACATAATCCATAATTGCAGAACTGTTATGTTAATCTCTTGATTTCCGGATGCAAGATCCAACAAATCAGACATGTGAAAGTACAACGGTATATCACAATGCCTTCCAAAAACATTGGCATCCCATGGAACCTCTACGACAATGGTATCTAAAGTTGTAGCAATTTCCACCAATGCCGCCACAAGATCATCAAAGGAGAACTTTTTTCTTCTTTCATAGAGGAAGTTTTTTCCTAGGTTTCTGCCACTCATCAACAAACAAACAAACAATTAAATTAGTTAGAATATAATATATCTGATATATAATCCTATTAGTATACAACCTTGAGTGTGAATATTTATTGTATAAAAGCTGACTAAAGGGGTTCAATGTAAAGATTATGATGTTATATATTGCGTGCCGTGTTCTGCCAGTAAGTTTCATAATGAATTCTAAGTTGCCTTATTTGGTAAGGTAATAAATTTCTACTACATGTTACATTGAAACCAACCACTAATGATTTCTCACTAATGGGTGTTATATATAACTTAACTCAAATGTTTTCCTTTTACAGTAGTTCCTAACACAAGAGTTTTTTTTAATAAAAGATAATATCTATACAAAATCTATCGATCTATTCATGATAAAATTCAGGATATGATATACTTATAAATTACTTATAATTCATTTAAAAAATCCTACAAAAATCTATTTATGAAGAAAAGATTTGTGTATACTTCACAGCATCTCAGGCATTTAGATATTTAATTCCTTCAAATAATTTTTCTATAAATGGAATAATAAAATATAATTTTTTTTTTAAAAAATGTCAGGTATTGAAACAAGGGGATCCTATGGCTAAGGCTTTGTCAGGACTAGTTAGAAAAATAGCAAAGGAAAAACTTCTCCAAGGGGTCAAAATAAGGAAAAAAAATTAGAGGTTAATGTTCTTCATGATGATATCGTATTCATGTGTGAGGCTAACCATCAAAAACAAATTTACTATAAAGCCCATCCTTAGATGTTTTGAGTTAGTATCAAGACTTAGGATTATCTTCCACAAATCAATGATGTTGAACGAGGAATGATGTACTATTTTGCAAAAACTCTGAATTGTACTCAAATGTCTATCCCTTTTAAGTATCTAGGACTACTTGTGGATGGAAATAAAAAAAAAAAACGACAATTGTGGGTACCTGTCATAAATAAAATAAAATAAGGAGTAAACTCAATGTGTGGAAGGGTAGGTATCTAACTCTGTTAGGTCGATTGTGTCTTATTAAATCTATTTTTTCTTCTATTCCTTTATTTCACTTCTCCTTCTTCATAGCTCCAATTTTTTTTTTTTTGTGATGAAATCACTAAGTTACAGAAAAATTTCTTTTGAGGGTGGGGGAATGAGAAAAGGAAAATTCTATGGATTAGCTGGGATAGTATGTGAAAGTATAAGGGGGAAGGAGGTTTGGACATCAAAGATATTGGAATCTTTAATAAGGCTCTACTGGCAAAGTGGAAGTGGCAACTTGGAACTGAAGTTAAAGGGATTTGGAGAGAAGTTGAAGTTAAAGAGATTTGGAGAGAAATTTTGTTATCTAGATATGAACCTATAGCGGGGAAACAAAATCGAAGTTGAGTGAAAACATCAGTCCAGGTGGTGGAAGGACTTAGGAAAAGTGTGCGATGTTGGAGGCAACCAAAATTAGTTCCTAAAGTCTTGTATATGGAAATTAGGACCAGTAAATTCTATTAGATTCCCGGAGGATAGATGTGTTAATGAAAATAGTCTTAAACATTGCTTTCCTAGGCTCTATTCCATCTCTCTAAATCAAGATCAACTGTAGGGGAGATTGAAAGCTGGACAACTATAAAATATAAGTGAAATTTAAAATGGAGGAATGATAGGTTTCGTTGGGAGAGTATGTTAGAATCACAAATGGGGAATATATTAAGTAATGTTCAACTACAAAGTGTTGAGTTTATTAGTGTCTAAGTTCAAGAGGGGGTGAATTGAGCTTACAAGATTTTCTCAAATAAAACCTTTTTTCAGAAATCTTGAGAAAAACAACAGATTGATTCAAAGCAAAACAAATTTATTTTTCTAATATCATAATTACTTCAAGAAAATAAATCGATTGGTTTTAGAATCAATAGATTTAATTTCTAACTTTACCGATTTTCACATAAACACTTTAATCAGTAGCAACAACAAAGATATTTGAACAAGTACCAAATTCAAGAAAGTTAATCTTCAAATCTTTTTAAGAAACAGTTATGGAAATAAAAAGAATTTTGAACAAAAGTTATTCATAAAATATTACTACTTGTTTATCTAACCAACATTAACAAATTTAGAGATTCTTAAACTCGCATAAATTTCTCCAGAATCTTGATGCACACTATATGAGACTACCCAATTATGAACAAAACAACATATTTAATTTTAGTTCAACAAATTTATTTTATCGCAGAATATGAGTTTTCTAGATTTATTTGCAGTGATCAAGAAAAGAGAAAAATGCACACACACAAAGTTTTATACTAGTTCACTCAATAAGAGCTACATCCAGTATCTCCTTATCCAAAGTGGATTTCACTAAAACAAATCAATCTTTTACAAAACCTTTTGATTCTTAAACCCTTCAAGAACTAATAACACAATGTTGAAAAAATTTATTTCAGCAGCACTCACACCCCTATCAAAAAGTGGAATTACAAACACCTTTACAAGAGAAAAATAATAGGAATGAAAACACCTGTATTGCCGATTGCAAGAGAACAAGAACACAACCCTCTTTGCAGAACCACTGTGACAACACCTTGTATCTCACACCAAGAGTTACTTAGCACAAGAACATTTCAAGCTTTTTGAGAAAATCTTTAAAAAATTAAAACAAATTCTAAACACTCTCACTGAAAGCTCTTTAATTTGTAAAAATGTAATTTCTCTAGCAGCCTCAATATGAAATACACCTCACCTTTTATAGCTTTCAGATTAAACCAGAATTTCAAAAAACAGTTAAAAGCTGTTATAAAAATAACAAATTTAATTTAAAATCACATATTGTTTTTTGAAAATACAGTTGGTGGTTGCATAACCACTTCCAGATCAGTTTGCAAGGGTAATATTTGGCACATACTGAATTTGATCTCAAAATAGAGCTTTTAAAAGACTTAGCAGTTTTTGCACCAGTTCACAAAGAATCTGTTTAATTTTAAAACACCAGATTTATTTTGTGTGTAGAAAATTTGTTTTGAAAATCTTAAGACACATTTTGAGAAAACTTTTTAATAGACCCATGTGCTTAATCTAATCACATTGGTTGTGAGATATGAGGTAGATCACAGGGCAAAAGGCATATTTAGACACCCTCTAACCTAGTAGGGAACATCAATTAAAATACACTAAGCTTCAAAAACATTTTCTTCATCAAACTCACTCTATGATCAAGTTGAGAAGAATCTTCATCTATCTTCAACATAAAGGGGATTACAAGATACATGGTCTTGGCTTGGTGAGGAAGATGAATGTTTTTCAGTTAGATCTAACTATGGTCTTTTGTTGAATAATCAGACCAATCTATAACAAATATTTGGACTATCTTTGGTTTGTGAAAGTATCCTCTAATGCATAAATTTTTTCCTGGAGGGTCTTACTATATAAATGCCCAAGAAGAGTTAACTTAATTGGTAGATGTGTCACCCTACAATCTTTAATATGTCCTCTTTGCCAACATTCTCAAGAAACCCCATGCAACATCTATTTTTAACATGTAAGCTAGCTTCAAGAGTTTGGGATACATCTGGGAGGTGGGTGGGAATTGGGTTTGTTCAGCATAATGCACTGGTGTTCCATTACGAGCAATTTCATCTATTTGGTGTTAATAAAAACAAAATTTGATTTGGAAGGGTTTATGAGTAGTAATGGTTTGCAGTATTTGGGAACATAGAAAAAAAAAGTTGTTTTTAAACAAGGGATCATTGATGTTGATGAAATCTTCCACATGACCTAACTTAAAACCTAAATAGGGATGAAAGACAAAGCTTCTCATATTGATTTCTCTTATTTTGATTGAATGTTGTGCCCTATGATATGTTTGAAAACAATTAGGTAGTTAATATAGGTGCAGTTGTTAGAAATAGAGGTCTTAAACAAGAGGGGATGAATTGTTTATGAAAGATTTTCGCAAGTATTGAAGGTAGAGTGAAAGACAATGATCAATCAATTAGAAATCAATTTAGCTAATTAGAAAACTATTTTTAGTTTGATTCTAGAAAATCAACCAGTTGATTTTGTGAAACAACCAGTTGTTTATACTAGTAGTTTATAAAATCAAATATAAACCACTTTAAAGAGTGTAAGGATAGAGAGATTCACACAGGATGTTTATACTGGTTCACTCTTTACCAAGAGCTACATCCAGTCCTCAGCTAACTACTGAGAATTCACCATGTAATCAAACCTTGATTACAAAACACACACCAAAGTGATGATTTTGAACCCTTCAAGAACACACATCACCTTTGGCAAACCACACAATTTTTAGAACAAACCTCTGAAACTGCACCACACCAATTCACACAGAAATACAGTGATTAAGGAAGAAAGGAATATAGAGAATATAGAGAATCTTATTCCACATTTGAGAATGATCCAAAAGCTCTTTGAAATCTTGAAAAACTTAGTTTCATTAATTTCTCTTTCATAGTTAATGACCAAGAGCGTAAAATACTTTTTTTTAAACTCCGATCAGATGGCAAAGCATTTTATTCAAGAACCAAAAGCAGTTTGAATCATTTAAAACAGATTGGAACAGTTTCACAGAATTCTGTTAAGGTTTCGAGAAGAACAACTAGTTGAATTCTCAAAACAACTTATTGAATTGGCTTGATAGGAAACACTACAAGAAAATCTGGAATTACATATCAATTATTGCATACGAATAAAAATCCGTATGTAAAGTGAACGTTACATACGGATTCTAATCCATATGTAAGATATTTAAAATTTAATTTAAAAAATAACTAAAAATGTTATCTATATGTAATTTATTAAAAATTTAATAAAAAAAAACTGTTACATACGGATATCCGTATGTAACTTATTTAAAATTTAATTAAATAATAATATTAATAATATTTATAATATTAATAATATTTATAATATTTTTTTTATAATTTTTTTTATGTTAGACATCACTATGCAACTTGACATCTTAGTTAGGCTGTAAAAAATAATATGAGTTGCACTCTCGCATAATATTAATATTTTTTATAATATTAATAATATTTAATAATATTAACAATATTAATAATGTAAACAATATTAACAATATTTAATAATGTTAACAATATTAATAATATGAACAATATTAACAATATTTAATAATAATAATAATAATAATAATAATAATAATAATAATAATAATAATAATAATAATAATAATGACTCTCTTTGAGTTTCTCACTAAAATAAGCTATGGGGTGACCCTCTTGAAGGAGGACAACCCCAATGCCTATATTCGAGGCATCACATTCTATTTCAAATGTTTTAGTAAAGTTAGGAAGGGCCAAAATGGTGGCTTTAGTCAATCTTTCCTTCAAAGTTATAAAAGCTTTTTCTTGTTCTTGTCCCCACTTAAAAACCATATCCTTCTTTACTATAGCATTCAATGGTGCGACAATTGTACTAAAGTCTTTCACAAACCTCCTATAAAAACTAGCAAGGCCATGAAAGCTTCTTACTTCATTCACATTGGTGGGTGTAGGCCAATGTTGAATTGCTGCAACTTTTGTTTGATCTACATGCACCCCTTTACAACTTACTACAAACCCTAGGAAGTCTATATGATCTAATGCAAAGAAACATTTAGCATGATTAGCATATAACTTCTCCTTCCTAAGGGCTTCTAAGACTTGCCTAACATGTGACTCGTGATCTTCTAAGGACAAGCTATATATAAGGATATCATCAAAGTAAACTACAACAAACTTGCCAATGAATGCTCTTAATACATGATGCATGAGTCGCATGAAGGTACTAAGAGCATTAGTCAAGCCAAAAGGCATGACTAACCACTCATATAAACCAAATTTGGTCTTAAAAGCGGTCTTCCATTCATCACCTTGTTTAATTCGAATTTGATTGTAACCAATCTTAAGATCAATTTTGGAAAATATTTTAGACCCATACAATTCATCCAACAAGTTGTCTAACCTAGGGATGAGATGCCTATACTTGATGGTAATGTTATTTATAGCGCGACAATCTGTACACATCCTCCATGTCCCATCTTTTTTAGGGACAAGTATGACAGGCATAGCACATGGGCTCATGCTATCTTGAACCCACCCCTTAACAATTAAACCCTCAACTTGTTCTTGAATCTCTCTAACTTCTTTGGGATTGGTCCTATATGCTGGACGATTTGGTAAAGAAACCCCGAGCATGAAGTCGATTTGATGTTCAATCCTTCTTAGAGGCAGTAAACCTTTAGGAGGATCTTGAAACACGTCTTCATATTCCTTTACCAAGTTATCCAAACACGTAGGACTATCCTTAGCCAACTCACAATCAATCATTCTAGGAATAGCTAAAATATAGGCTTTTGAGCAACTATTACCTTTTTGACTTGTTGTGTGGAGATGAGAAGGCTTCTCTTTGAACTTTTTTTTACCATGTTCTTTCTCTCTCTTTTCTCTCATTTTAACTTGGTCCTCATGGACTTCCTTTGGAGAGAGAGACTTAAGTAAGACCTTGTGTCCATGGAAGTGAAAAGAAATTTTGTTGGTAAAGCCATCATGAAAAACTTTTCTATCAAATTGCCATGACCTACCTAAAAGAATATGTAGGGGCTTCCATTGGGACAACATCACAGAAGACCTCATATTTATATTTACCAATAGAAAATACAATGAGGACTTGCTTATTAATAATAATCTCACCTACCTCACTTAACCATTGTAATTTGTAGGGCTTGGCATGAGAGATGGTAGACAACCCAAGCTTGTCTACCACTCTTGTGCTTGCCACATTAGCACAACTCCCCCCATCCACAATCAAAGAGCATAACCTATCATTAATAAGACACCTTGAATGAAAGATATTTTCTCTTTGACTTTCATCAAAGGGTTTTAAAACTTGTCCAAGCATGCGTCTTATTACTAATAGGTCATCCTCATGTGGGCTTTCACACTCATTCTCACTTGGGGACCTAGAAGGTGAGGAATGTCTAGAGTTTTCGGACTTATGCTCACTAACCACTATCCCATCATGCATATACATATTTCGTTTAGAAGGGCAATTAGAAACAATATGTCCATAGCCTAAGCATTTAAAACATTTCTTACTAGACGATTTAGTTGGTGATTTAGGCGCGAAAGTGGAAGTAGAAGGCTTAAATTCTCTAGGTTTTTGAAAGGAGTGTCTTTAGAAGGAAACTTTGAAAAAGATGTATTTTTGAAGAGTGGTAGTAGCTATCTTTAGAAGAATTTTTGGAAAGCATTTTTCCTTGCAATTTGAGTTTCAATTTTGGTAGCAAGGTGAACTAAAGTTTGTAAAGAAGAATATTCTTGAAGCTCTACCACATCTTGAATGTCCCTTCTAAGACCACTAACAAATCTAGCCATCTTAGTGTTGGGTCTATTAGTGTCTAAGTTCAAGAGGGGAGGGGTGAATTGAGCTTATAAAATTTTCGCAAGAACACACAATTTTTCAGTATTCCAGAGGCAAAAAGAACAGATTGTTTTTACATGAAACAGATTGATTCTTCAGAGCAGTCTTGGCACAATTTGAATTTTGTTCAATGTAAAATTGTGATTAACAGAGAATTCTAACAGAACCAGATCAGCTTAATATTGTGAGGATGAAGGATACAGCTATGCTTAGAAATCAACCAAAAGCTACACAACACAAGATTTCAAGAAGTATGGTCCTTTGTCAGGTTTTAATGAATGGTCAGTTTGTTCACAATTCACTTAAACCATTATATGCAGCAACCTTGTTTATGATCAGAAAACTTCAACAAATTAGGAAGAACAGTTTTCACTTAACCCAGAATTAACAGATTCAATTTAAAAAGAACAGATTTAGTTCTTGACAGAATTAAGCAAAAACCAGAAAAGAGTGCAGGGATGAGAATACAAGATACACACGTTTTTATACTGGTTCACTCATACAGAGCTACATCCAGTCTCACCTTACCCCAAGGTGGAATTCACTAAAAACAGTGCCAATCACTTACAAAACCAGCAGTTCTTGAACACTACAAGAACACCACACACAATGCTGAAAAACCCTATTTCAGCACACCTTGCACTCCAAGAAACCCTATCAAGGAGTGACTAACACTTACACCTTTACAAAACAGAATAAAGGAAAGAATACACCTGAAAAGAAGATGCAAGAACTCAAAACCAGTAGTGCAGAACTGCACCAGCACCTTCACCAAGCTCAAAGGTTTCCTAGAACAAGCACACTTGAAAATCTCTTTGGAAAACCTTTCAAAGCATCTTTCAATCCTTCTTCTCACATGGAAATTGTTTGATCTCTGTCAAAAGCGTAATTCCTCAGCACTTGTTCATGTGAGATGGACTTTTCTTTATATAGAAAACAGTTTCTAACTTCTTTTCAAAAAACAGTTGAAAAGCAGTTAAGAAAACAACAAATTCAGTTTTGAACTTAACAGATTTATTTTGTAAAAACTGCCAACTCAGCTTAACAGAAATAAATGTCTGAGTGGTACCTTTGGAGCCCTAACTAACTTGTGAAAAACCTTTCAACTCACCAAGGAATAAACCTGTTCTTTCACAGTAAAACAGATTAAAGTGTAACACACAGGCCAGCTCAGCTTAACTGAAATAACGAACTGAGCTTTCCCTTGGTGCCTTAACAGAAATTTGGAAAAGCCTTTTAACAGAGAAGAAATAAACATATTCTTTCTCCATAAAACAGATTTATTTGTGTACTGTTTTAAAACTGTTAAAACCATTTTAAAAGCTTTTAAAAAAACATTTAACCACATCATGTGCTTGATCTAGACTTGGTTAGGCATCTAGGATAGGTTACACAGCAAAAGGCAATCATACACACTTACAAGCCTAATTACAAATGAATCTAAAAACCTATTACAATCTTCAAAGCACTCAAGCCATTTTCTTCATCAAACACACATCAAGCCTTGGTAGGGAAGAAGCTTCCTCCAGCTTCAACACTTAGCATCTTCACTCTCATTCATATTAACTTTAATTAAAAGCGTGTTGAGTTCTTTAAAATAATCATCCACACTTAGCGTGCCTTGATGAAACCTTTGGAGTTTCAACAATAGGTCTTTCCTAAAGTGTGGAGGAACAAATCTATCGCGCATACAAGCCTTTAAATCGTTCCAAGATTCCACGAGCGACCTCTTGTTTAGCCCAATGTCCAATGAGAGTTTGATGCCACCATTGCATGGCATAGTTTAAGAATTCTAAAGATGCTAATCTAACCCTTTGATCATCTAAAACCCCATGTACATGAAAGATTTGCTCAACCTTGGCTTCTCACCCTAAATACACATTAGGATCTCCCTCACCACTAAAGCTAGGCAATTTTACACAAGGTAAATAAGGCATAGCCACATGTTGGTGCCTTTCTTCATGATTATGATGCCTCCTCCGTTCATTGCCTTCATGATATCCATGAGAGTGGTGAGAAGTCCTTGAAGAATTCCTATGATGTTGCCTTCTTTCTCGGCTGTGATAATTTTCTTCACGGTCCATCTCTAAACTTTGTAGCCTTGTCTCCATTTGTCTCATCATCTCAAGATATTGTGCATTTGATTGTCTAGCATTTTTCAAATCTTCAATGAGAGCTGCCTTTTGAGGTGAGTAAGGCTTGGAGGATTCTCCACTAGAAAAATTATCCATGATAATAAAAGGCACAAAAAAACAAACAGAAACAAACAATGAAGGAAACTTGTTGGCAAAATAAAGCAAAATGTAGCTTGCTGGAAAAGGCCAAAAGAATGTACTCAAACCACTCCAAGAAAAGTGTTCTTTCCTTAGCCAAGCCTCTCTTGTGGATTGGATGAGCTTCAAGTGAAAAATGCCAAAGCAAACCACACTCACTTAAGAACAATGCACCACAAAACTTAGAGGAAACAAAAAGACAAGCAAGAAAAGGAATAAGCAAGACAAGCTAAACCAAAACAGAATGCAATTTATGAAAAAACTGGAAAAGAATATGAATTAAAAGACAAGCAAGAAAATTAAGGCACACAATGAAAGACTAGCACACAAAAGAATCCTAAAGAAGAGTACTAGAATAGATGAAGAAAACAAAAAACAGTGCTACTGGAATTTTTATTAAAACTGTGAATGACTTAAAATATTTAACTGGAACTGTGTAATGCAAACTGGAATCTGAAAATTTAACCACTGTAAATTCAAGATGTTATCGAAAAATAGGCACTGGAATCACTCAAAAACAGTAATCCAATTAATTGTGATAAATTTTCTAAAATCAGTGCCTAATTACCATATTTTTCTGTGTCAGGATTGCACACTGTACGTATTTCATTTATCATTTTTTTTTGTATATTGAATTTTGCTATACTTATTTTTTTTCAATATTTTATAACACCTCAAAGTACTTAAATCCAGAATTTCAGAATTTTCAAGTAACCACAGAAATTTTCATAAACCAAACGGTCAATACGTTTTTAAGAAAAACAGAGGAACCTATACTGGAATGAAAAACAGAATTAAAGAAACTTCAAAGACATGATAGAAATGATGTATAAGAACTTGTATAGATCTAATACACAAGCATGAACTCAAAACTAAAAACAAAAATGCACCATAGGATAAAAAACAAAAACACAAAAACTGTACTCAAATAAGAAAAACAAAATCAAGTGTTGACAAATTCGAAAATACATGACTGGACAAAACATGTAAGGATTAAAAAATTAAAATGACTCAAACACAATGAATTAACAACAAGTAAAACAGCAAGAAATACTCAAATAAAGCAAAAACAGAATCACTTACGCAAAAAAACAGAATTAAAGTGTCCAACAACTCAAAAAAGTTTTTGCACATAACCTAAGCTCTAAATACCACATGATATGAGTTGGATAGACACTAAACAAGATACACAACATTTAAGGAGGTTTAAGGTCATCTCAATGGAGGATAATGTCATCCAAATGAGAAGTCAAACTCATTTGAACAATGAGTCTCATGTCCTTAACATAAACATATGGCGGAATTGAAAGGAAAACAAGAACAACTTCAAGAACATGAATAGAAACACAATTGAAATATGTAAATTGCTAAAACTGGACAGAATTGAAAGAGGAAACACATCTACATAAAATCATCCAAAGAACACAATGAACCAATTAGAAACTCAAGAACAACACAAGAACCAAACTAAACGGTACAAATTGATGAACAAGACTTAAAAGCTGAAACTGCAGATTGAAAATAGCAAAGGAGATGAAAGGAATGGAACTTAGATGGTTGAAGACCAGCTGGAATGGAATTGGAGAATGATCACGCCACTTGGTGATGGAGTTCCAAGATGAGTGAAGGTAAGCCGCCACTTGTAGCTCTTCAATAGCACACAAGATGAGACTATGGTAAGGAGATCAAAATCTCTCAAAGGCTCTCTCAAAATGAGTAGAGTTTCTCTATATCAATTATCCAAATTTGAATTTTGCAAGAGCACACACCTCTATTTGTAGCCTAAGAGATGCTGAAATGTAAAGCTAATAAATTTCAAATTTCCCCCTAATGACACTAAATTTCGGCGCCAACTAGAGCATGAGGAAGGTGTGACCTCCTTTCTAGTTTTGACACCTCCTATAATACGCCTACACCCTCCCCCTAAGTCACATGGACAATGTGACTTTATTTGATACATTCACACCTATTTATTTAATATCCACACCACCTACAACTATACAAGAGAAATGAGAAGAGTCATCATTTGATGCTCTTTTCCCAACGCTCTAGCCATGCTCCTAGTGATCCTTTAGGCTTGGGTCCTTTCTTGGGCTTGGGCTTCGTGGGCTTGAGCTTCCTCTACTTGGTTTCCATCAAGTCCTCAGCTAATTACTGAGAATTCACCATGTAATCAAACCTTGATTACAAAACACACACCAAAGTGATCTTGAACCTTTCAAGAACACACACCACCTTTGGTAAACCACACAGTTTTCAGAACAAACCTCTAAAACTGCACCACACCAATTCACACAGATTTACAGTGATTAAGGAAGAAAGGAACACCTAGGTACAATCAAAGATTAAAGTACCGAGAATATAGAGAATCGTATTCCACATTTGAGAATGATCCAAAAGCTCTCTGAAATCTTGAAAAACTTAGTTTGATTAATCTCTCTTTCATAGTTAATGACCAAGAGTGTAAAACAACCTTTTTAAACTCCGATCAGATGGTCAAAGCATTTAATTCAACAATCAAAAGCAGTTTGAATCATTTAAAACAATTTCACAGACTTCTGTTAAGGTTTCCAAAAGAACAATTAGTTGAATTCTCAAAACAACTTGTTGAATTGGCTTGACAGGAAACACTATAAGAAAATTTGGAATTACTTACTGATTATTGCATACGAATAAAGTAAACGTTACATACAGATTCTAATCCATATATAAGATATTTAAAATTTAATTTAAAAATAACTAAAAATGTTATCCATATGTAATTTATTAAAAATTTAATTAAAAAATAATAAATAATAATATTAATAATATTTAATAATATATATAATATTAATAATATTTTTTTTATAAATTTTTTTCATGTTAGACATTACTATGCAACTTGACATCTAAGTTAGGCTGTAAAAAATAATATCAGTTGCACTCTCGCATAATATTAATATCTTTTATAATATTAATAATATTTAATAATATTAACAATATGAACAATATTAACAATATTTAATAATAATATATATAATAATAATGATAATAAATATAATAAAAATCATAATATGAAAAAAAAAATTGTTTAATGTAGTGGTTAAAATTTCTAGGTTAACAAAGGAGTTGGTTTCGAGTTTCGTTCACTATGATAATAGTTTTATTTCAACTTTTCCTTTTAAAATATAGTTATAACTTATCCTGGAGTTTCGTAAGCATGATTACTAATTTACATGTTTTTATTTATTCTTTTTGTATTTTACTTTTTAATCTTATGAAACAATCTAATTCAAATAAATTGGGTTGAGATTGTTTTGTAATTGTTTACAACTTAGTTCTAACAAATAGTGAGAAGTTAAAATCCCGTAAAATAAAAGAATTATCGAAATAAAAAAGTTGTAAATGAAGAAAATGATAATGAAAAAGGGAGTGATTTTCTTGTTGAAGAGAATACTTTAATGAAGGTTTTACTTTTTTTCTTCTTCTTCTGAGTAATCTCTTCTTTGATTTGTTAATTATTGAACGTTACATATCAAATGGTTGTAATATGGAGTAAAGTCTTGAGTTTATGTTTATTTTTGATAGTAGATTTGACGTAATTGTTTAAGAGATAAGTTTGAGTTAGATTATTGTGTTTAGTTTGAAGAATTATATAGGATGCAGGAAGTGTGTTAAAAAGAAAAGATATTTGATATAAAAAAGAGTGACTTGAGTTTTATTTAAACATAAGGATAAGGATAAGGAAAAGGTGATGAAGGGTAAGTAATCCTCCCTCCAACACTAAAACAAAATGAAAATTATGATATATGTCACTCACACCTTCAACTAACATCGACCAAAGTTGGGCAGTCCACAAAGAGCGAGAGTTCTGTTGAGGCTATCGTTGATGTCATCATCGTTGAGGTTGAGGCCAGTGTCCCTGGTGATGTGAGGGAGGAAAGATCTTATAAGATAGCAAACGCAACTACCAGCTTCAGCAGCACCTATCCTGACAAGGATCTCGCAGCAGGGTTCGAAAGGGTTTTGGAACTCCTCTACATCATGCACAACCTTGAACGCACAATTCTTAAAATGATGACATGTTTGAGAGGTGACGATTGAGAGTGAGAGGAGATTCAGAGAGAGGAATAGACCAACACAAACACTACCCTTCAAACCCATTTCACTCAACAAACCTAATTCCTTCACCACACTTTCTTACACTTCTCTATGTAGATCGATTCTGAATGATCAACAACTCAATCACCAGGGGCTATTTATAGCCCTAAAACTTCTGCATTAAGAAAGAGCAATATATATGGACAACTTGCTCCAGTATACAACTTTTCATTTATGATATAAAAAATGGGTATTTTTGTCATTTCATACAAAAGTTGAAATTTTAGGTAAAAAAAGAGAGTTGTATACTGAAGCAAGGTTGTCATTGTATCATTTTCCATTAAGAAAATAGAGGATGTTATCAACATTATAATACATGACTTTAACAACTTTATAAATAAATTACCCAACACGTCATCTCCACATGTGTAGTCGGTGGTCGCGATGTTGGTTATTTTTTTGGGTATGGTTTTCTCACTTTAAGGTTGGTCTGCTCCAACCATAAATGAGAGTTTCGTTTGTGGATGATATAGGAAGTCCACTTCTGGTTACTGTATATGGGTTGGAATACCCCTGAAGTATCCCCTTTAATTTTATTTATTCATTGCTGATATAAAAAAAACGTCATCTCCATGCATTTAAAAAAAAACGATTACATTAATTTCTTTTTACTAAACATAAGGTCAAATTCAGATTATTAAAAATAGTAACAAAATCATTATATTATGAGGGGCTAAAAATACTATTTAAACAAAATATAAATATTTTTTTTATCAACAATGAATAAATAAAATTAAAGGAGATACTTCAGGGGTATCCCAACCCATATACATTATCCATAAGTGGATTTCCTAAAAATAACCAACATCGACGACCACCGACTACACTTCTCATTTAAATACTTTAATACTTAATGACGATTCATAAAATTTACTAGACAACAAGATTTTACATCATTATTTAATCGTAATTATTTTCTATAATCATTTTGTTAAACTTTATATAACTTCTCCAAAAAGTCACGTATTCACTAATAATTGTTTTATTATTAGTTGATGGCGCGTGTAATTTTTTTATACTTACAAAATACAGTGATTATATTCAAAATCTATTTAAATTATACAACCTTGAGTGTGAATATTTATTGTATAAGAGCTGACTAATGTAGAGATTATGATGTTATGTTGAGTGCCGGGTTCTGCCAGCCAGTTTCATAATTATGAATTCTAAATTGTCTTCTTTGGTAAGAGTAATAAATTACTACTACATGTTATGGGTGTTATAACTTAACTCAAATGTTTTGGTTTTACAGTAGTTCATAACACAAGAGTTTTTTTTAAAAAAAAAAGATAATATCAATAAAAAAATTTATCGATCTATTCATGATCAAATTAAGGATATGATATACTTATAAATTACTTTTAGTTTATTTCAAAAATCCTTCCAAAATCTACTTATGAATCATGCATTTAGATATTTAATTCTTTCCTATAATGTTTCTATAAATGAAATAACAAAATATATTTTTTATATAAAAAATATTACATATAGAGGATTGAGATAAGGGGACCATATGACGCAATTTCTCTTCCCTATTGATGGTCTGGCGAGACTAGTTACACAAACAACAGAGTAAAAAATTCTCCAAGGGTAAAGATAGGAAAAAAAGTAGAGGTTAATGTTCTTCAATTGATGATACCATATTCATGTGTGAGATTAATCATAAAAAGGAATTTGCTATAAAGGTATCCTTAGATGTTTTGAATTAGTATCAATACTTAGGGTTAACTTCCACAAATCAATGATAATAGTCATTGATGCTGAGTGGGGAATGATGGACTATTTTGTCAAAACTCTGAATTGTACTCAAATGTGTAGCCCTTATAAGTATCTAGGACTACCTATGGGTGAGAATTAAAGAAAATGATAGTTGTGGGTGTTGAAAATGAAGCTTTGATGCCTCCAAATCCTTGAAGACAGCTTGAAGACCTTTTTGCTATGTTTAGGGTTTAGTTCTAGGTAGTTTAGAATTTGGTTGATCAACTACTAATCAATTCACAACTGAATCAATCTGGTTTTAAAAAGAAAAATATTTTTTCAAAGCTAAGTGCAAAACAACCTATTGATTTCTCGTTTTAATCGGTTGTTTTTCCTCAACCTGTGTGAAGGGTCATTTGACTATTTTGGTTTGGTTGGCTTAACTGTCAAAACCAATTCAACCGGTTAAATCGACATAACAAACCGGTTGATTTTTGAATTTCTTAACATCTATTCATAAAACTGTTAAATCTGTTTTCAGTTATTTAAAAATTGTTTTAGCTCATGTTTAACTGATTAAAACGACTAGTTTGATGAACTATAAAGTTGTGACTACCCTTCTTATTTGAAGAACACAACAAGTGATTCAGAAAAGATTTTGTGAAAGTTTGGATTTAAGAAAGCAAGATTGCCTTCAACTGTGCTTTGGTCAAAAAGTGGATTAGGAGCAATTGCGATTTCCTGTAATCAGGTGTAATCTGTTCCATCTTTATTGTAATTTTTCTTTAGTTTGAATTCTTGTAAACTGTGTAACTGTAAGGTCAGAGGATTGTTCTGACTGTGTGTGTAAATGTAAAGAGGGTGTGTGTTCTTGAGTGGTCAAGATCACCTCTTTGAGGTTGTGGTGTATTGTAATCTATTGTTGATTACCTAGTGAATACCCAGTGGTTTTTATGGGGACTGGATGTAGCTCTGGTAAGGAGTGAACCAATATAATTGTTTGTGTGATCTTCTCTCCCTCTCACTCATTTAAAATATGGTTCAATTGTGATTTTATCTCTGCTACCATAAACAATCGGTACCAATCTTCATTCTTAATCAGTATTTTCGAAAAACTTCCCTTAAACAATTCCCCCGCCCCCTCTCTTAAGGCCATTAATTCTTATAGTGGGTACTTGTCATAAATAAAATAAGTAGTAAACTCAATGCTTGGAAGGGTAGGTATCTAACCTTTGTCATCTGTAAATCAATACCAATCTTCATTCTTAATCAGTCGAAAAACTTCCCTTAAACAATTCCCCCGCCCCCTCTCTTAAGGAGTGTGTCTTATTAAATCTATTTCTTTTTCTTCTATTTCTTTATTTCACCCCTCCTTCTTCAAAGCACCAATTTGCTGGGATAGTATGTGAAGTCTAAGGGCGAATGTGGTCTGCGTATCAAAGATATTGGAACCTTTAATAGGCTCTATTGCAAAGTGAAAGTGGCCACTTGGAATTGAATTTAAAGGGATTTGGAGAGAAATTTTGTTATCTAAATATGAACCTATTGTTGGGCTCCAAAATGGAAGTCCAGTGAAACATCAGTCCAAGTGGTAAAAGGACTTAGAAAAAGTGTGTGACGAGGCAACCAAAATTGGTTCCAAAAGTCTTGTCTATGGAAATTAGAGTTAGGTATTCTATTAGATTCTGGGAGGATAGATGGATTGGTCAAAATAGTTTGAAACGTTGTTTTCTTAAGCTTTATTCCATCTCTCTAAATCAAGATCAAATTTTAGGGGAGGTTGGAAGCTGAACCACTACAGGATGAAAGTGAAATTTAAAATGGAAAAGAGATAAGTTTCATTGGGAGAGTATTTTAGAACACAAATAGGGAATCTAATAAGTAATGTTCAACTAGAGAGCTAACTACAAGATACACGGTCTTGGCTTGGTGAGGAAAATGATTTTTTTTTTCCAGTTAGGTCTGCCTATGGTCTTTTGTTGAACAATAAGAGCAATCCATGGTAGTTTTTTGGGCTCTCTTTGGTTTGTGAAAGTATCCCCTACTGCCCTAATTCTTGCATGGAGGGTCTTATTAGGTAAATATGCAACAAGAGATAACTTAATCGGTAAAGGTGTCACCCTACAATCTCTAATTTGTCCTCTATGTCAACATTCTCAATAAATCGTGCATCATCTATTTTTTAACATGTAAGCTAGTTTCAAGAGTTTAAGATACACGTTGAAGGTGGTGGGAATTAGGTTTGTCCAGCATAATGCACTAGTGTGCCATTATGAGAAATTTCATCTATTTGGTGTTAATAAAATATAAAATTTGTTTTGGAAGGATTTATGGTTAGCAACGAGTATTTGGGAACATAAAAACAAAGTTGTTTTTAAACAAGGATAGTTGATGATTATAAAAAATTTCACATGGCGCAACTTAAAATCTAGATATGGATGAAAAATGGTCCTATTATAATTGGATGTTGTGTCCTATTATATGTTTGAAAATAATTAGGTAGTTAATATAGGTACGATAACTCTATTTTTCTACTATAACTATACATGCATTGTTGTCTTATATTGTGGTTTACTTCTACTTGGACTATGTTGACTGCTTTGACACTTTTTCAATACTAAATGGTTGGAAAAGGGAAATGGTATCTGTTTGCAGGTATATGAAAGAGGTTAGGTTGGTCTTTTGGATCATGTGGATCCATGGGGAAGGTGTATGTTGTTGAAACAGGTTTTTTTACGGCTACTATATGTAGATTTTTTATAAATACTTCCATTTATTCATTTGTTCATTGCTTATAAAAAAATAAAAAAAATTAATTTTAATTATTTAAATAATATATTGAATTGATATATATTAAACATTAAATTATATACTAAAGAAAATACATTTAAGTTTATATTTCATATTTAACTTTATATTTGGTATCTTAAATTTTAGAATGTTCAATTTTGATTCGCTAAATTTTTAAATTGGTTTACTTTGATCTTTTTATTTAAAGAGAAAATTGTTGTGATTGGTTCTCATAGAAGATCTTCTCCCCCAAATTAAAAAAATGGTGTTGTGCTATTAATTTTGTCACACAAATAAATAAATAAAAATAGGTTGCAATATTAGTTGTATCCATCTCACTAGAGGACATGGATTTAAATGTGTTTACATATAAGTGTGGGGGAAATTCTTCTAGAAATATAAATTTAGAAACAATATATCAATTTTAGTCGGTGGTCGCCGAAGTTATACAAGGTCAACATGATTGCCGGTCAATGAAACGACGATCTTCATGCGTGCGTAGTCGGTGGTCGTCAAAGTTATGCAAAGGTGAACATGATCGTCGGTCGATGAAACGACGATCCCCATGTGTGCGTAGTCGGAGGTCTTCGAAGTTAGGCAAATGTCAACATGATCGCCGGTCGAAGAAGCGGTGTTCTCCATATGTGTGTAATCGGTGGTTACTGTATATGGGTTGGGATACCCCTGAAGTATCCCTTTAATTTTATTTATTCATTGCTGATAAAAAAAAATATCAATTTTAGGGATGACAACAAGACGTATACTCATTCACATATCCGAAGTAAAAATTTATATTTATCTTTATTCTTGTTGGTATAAAATTTGTTTCTCATCTCATTTATATCTCGTAGTGAGTAAAAACGTGCATATAAGTGTTTTTTTTACGTTTTCAAGCTTTAAGCACAAGAGACTTTTGGTTCTTGAACAATTTGTCTTATTGCAATTCCAACTTTTGGATTTTCAGTAGTCTAAGAAGTTATATGAAAAATATTTTGTTCAATTCTTTGATGTGCACAACGAAATTACCCAAGTACTTTGCTTTTTAGACAATCTATGTAAAACCTAATTAATACGACCATATTCATCATAATGTTTTCCTAGTGATTCATTTAATATGATTTGGAACCTATTAAGCATATATGCATATATATATATATATATTTATTTTATGTTTTTATTCCATATCAAGCAACTTGTATTATGTAGTAAGCAAGTTGAGTTTATACCATGATTTTGTTGGATTTTTCGTCTAATTCTAAACAAACAAAAAATTAAGTATGGAATGTAAATGTTTTAGCTATGGTGTATTTGATGAATCCATATCTCTTGAAGAATTTAAAGATTGGATATCATGAAGACATGGATGTGTTTTTAAGATATGTTATGTTGATTATAATTTGTTGTAAGTTTGTCTTTTGAAAGTATTTTCAATAAAATATTTTAATTGATTAAAATATATTTTTAATCTCTTAAAATATTTCTATCTAGATATGGAATGACTCTTTAAAACATTATAATTGATTAAATACTTATTTCAATAATAATTTTAAACCATGATAAAATATAAACTCTTTGTTTTAATATGTTACAAAAACGAATTAATTGATTAATTTTATAAGTCAACTTTCTTACCTTAAAAATTATTTTACATGATAACAAAAGTTAAGGTTCTGAAAATTTTTCTAATTTGAAAGGTGAAGTAGAGTGAGTTAAGTACAAAGACACACCCAAGAAGATGGGAATGGTAGCATGCAAATGTAGTCCATGGTACCTTATTATCAAGGGTTATGATACGTATTATGTTACTTACAATATCTTTTTATTAATATTTAATCAAATAATTTAATTTATGTATTAATTAAATATTTTATTTTAAGAAAAAGAAGGGTGTCAATTTGTTTTCCATTATCAATACGTATGACATTAAAAACGAATAAAAGCAATGGCCCGTAAGTTTGCATCCTTATCAGGTAACCTTAAACATTCAAAATGAATAAAAGAATGGCTTAGAAAAAATCTTGACTAAAAGACATTCCAATTCGTATAAATAAATTTATTATGATTAAAAGCACTTTTTAATTAAAAGGGTAAATATGATTTAAATTTCCATAAATATAATTATGTGTAGTTTTAGTTTTCTTTTAAAATAATATTATTTTAGAGATTTGATATTTTCTAATCTTCATATGGCTTTTAACATTAACTTTAGCAGTTTATATAAATTCCAATAAATACTTTTAAGAAAAGAATTAAAACAAAATTATTTTTCGTACTTTAAACTTAATTTATGTATAAGTTAATTTATAAAAAATCTCGTTCTAACATTTTGAGAAGTTTATCTCTAACCTATGTACACCTTAACTTCTGAAGAATTTTTTTTTATTTTCTTTTTCATATTTTTATATTAGAAAAATTCATAAAAAAAAAATCATAATAAGTTTTCTAATGAATATGAAAGTTATTATTTACACAAAACTTTTAGTTACTAATTAGATATCAATTTAGAAACTATTTAATAATAATAGAAACTAATTTAGAAACCAATTTTTTTTTAGTTTCTAAAATGGTCTCTAACTTAGTTACTATTGCAACTAATTATTTTGGTTTCTAAAAATTGATTTCTATTTCAGGATTTTCTTGTAGTGTGTAGTGATTCATAAACCTAAAAGTCATGGTTCATTTATGTCAAAAGTTAGAATGAGTAGAACAAAATTCATCCTACTTTATGTTATAAGTTTGGGAGACTATTTCAATTACTTAATTAACCTTGTAAAATTTAATGAACTTAATTGTTTAGAGCTGACCAAAATGATATTCCAATTCTTATATATAAATTAGTTATGTTAATAAAATCAAATTTTCTTTAAAAAATTAATATATTAAAGTTCTATAAGTAAGAATTTGTTTTAATTTTAATTATTATAAATTTGTATGTAATTTTTTAGTTAATTATGAACTTTTTTAAGTATTTTCGTTTCTTATCATTAGGTTAATTATAAAAATGAAAAATATGAGATAATAAGTAACATTTTAAGAAGAACCCTCCTATACACAACTAAATCTTAGGATCATCAACAATAAAAAAGGATTATGCATTTCTCATAATGTTTTCTGCATTTTTTTCTTATGTGTTATGCATTTTGCAACTCAGTACCATTAATATGGTTTGTAGTGCATACTACAAGAAAATAATGAAATAGAAACTAAATTTAGAGACCTAAAATAATTAGTATAGTAACTAAATTAGAGACCATTTTAGAGACAAAAAAAATTTTAGTTTCTAAATTAGTTTCTATTATTGTTAAATGGTTTCTAAATTGGTATCTAATTAACAATCAAGGTTTTTGCTACCAAATTTAGAATCTAAATTATTGGTAGTTAAAACTTTGGTAGCTAATTAGATACCAATTTAGAAACTATTTAACAATAATAGAAACTAATTTATAAACCAATTTTTTTTTTTTAGTTTTTAAAATGGTCTCTAATTTAGTCAATATAGTAACTAATTATTTTTTGTCTCTAAATTTGACTTCTATTTCATGATTTTCTTGTAGTGGCAGGAGAAGTTTTAAGGAGGTACAAAATTATGCAGCAGCCGCAACAAATCAATAGAGAGGAAGCATTAGAGGATGAAAGATGAAGGAAGAATGAGCTCTTCAGGTTAGATTTTACATTAAGTGTGTGGAAATCCTGTAAAGTCAGAGGTTGTTCTCGCTAGAGGTGTGTTTTTGCAAAGAGGGTGAGTGATTCTTGTGGTTTCAAGATCACCTCTTTGTGGTTGTGTAAGTTGTAATCTGTGAGTGATTACTAGTGGAACCCAATGGTTGTTCTAAGAACTGGATGTAGCTCAAAGTTGGGTGAACCAGTATAAAATTGGCTGAGTAAATCTCTCTCTCTCTCTCTCACACACACACTCCTTATAACTGTTTGTTTTAATTATTCTTTTGCTGCTACTATAAACAATCGGTTAAAACGAAGTTTCAACCGATTGAAATTATGCAAACAGTTTCTTAATAATTGTTTGATTGCTTTCCTTGACTGCTTAATCTGCGAATTGTGTGAAAGCATCATTCTTATTCAATCTTTGCGAAAATATTTGATAAACAGTTCCCCCCTGCCCTTCTTGTTCAAGCCATTAATTCTTACAATTGACATCAATTGCTAGGTTCTTGAAAAATATTCAAGTTCTATTTTTCTGAAAAGTGTTTTACATGGCTGACAAGTTGCCTTTTGGGGAAGGTGCTTACATAAACAGACCACCACTATTTTGTGGTGTAAACTACCAGTTTTGGAAGGTAAGGATGAAGATATTTATGCATTCCACAGATAAGGGTATTTGGGAAATAATTGAAAATGGTCCCTTTCTACCTCAAGTTAAAAGAGATGAGGTTTTAATTGATAAACCTTCATCTGAATGGACTGAGGTTGAAAGCAAGAAAGCAAAGTTTGACTGGATTGCTAAAAACATAATAACCTCTACATTGAGTTGTGATGAATTTTTCAGGGTATCACAATGTAGTTCAGCAAAGGAGATGTGAGACATTCTTGAAGTCACCCATGAAGGAACAAATGATGTCAAGAGGGCCAGAAAGCATGCTCTTATCCAAGAGTATGAGCTTTTCAAAATGCAGAAAGGGGAGACCATATGTGATGTGCAGAAACGGTTCTCTCATATAGTGAATCATTTGATGAGCCTTGGAAAGTCTTTTGATAAAGAGGAGCTAAACATCAAGATCTTGAAGTGTCTTGATAGAACATGGCAGCTAAAAGTCACTGCCATTTCAGAATCAAAGGACTTGACATCAATGACAGCTGCTTCTTTGTTTGGTAAGCTAAGGGAGCATGAGCTTGAGATGAATAGGTTGGTTGTCCAAGAGAGTGAGGACAAACACAACAAAGACATTGCACTCAAAGCTTGCAATCATAAAAAGTAACAAGACTCAAGTGAGAGTAATGAAGATACCATGAGTCTGTTGTTAAGAAAGTTTATCAAGTTCTTGAAGAAGAAGAATATAGACGCATTACGAGATCCCGAATGTGGAAACCTTGAGAGCGAAGGTTCTTTCTAATGTGAGTGTCAAGTTTTATCAGTTTAAATCAAAATTGACAACAAATTTTATATATGGTGAAAGGAAAGAAGAAAATCCTTGTACAATATATGCATCCCTTGATGAAGAAACTTAGCAGTAGTTTGTGAAGATTCGAGAAACTGAAAAATGACAAGTTAATATCACTTGTTATATTTGGATGTAGTTTATATTAACGTATTATTAACTTTTAAATGTTGATGATAGGATGTTTGGAAGAAAGCAAAAGTCAATCAGACATAATAACTAATCCTTATAACTCTAAATTCTAAAACAATCCTTATAACTTTAAACCCTAAATTCCAAAACAATCAGATTGAGTCTAGTTGAATTAAGCACCCTAAATTCTAAAACAACCAGATTGAGTCTAATTGAATTAAGCTGAATCAAACAAACAAAATTCAACTTGAACAAAATCAATAATATAATTTTTGTAATTTTAGTTAATATAAGGCAATTATAAAAAAAAATATTGTCCTCACCTTATAATAATAAGATTAAGTATGAACTTTTGGATAAAACTGTGTTTCTTTAAAGTAAAGTTTATATATTTACATAACATATTGTCCCGATTTATTTAAATTGAACAAATTAAGAATGGTTTAATTTGGATTGTATAGAAAGATTTGAAAATACAAACCAACAAAAATTGGTTGGTTCAGATTTATTTACCCCCAAATCTATTCAAATCGTGCGTGAATACTCAATGAATATTTATTAGGGGATCAACATAAGGATTTAAAATTTTGGGAGATTAAAAATCAATTTTTTAAATAGAACAAAATCAAAATTCACTATATATATGGATTAAAAGCGCTGATATCTGGTTTTAGAGAACCGAAAAAAAGAAGAAGAAGAAATTGATAAATTCTATAAGCATCTGAATGGGTTTTATTACTGGAACTCCATGGATCTATGTGATATTTCAATTTTATCTTTATTTAAAAGTTTAAAATTTTTACTTTTCTCTCGTAACCTCACACTGCACTTTTTTTTATTGTAAAATTAAGTACGAATGTGTATTCGGGTATACATATTAAATTGTAAATTTTGGTATTCATTTCTTAATTATATATAAGATTCTACTTTTTTTTAATAAATAAAATAAAATGAGGTACTTCAGGAGTACCCCAATCCTTATACAAAAAATTAAAACAAGTTTTCTTGCACCCAACCAGCTTATGATCCACCAGACCATACACAACATTATCCAAAATCACATATAAGAACAATATACAGAATCTCCAAATACATCAACCCACTAGTGAAACACACCCCCAGAACAGACACAAAATCTATTAGTTAAAGGAGATCTTTGCCAGCAGTGTGACCTACGCCATAACTAATTGTCAAAGACAACAATTGGTCATGCGAGAATAGAACATAACTAGAAAAACCTGCACAAATCACAAACAACTTCCAATCGCAATCCAAGACAAACACATCAATCCATCCCTACCAGGTAGAAAAAACCAAGGAAATCTGCACAGAACACACCACAACTACCAAACTTGGGCAAAAACATTAAATAAGAAACACCAAATATTAATCTTTCAAATACCTCATACAACACTAAGGTTCCAAACACCAGTCTAAGTAAGAGAAAGTAGTCAACCTTTCTTTTAGCATGATCCAAGACCAAGTTTTCCTTTGTACGACAGTAAAGACCTCCACTAGATCTACCCGCCCATTCTAAAAAACAACCTTATTCCTGTGATTCCAAATTTTACTTACAATACCTACCCAAATGCCCTCCCAACACATGATAATAGCATGTTTCAAACCTATTGGTTTAAACATCTTAATGCATTTGTGCATCATAATGTAGAACCAAAGAAGACCCCAACCACTCGAGACAATCCCCAAATTCTCCAAGAAACCTTACATTCAAAATATAAATGTCTTACCGAATCTTCTTTCGCACCACACAAGGGACACCTAACACACACCAAAGGTATACCACATCTCAAGAGATTGTCCTTAGTGGCAATCGCATTACATAACACCCTCCAAGCCGTAAATTGTGTCGAATGTAAAGTCTTTAATTTCCAGAGTTTTGCGAAGGGTTCCTCAACCACTACAAACTCCTCCCCCATGAGAATATTATAGGTTGCCTTCACGGAGAGTCTGTAGAATCAACATCCCTCAAGAGCCATTTATCGGTCTTATTTTCACCCTCTCTTGTTAACCTCTTGTTATCCAACATCTGCAATAAACTATCAACCATACTAGATTCCCACACAAAGAGATTCATTCTCCACCTCAGCTTCCATGACCAAATATTATTGTTCCAAACCCCAACTTGTGAAAGAGTGCGACCAGTATCTAAAGATATCGAAAAAGCCTATAAGATTTATGCAATTGTACTATTTGATATTTATTATTGGATCTGAGATATACATTATTAAATTAAATAATTTGGTGTGTATTACTTTGTTTGAAACATACATACTAAAATATACAATTCAATATTATTTTGTAATAGCATGCTGAAATGTATAATTTAATATTCATTTCCTAATAACATACCAATTATTAATTTGTATAAAACGACTAGTTTATTATAATTTTTTGTATTAGGTATAAGCACGCAATGTAGTATGACAATAGTTTTATTTCAACTTTTCCTTTTAAAATATAGTTATAACTTATCCTGGAATTTCGTAAGCATAATACTTTCATGAATGTATTATTGGAATTAAAACTTTTATTCACAGTTTATTACTTTGTTTAAAAATATTTTTGTTATCATGGAGTGAAACCATTTTATTTGTAAGTTTATACTTTTCACATCAACGCACTTTGGTTTCAGAAGCATAAACATATGAATACAAATAAAATGATTACTAATTTACATGTCCTTAAGTTGTTTATTCTTTTTTGTATTTTATTTTTAATCTTCATATATACTCCGAGAATAATGGTAAGCTGGTGGAAGGAATCACTGGAGAGGAAGTAAAGAATGTGGTGTGGAATTGTGATAGCTCGAAAAGTCCTGGACTTGACAACTTTAACTTTGGTTTCATCAAGTTTTGTTGGGAAGAGATCAAGAAGGATGTTATAAGAGTGGTGAACAATTTTGAGGAGTGCGGCAGGTGGACAATGGAGAAAAACACCTCTTTTATCTCACTTATACCTAAAATGGATAATCCCCAACTTTTAAATGATTTTAGACCAATCTCTTTGGTCGGCTGCTTGTATAAAATAGTGGCCAAGATCTTGTCCTCACCACTACAAAAAGGTATATTAACGACAGTTAAAATAAACATTTAAAGACTGTTCCAGAACCGTCGTTATTGCAGGCGTCGTTAAAAGGTGTGGGTTTTTCACGACGGTTCTAGAACGTCATTAAAAGTCCTATTTATAACGACGGTTGTGGAAAACGTCGTTAAAGGTGACTTGTGATTTTTTTGAAAAAAATTAAAGGGGCTTTTAAAGACGGTTCTCAGAGGACCCGTCGTTGTAAATAGATCTTTTAAAGACGGTTCCAAGTGTAACCGTCGTTATATGTAGTGCTTAAAAAAAATTATTTATTTTTTAAGAAATCTCAAACCTGCATAAAATTTTGAATTCCAGAAAATAAAAACATTTCAAATCATAATTTAAATATAAAAATTACATACAACAAATTATAACATTATACAAAAAAGTTTTGCTAATATATGAAAAAACTTGTCATTGTAATGATTTATCTATACTAGAGTGTTATACATGGTTACAAAATACTTTGACCATGTTGTTTTCACATACTCCAATGCTTCTAAATCTCGCGGGCGTTGGTCGTTGAAGAACTGTGACATTTGAAATTTTTTGAATTAGTGCATGAATAATAAATCTCAAATTTTAAAGTGTTTATTGTATTGAGGTATTACCTTATCCCAACCTTTCTTAATTTCAGCTTGCAAAATAGTCAACATCCACTGCATAACATAATAATCGCACTCATAATTTTCATGTTGCCTGTTGGACTGCATGTGAAAATAAATGTATTAAATGAATGAGTGAAACACATTAAATTAAGTGAACAAATATACTTTAAATACCTTAAGGTACATCCAAGTGAGTTTTTGTGCGTTTGAAGTTCTCCTCCCACACAACATATTATATCCAGAGTAAACACTAAAATAATAAGATTTCATGTTAGAATACATAACATTATATAATATATCAGTAATAATAAATGTTAAATGAAACTGTCATACCTATCTATAATGTTTTTAAAATAGGTAGGAGGTTTTTTATGCAAGGAGCAAAACCATGTAGCGGTTTGATCTTGAACAAATATTATCAATAGTTGCCAATGATGCCTGTATAACAATTCAGTTAATTAGTTTCTCTTATTTCAATAATTTATTAAAACTTATTTAATAAATAAGAACTTACTCATGGATGTACGGAGCAAAATAAATGTGTTTTCCACCATTCTTTAAGGCAGTGGTGATGTATGTTTGTGTTTCCAACTTCTTGTTTCCAATTGATTGAGTGATTTAAGGGTCTAAAAACCCATATATATTGTGTTTCCCCTCATCAAAGCATAATCCAGAAAGATACCTAAATTTCAATAAGTTAGTACTAATATATTTAATAAATCAAAAGTATAAAGATTTTAAAATTTGAACTTACATCATCCATAATTGCAGAACTGTTATGTTAATCTCTTGACCTCCGGATGCAAGGTCCAACAAATCATACATGTGAACGTACAACGGTAGATTATTATGCCTTCCAAAAACATTGGCATCCCATGGAACCTCTAAGACGGTTGTATCTGAAGCTGTAGCAACTTCCACCAATGCCGCCAGAGGATCATCAATGGAGACTATTTTCTTCTTTCCCAGAGGCAGATTTGTCTTAGGTTCCTGCTACTCATCAAAACAAACAAATACTTAAATTAGTTAAAATGTAAATATCTGATATATAATTTTATTAGTATTAGTGCAAAGATATACCATAGAGTCTATAGGTCTGACGAGATGTCTAGGCCAGGCAACAAAAGTATGTAATGCCTCTGCTACAATTGTGACCTCTGATGTCAGCACACGAACTGCAAGATCACCATAAAGGACCTTCTCCACCGTGACCTTCATGAAATTAGAAGGAAGAGGCACATTGTGTAACATTGTGACCCCTTCATAACACTTACCCAAGGCAACGAGTCGGGTCAAAGAATTACACTCAACATATAATTCGCATTGGCTAGTTGAGCCAAAGTCATCCCCTGATAGATCAACTGCTGAACAACTCCCTTTAGTGCTGACTTTCTTAATAGGAGGTGGAGGTGGTTCATCTTCTACCATAGTAGGTGGTTGCTGTGAGAGTCTTAAACCCTCCCACTTCTTTTTGAACTCCATTTCCATTCGCGCACTAAACTCCTCCATGAAGCTTTCTTTAAGCTCTTGAGTTACCTCAGCCTTTAACTGCTCACGTAGTTGTAGTAAATACTCTTGGCTAGGTTGATTGGACGATTGTTCCTTGCTATGTGATGAAGGTACAAAGTATGAGCGAATCCTAACCCCATATCCAGCTACACGAACACGTCCAGGGTGCTTAGGTCGTCCGAGAGCAACATTAAGAATATCATTGCGACCACATGGATTAAAAGTCCTCTGTGTTGATTGCTCAGCAAGAGAATCCTAAAACAAATGAAAAGAAATTGTCAAACTTCAACACATTGAATTTAAAATAACACATAGAAACATATTTCTTACAATTTGTTCACCGGTTTCTTCTGTAGACTTAGGACTCCATGTCCCTAATGGGTTTATACGGGCACCCTTCCACATCTCATGTCGGGGTGGTGGGGATGGAGGCCTCAAAGAATCTACACTATTCATTTCCTCAATGGAAGTAGAACGTGCTTTAATATTTTCTTCAAGCTTGCTCTAACAACTTATAACCACCACGGGACAATAAGTGTGGGGTATCATTATGTGCCTGACTGATTTTTGCTTTGTTCCGAACCTCCTATCATAACATTCAAAATTTAATAATTCGTTAATATAAACTATATTCAAATATAAAAGTGATATTAACCTGCCATTTTTCAGTTTGTCTTCACAAACTGCTGTCAAGTTTCTTCATCAAGGGATGCATATTTTGTACAAGGATTTTCTTCATTCCTTTTACCATATATATAATCTGTTGTCAATTTTGATTTGAACTGACGAAATTTGACACCCACATCAGAAAGAACCTTCGCTTTCAAGGTTTCCACATTCGGGATCTTGTAATGCGTCTACATTATTTGAAAGAATTGTTGAAGCTGGAGGAAGCTTCTTCCCTACCAAGGCTTGTTATGTGTTTGATGAAGAAAATGGCTTAAGTGCTTTGAAGATTGTAATAGGTTTTTAGATTTGGTTGTAATTAGGCTTGTAATTGTGTAAGGTTGCCTTTTGCTGTATAACCCATCCTAGATGCCTAACCAAGCCTAGATCAAGCACATGATGTGGTTAAATGGTTTTTGAAAGTGTTCTGCCTCAAACCGACCGGCGATCATGCACCACCTTTTCAAGTAGCTATGCTGACCACCGACCGGCGATCATGCACCGTCTTTTCAAGTAGCTATGCTGACCACCGACCGACGATCATGTGGAGTATTGCCATCTACGATCGCCGTCTGCTCAGAGAAGCTTTTGAAAGTGCTCTTAAAAGTTTTTAAACAGTACAAAAATAAATCTGTTTTATGGAGAAAGAATTTGTTTATTCCTTCTCTGTTAAAAGGCTTTTCCACAATTCTGTTAGGGTACCACAGGTAAAGCTTAGTTAGTTATTTCAGTTAAAGTTGAGCTGGCCTGTTTGCTATACTTTAATCTGTTTTACTGTGAAAGAACATGTTTTTCCTTTGGTCTGCTGAAAGGTTTTTCACAAGTTAGTTAGGGCACAAAAGGTACAACTCAGACAGTTATTTCAGTTAGCTGAGTTGGCGGTTTTTACAAAATAAACCTGTTAAGTTCAAAAATGAATCTGTTGTTTTCATAACTGCTTTTCAACTGTTTTTTGAAAAGAAGTTAGAAACTGTTTTCTATATAAAGAAAAGTCTCTCTCACATGAAAATAGAGCTGAGCAATTACGTTTTTAACAGAGATCAAACAATTTCCATGTGAGAAGAAGGATTGAAAGATTTTTGAAAGGTTTTCCAAAGAGATTTTCAAGTGTGCTTGTTTTAGGAAACCTTTGATCTTGGTGAAGGTGCTGGTGCAGTTCTGCAGCAAATTGAACTACTGGTTTTGAGTTCTTGCATCTGCTTTTCAGGTGTAATCTTTCCTTTATTCTGTTTTGTAAAGGTGTAAGTGTTAGTCACTCCTTGATAGGGTTTCTTGGAGTGCAAGGTGTGCTGAAATAGGGTTTTTCAGCATTGTTTGTGTTGTTCTTGTAGTGTTCAAGAACTGCTGTGTTTGTAAGTAATTGGTACTGTTTTTTAGTGGATTCCACCTTGGGGTAAGGTGAGACTGGACGTAGCTCTGCATGAGTGAACTAATATAAAAACTTGTGTGCCTTTTCTTCTCATCCTTGCTCGTTTCTGGTTTTGCTTATTTCTGTCAAGAACTAAATCTGTTCTTTTGAAATTGAATTTGTTAATTCTGGGTTTGAGTAAAAACTATTCTTCCTGATTTGTTAAAGTTCTCTGATCATAAACAAGGTTGTTGTATATGATGGTTTAAGTGATTAGTGAACAAACTATCCATTCATTAAAATTTGAGAAAGAATTATTCTTCTTAAAACCTTGTGTTGAGTAATTTTGTTTGATTTCTAAGCATAGTTGTATCCTTCATCCTCACAATATTAAGCTGATCTGATTCTGTTATAATTCTCTGTTGATCACTTTTTTTTTACATTGAACAAATTCAAATTGTGCCAAGACTGCTCTGAAGAATCAATCTGTTTCGTGTAAACACAATCTGTTCTTTTTTCCTCTGGAATACTGAAAATTGTGTGTTCTTGCGAAAATTTTATAAGCTCAATTCACCCCTCCCCTCTTGAACTTAGACACTAATAGACCCAACAATTGGTATCAAGAGCTAGGGCTTGTATTTTGCTCAAGTGTGTGCATGATGTCTGAGTTTAAAATGCCTTTTGCTGAAGGTGCGTCTATTAATAGACCTCCCATGTTTGGTGGTGTTAACTATGCTTTCTGGAAAATCAGGATGAAGATCTTTATGGAGTCCATTGATATGGGAATCTGGGATGCAATGGTCAGTGGACCTTTTATACCTATGCAGGTTGTCAAAGATGAAACAATAAAGAAGCCTTGGTCTGAATGGAGTGAAACCGAGAAGAAGAAGGCCCAATATGACTCCTTAGCCAAGAATATCATCACCTCTGCACTGAATATGGATGAATTCTTTAGAGTCTCTCAATGTAACTCAGCAAAGGAGATGTGGGATGTACTAGAGGTGACTCATGAAGGGACTGATGATGTGAAACGGGCAAGGAAGCACTCACTAATTCAGGAGTACGAGCTGTTCAGAATGCAATCTGAAGAAAGTATTGCAGATGTGCAGAAACGATTTACACACATTGTAAATCACCTCACTGGCCTTGGTAAAGTCTTTGACAAAGAAGAGCTTAACATAAAGGTACTAAAATGTCTTGATAGGAGCTGGCAGCCTAAGGTAACAACAATCTCATAATCCAGAGATTTATCCAAGATGTCCACTGCTGCACTTTTTGGAAAACTGATAGAACATGAAATTGAGCTGAAAAGATTGAAAGAACAAGAAACAGTGGAAAAGAAGGCCAAAGGAATTGCTTTGAAAACTACCATGGAACATGATACAAGTGAGGAAGAAGGTGATCCTGAACATGATGAGACCGTGAGTCTGCTCACCAGAAAGTTCAGTAGGTTTCTCAAAAAGAAAAACCGTGACAGAACTCAGCAAAGAAAGAGGTATTCCAAACAACCTAATGATTCAAATTCTTCCAATTACACGTGCTTTGGATGTGGTAAACCAGGTCATATAAAAGCTGATTGTCCAAACAATCAAAATAAAGAAAAACCAGCAAGCAAGAGGAATGACAAAGGCAAAGGTAGAAGAGCATATATCTCATGGGAAGAAAATGATGTATCTTCATCTAGTAATTCCTCAACTGAAAGTGAAGAAGCAAATCTTTGCTTCATGGTGAATGATGAGGGATCCAACTCTGACTCAGTAAGTAATTTCTCTTTTGACTCTGAAAACACATGATGAAGCAAACAGGTTGGCTATAATGTGCAACAGATTGAATAGAGTAAATAGGGTACTTGAACCTAAGGTCAAAGCTCTTGAAGAAGAACTGCACAAAGCTAAAACTGAATTGATTAGTCTTGAATTGACTTGTTTGCATGCATCAATTAAAACTTGTGATAATTGTAAAAAACTGGAAAAACAGGTTGAGTATTTGTTAAAAACACTTTCAAATTTCACTAAAGGAAGAGAAAATCTTGAAACCTTATTAGGTTCACAAAATGCTGTTTTCAATAAAAATGGTTTAGGGTATAATCCTGGAATGAAAGGTAATGTGAAAAAGCTGTCCGGTTTCTCTGTTCCTTCCAAAATAGGTTTTTCCTCTTTTAGTTATTAAAAAACAATGCATATTGCAACATGTTTTTATTGTATGAAGTCTGGTCATGTATCTAAAAATTGTAAAGCTAGGAGATACCTTGTTCCTAAAGGATTGGCCAAATGGCTTCCTAAGGAAAGGTATTAATCATGCTGGACCCTAGACTAAAGGGGTACCATAAGTGCTAAATCTGTTTTGTTGCAGAAAAACAGCAGGAGAAACCAGTGGTACCTTGACAGTGGCTGCTCAAAGCACATGACTGGTGATGTGACTCAGTTCATAAATCTGAAACTCAAAGCTGAAGGGCATGTCACATATGGGGATAACAATAGAGGAAAAATTCTTGGAAGAGGAGATGTTGGTACTAAAGACTCAACTACTATTGAGAATGTCCTATATGTTGAAGGGCTAAAACATAGTCTTCTAAGCATTAGCCAGCTGTGTGACAAGGGATACAAGGTCAATTTCGAAGCCAATACTTGTACAATTTCTAATGAAAATTCTGGTAAGGTGCTGTTCACTGGAAAAAGGGTAAACAACATTTATCTCCTAGACATTATAAAGAGTTGTTCTGAAAATGAGTGTTTGCTATCTAAAAATGATGAGTCATGGCTGTGGCATAGGAGACTAGCTCACATTCACACAAATCACTTGAATAAGCTAAAATCTAAGGAACTTGTTTCTGGCTTACCAAACATAAAGTTTCAAAATAACAGATTGTGTGATGCCTGTGTAAAGGGAAAACAGATTAGAACTTCCTTTAAATCAAAAGATATGGTTTCTTCAAATAAAGCTTTGGATGTTTTGCATGTGGACTTATTTGGACCATCTAGGACTGCTAGCTTAGCTGGAAATTACTATGCTTTGGTGATTGTTGATGATTTTTCAAGATATACATGGACTTTGTTTCTTGCTTCTAAAAATGATGCATATAAAGCCTTTAAGAAACTTGCTAAGGTTCTGCATAATGAAAATGAAAATAGGATAAAACAGATTCGTAGTGATCATGGGGGAGAATTTCAAAATGCAAAGTTTGATAAATATTGTGAAAAACATGGGATCATACATAATTATTCTGCTCCTAGGACACCCCAACAAAATGGTGTTGTTGAAAGAAAGAATAGATCACTAGAAGAATTAGCTAGGACTATGCTAAGTGAATCTGGTTTACCTAAATATTTTTGGGCTGATGCTGTATACACTGCTTCTTATGTGCTTAACAGAACATTAATTAGACCAATTCTTAAGAAAACTCCCTATGAATTGTATAAGGGTATGAAGCCTAGCATTAGTCATCTTAGAGTGTTTGGCTGCAAATGCTTTATTTTAAATAATGGTAAAGATAATCTGGGGAAGTTTGATCCTAAATCAGATGAAGGAATACATATTGGTTATGCTATAAATGGTCATGCTTATAGAGTGTATAACAAAAGATTGTTTGCAGTTGAAGAATCTATACATGTTGTGTTTGATGAAACAGATTTTTCTGTGCCCAAATCTGTTCTGGACGAACCTGGTATGGATGATTTAAGAACTATTGTGCAACAGAATCAATCTAGTGAGCTTGATACAACTAATTCAGATTTTATCAAAGAATCTACTGTGAATGCAGGACTGCCTAAAGAATGGAAGACTCCAAGGGATCTCACTCTTGACAATGTAATTGGTAATATTGAGAAAAGAGTCTCAACAAGGAATTCACTCAATAATTTCTGCAGAACAGTAGCTTTTGTGTCACAGATTGAGCCTAAAAGCCTGAAAGAGGCACTGCAAGACAGCAATTGGATAACAGCAATGCAGGAAGAGCTGAACCAGTTTGAATACAATGAAGTATGGACTTTGGTTCCAAGAAAGCATGAGATGAATGTCATAGGAACCAAGTGGGTGTACAGGAACAAGATGGATGAACATAGAGCTATCACTAGAAATAAAGCTAGACTGGTTGCTAAAGGGTATAACCAAGAAGAAGGTATTGATTTTGGTGAAACCTATGCACCAGTAGCACGTCTTGAAGCTGTCAGACTTCTTCTAGCATTTTCCAGCATACAAGGTTTCAAGTTGTTTCAAATGGATGTCAAGAGTGCATTTCTAAATGGCTACATCAATGAAGAGGTGTTTGTATCTCAGCCTCCAGGGTTTGAAGATCACAAAAATCCAGAACATGTGTACATGCTTAAGAAGGCCTTATATGGATTGAAGCAAGCACCTAGGCAATGGTATGAAAGGCTAAGTGAATTTATGCTTTCTCAAGGTTATAGTCGTGGCAATTCAGATAAAACTCTCTTTCTAAAGAAGAAAAGTGAAGATATCATACTTGTGCAAGTCTATGTAGATGATATTATCTTTGGATCCACAAATGAAGAGATGTGTGAAGACTTTGTGAAAACCATGAAAAGTGAGTTTGAGATGTCAATGTTAGGAGAAATGAATTTCTTCCTTGGACTACAAGTTAAGCAACTCAAGGATGGAATTTTCATAAGCCAAGAAAAATACTGCAAGGAACTACTTAAGAAGTTTGATATGAATCAATGCAAAGCAATCAGCACTCCTATTTCAACAAGTTGTCAGCTGGATCAAGATGCTGCAGGAAAATCAGTAGATCAAACGAAGTATAGGGGATTAATTGGTTCCTTATTATACCTAACTGCAAGCAGGCCTGACATTATGTTTGCTGTATGTTTATGTGCTAGATATCAATCTGATCCAAAGGAATCACACTACAATGCAGCAAAGAGAATTTTGAAATATTTGCAAGGATCTAAGGATGTTGGATTGTGGTATCCTAACAAGGTATCTTTAAATTTGACTGGTTTTTCAGATTCTGATTTTGCAGGTTGCAAAGTTGATAGGAAGAGCACAAGTGGGACTTGTCACATGCTTGGATCAAGTCTAATCTCTTGGCATTGCAAGAAGCAAGCTTGTGTTGCTCTCTCCACAGCAGAGGCAGAGTACATAGCTGCTGGAAGTTGTTGTGCTCAAACCTTATGGCTAAGGCAGCAGCTAAGTGATTTTGGAATTTTGTTAAACAAGATACCTATAAATTGTGATAATACTAGTGCCATAAATCTGTCCAAGAATCCTGTCATGCATTCTAGAACTAAACATATTGAAATTAGACACCACTTTTTAAGAGAACATATAGCTAATGGAACATGTGATATACAATTTATTGGTACTGAATTTCAACTAGCTGATCTATTCACTAAACCACTGGCTAAAGACAGGTTTTACTTTCTTCTAAATGAATTGGGTATTATTAGCTTAAATTGTCCTCTGCAGTGAAAATTTCAATCTGTTGTTTTATGTTTTAACATGTTTTGTTCCCTGTTTCAGAAATCACAGTTGTGACTAGGAAAGAGAAAGATTTTTTTTTCTCTCTCTCACTTTATTGTTGACTGCTTTTACGGTTATTGACCAGCAGGTCCATGCAAATTAGTGTGTGGGTATCCTAACTAATTGGATTTTGTGTAGATGCAACAGATTTGATGTGCCAAAATCAGGTTCCAAGATATTCTTACGTGAATCCACACCTGAACCTGCTGCACCATTGGAATAAAATCTGTAGCATATCTGTGGGATTTGTTTTTTCTTCAAAATTCATTATTTCCAAAATCTGATCACATTGCCCTGAATTAAAATTTGTGATTTTTCAATTTTGGTTTAATAATCCTATATAAACCTAGCACAATTTAGCTTGTCTCTCATACCTTCTCACTTATACTATAAGCTGTTCAGGTGCACGTTGCTTCATCACAGGTTTTGCTTCTATTTTGAGTAATAATCTGTAATGTTTTTTCTCTAGAATTGTATGTTAATATACTGGTGCAGGGAAAAACAGATTAAGCATGACATCCTCTTCACATAGAAAGAAGAAATCCAAGGAGCAATCTCAAAGCAGCCAAGGCATCCTGGAAAACTAGTTTGCTGGAGATTTAGAGGCAATGACAAGGTTCATACATGAGACTGGCAGAAAGCAAATTAATGTACCCAAGCTGCTTGAGTTCTCATGGCTGAGAGAGGAGAATCTGATAGAAGCCAAAGACTTACTCAAGCATCAAAAGCTGAAAGGATTTCTGAAGATGAATGGAAATGTTTATCCAGATCTTGTGAAGGTGTTTTACTGCAACCTTGAACAAGATGGTAAAAATCTGGTTTCCCATGTGAAAGGAGTGAAGCTGAAGATCACTAGGGAAATCTGGAACAGTGTGGGTGGAATCAAATATTCAGGACTGAAAGTGAGCAAAGGGAACACTGCTGGAATTCAAGGGTTCAACAAATTGCAATTTTATAGAAGTTGTGTGAGGAATCCTATTGAACCAGTAGCTAGGTATCACGCAGGTAGCCTAACTCTAATTCCTAGACTCTTAGCTCATATAATTGCTTGGCAGCTTACCCCTAGAGGAAGTAATCATGCTGTACTTCATGAGGAAGATTTGATCCTGTTGTATTGCATCATGAACCAGCTTAAGGTAAATTGGGTAATCTGCAAGACTACTTGATTATCGTCTTCCCTATGCAATATTTGTGTCAAAACTAATTGATCATTTTAAACTGGACACTACCAATGAAAGGAATGACTCTATTAAAGTTGCAAGTGAAATAGATAACTCCACACTCATGAAAATGGGATTCTATAAGGATGAAGATGGCTGGGTTTTCAGAAGAAATGCTGGACAGAGGGCTGAGCAAGAAGCTGCTCCTCAAGGAAATGAAGAAGAAGCAAATGCTGATGGTGTGCAACACATGGATGAATCACCAGTACATTCTACTGAACATGAAGATGTTGCTGCTACAAGTCAGAATGCAATAGTTGCATATGAGGCACCTGAGTACAGAGGTGAACCTCTGTCTATGTTTGAAAGACAGGTGCTAAGCAGGCTAGACATACTCACAGATGAGCAGAAGGCACACTATGAGATGACTTACGCCAGGTTTCAACACTTGGATGACCAACTTGAAGGAGTTCAAGTGCAGCTAGCTGAGCTCTATTACAACAACAAGTGATCCCATTTCTAAGCCTTTATCTTTTATATGTTGTTGAACAATTTGGGATTAATCTGTATTGTTTTTTATTCTGCACTGGTTTTTAGTTGTTTTGTGGCTTGTAAAGAACCTCTATGTTAGTTTTATTTGAACTGTTATGTATGGCTATTATTGTTCTTTGGTATTTTATGCTCCCATTCTATTTGATGAATCCAAAGGGGGAGAAGAATAGCCTGGTACAGGTTCTGCAGATAATATTCACAGAGGTTGCTGATATGATTCAAATGTTAAATCTGCAGGTACATCAATTCTAAATCTGTTTGTTCTGCCTTGACACCTGTGTATTTTTTTGTGTATATAGTTCTGTACAGGTTTGGTCATGATCTTTCTCCAAAGCTGTGCAAAGCAAAGGGAATTTGTCTCCATCAAACAGGGGGAGATTGTTGAAGTTGGAGGAAGCTTCTTCCCTACCAAGGCTTGTTATGTGTTTGATGAAGAAAATGGCTTAAGTGCTTTGAAGATTGTAATAGGTTTTTAGATTTGGTTGTAATTAGGCTTGTAATTGTGTAAGGTTGCCTTTTGCTGTATAACCCATCCTAGATGCCTAACCAAGCCTAGATCAAGCACATGATGTGGTTAAATGGTTTTTGAAAGTGTTCTGCCTCAAACCGACCGGCGATCATGCATCGACTTTTCAAGTAGCTATGCTGACCACCGACCGGCGATCATGTGGAGCATTGCCATCTACGATCGCCATCTGCTCAGAGAAGCTTTTGAAAGTGCTCTTAAAAGTTTTTAAACAGTACAAAAATAAATCTGATTTATGGAGAAAGAATCTGTTTATTCCTTCTCTGTTAAAAGGCTTTTCCAAAATTCTGTTAGGGCACCACAGGTAAAGCTTAGTTAGTTATTTCAGTTAAAGCTGAGCTGGCCTGTTTGCTATACTTTAATCTGTTTTACTGTGAAGGAACAGGTTTTTCCTTTGGTCTTCTGAAAGGTTTTTCACAAGTTAGTTAGGGCACCAAAGGTACAACTCAGACAGTTATTTCAGTTAGCTGAGTTGGCGGTTTTTACAAAATAAACCTGTTAAGTTCAAAAACGAATCTGTTGTTTTCATAACTGCTTTTCAACTATTTTTTGAAAAGAAGTTAGAAACTGTTTTCTATATAAAGAAAAGTCTCTCTCACATGAAAATAGAGCTGAGCAATTACGTTTTTAACAGAGATCAAACAATTTCCATGTGAGAAGAAGGATTGAAAGATATTTGAAAGGTTTTCCAAAGAGATTTTCAAGTGTGCTTGTTTTAGGAAACCTTTGATCTTGGTGAAGGTGCTGGTGCAGTTCTGCAGCAAATTGAACTACTAGTTTTGAGTTCTTGCATCTTCTTTTCAGGTGTAATCTTTCCTTTATTCTGGTTTGTAAAGGTGTAAGTGTTAGTCACTCCTTGATAGGGTTTCTTGGAGTGCAAGGTGTGCTGAAATAGGGTTTTTCAGCATTGTTTGTGTTGTTCTTGTAGTGTTCAAGAACTGCTGTGTTTGTAAGTAATTGGTACTATTTTTTAGTGGATTCCACCTTGGGGTAAGGTGAGACTGGATGTAGCTCTGCATGAGTGAACCAATATAAAAACTTGTGTGCCTTTTCTTCTCATCCTTGCACTCGTTTCTGGTTTTGCTTATTTCTGTCAAGAACTAAATCTGTTCTTTTGAAATTGAATCTGTTAATTCTGGGTTTGAGTAAAAACTGTTCTTCCTGATTTGTTAAAGTTCTCTGATCATAAACAAGGTTGCTGTATATGATGGTTTAAGTGATTAGTGAACAAACTATCCATTCATTAAAATCTGAGAAAGAATCATTCTTCTTAAAACCTTGTGTTGAGTAATTTTGTTTGATTTCTAAGCATAGTTGTATCCTTCATCATCACAATATTAAGCTGATCTGATTCTGTTATAATTCTCTGTTGATCACTTTTTTTTTACATTGAACAAATTCAAATTGTGCCAAGACTGCTCTGAAGAATCAATCTGTTTCATGTAAAAAGAATCTGTTCTTTTTTCCTCTGGAATACTGAAAATTGTGTGTTCTTGCGAAAATTTTATAAGCTCAATTCACCCCTCCCCTCTTGAACTTAGACACTAATAGACCCAACAAGAATTAGTTCATAAACAAGAACAAAATATAAAAGAACTTTAGATTGAACAAAGTAAAAACAATTACATACCAGAATATCTTGCCAAATCGTGTTTTTCTCATGGTCAGTCAAGTGATCCCAAGACTCAGTTAAGATAGAGATCCTTTCACGAGACAGTACTCCGAGATAACTCCTATATTTCTTTTCATGTTGCCCAGTGGCCACACCAGTGTGGATATCAATAGACAAAGGTATTTTGTCATCTTTATTTCAAAAATCTGTTTATTCCTTCTCTGTTAAAAGGCTTTTCCAAAATTCTGTTAGGGCACCACAGGTAAAGCTTAGTTAGTTATTTCAGTTAAAGCTGAGCTGGCCTGTTTGCTATACTTTAATCTGTTTTACTGTGAAAGAACAGGTTTTTCCTTTGGTCTTCTGAAAGGTTTTTCACAAGTTAGTTAGGGCACCAAAGGTACAACTCAGACAGTTATTTCAGTTAGCTGAGTTGGCGGTTTTTACAAAATAAACCTGTTAAGTTCAAAAACGAATCTGTTGTTTTCATAACTGCTTTTCAACTATTTTTTGAAAAGAAGTTAGAAACTGTTTTCTATATAAAGAAAAGTCTCTCTCACATGAAAATAGAGCTGAGCAATTACGTTTTTAACAGAGATCAAACAATTTCCATGTGAGAAGAAGGATTGAAAGATATTTGAAAGGTTTTCCAAAGAGATTTTCAAGTGTGCTTGTTTTAGGAAACCTTTGATCTTGGTGAAGGTGCTGGTGCAGTTCTGCAGCAAATTGAACTACTAGTTTTGAGTTCTTGCATCTTCTTTTCAGGTGTAATCTTTCCTTTATTCTGGTTTGTAAAGGTGTAAGTGTTAGTCACTCCTTGATAGGGTTTCTTGGAGTGCAAGGTGTGCTGAAATAGGGTTTTTCAGCATTGTTTGTGTTGTTCTTGTAGTGTTCAAGAACTGCTGTGTTTGTAAGTAATTGGTACTATTTTTTAGTGGATTCCACCTTGGGGTAAGGTGAGACTGGATGTAGCTCTGCATGAGTGAACCAATATAAAAACTTGTGTGCCTTTTCTTCTCATCCTTGCACTCGTTTCTGGTTTTGCTTATTTCTGTCAAGAACTAAATCTGTTCTTTTGAAATTGAATCTGTTAATTCTGGGTTTGAGTAAAAACTGTTCTTCCTGATTTGTTAAAGTTCTCTGATCATAAACAAGGTTGCTGTATATGATGGTTTAAGTGATTAGTGAACAAACTATCCATTCATTAAAATCTGAGAAAGAATCATTCTTCTTAAAACCTTGTGTTGAGTAATTTTGTTTGATTTCTAAGCATAGTTGTATCCTTCATCATCACAATATTAAGCTGATCTGATTCTGTTATAATTCTCTGTTGATCACTTTTTTTTTACATTGAACAAATTCAAATTGTGCCAAGACTGCTCTGAAGAATCAATCTGTTTCATGTAAAAAGAATCTGTTCTTTTTTCCTCTGGAATACTGAAAATTGTGTGTTCTTGCGAAAATTTTATAAGCTCAATTCACCCCTCCCCTCTTGAACTTAGACACTAATAGACCCAACAAGAATTAGTTCATAAACAAGAACAAAATATAAAAGAACTTTAGATTGAACAAAGTAAAAACAATTACATACCAGAATATCTTGCCAAATCGTGTTTTTCTCATGGTCAGTCAAGTGATCCCAAGACTCAGTTAAGATAGAGATCCTTTCACGAGACAGTACTCCGAGATAACTCCTATATTTCTTTTCATGTTGCCCAGTGGCCACACCAGTGTGGATATCAATAGACAAAGGTATTTTGTCATCTTTATTTCAAAAATCTGTTTATTCCTTCTCTGTTAAAAGGCTTTTCCAAAATTCTGTTAGGGCACCACAGGTAAAGCTTAGTTAGTTATTTCAGTTAAAGCTGAGCTGGCCTGTTTGCTATACTTTAATCTGTTTTACTGTGAAAGAACAGGTTTTTCCTTTGGTCTTCTGAAAGGTTTTTCACAAGTTAGTTAGGGCACCAAAGGTACAACTCAGACAGTTATTTCAGTTAGCTGAGTTGGCGGTTTTTACAAAATAAACCTGTTAAGTTCAAAAACGAATCTGTTGTTTTCATAACTGCTTTTCAACTATTTTTTGAAAAGAAGTTAGAAACTGTTTTCTATATAAAGAAAAGTCTCTCTCACATGAAAATAGAGCTGAGCAATTACGTTTTTAACAGAGATCAAACAATTTCCATGTGAGAAGAAGGATTGAAAGATATTTGAAAGGTTTTCCAAAGAGATTTTCAAGTGTGCTTGTTTTAGGAAACCTTTGATCTTGGTGAAGGTGCTGGTGCAGTTCTGCAGCAAATTGAACTACTAGTTTTGAGTTCTTGCATCTTCTTTTCAGGTGTAATCTTTCCTTTATTCTGGTTTGTAAAGGTGTAAGTGTTAGTCACTCCTTGATAGGGTTTCTTGGAGTGCAAGGTGTGCTGAAATAGGGTTTTTCAGCATTGTTTGTGTTGTTCTTGTAGTGTTCAAGAACTGCTGTGTTTGTAAGTAATTGGTACTATTTTTTAGTGGATTCCACCTTGGGGTAAGGTGAGACTGGATGTAGCTCTGCATGAGTGAACCAATATAAAAACTTGTGTGCCTTTTCTTCTCATCCTTGCACTCGTTTCTGGTTTTGCTTATTTCTGTCAAGAACTAAATCTGTTCTTTTGAAATTGAATCTGTTAATTCTGGGTTTGAGTAAAAACTGTTCTTCCTGATTTGTTAAAGTTCTCTGATCATAAACAAGGTTGCTGTATATGATGGTTTAAGTGATTAGTGAACAAACTATCCATTCATTAAAATCTGAGAAAGAATCATTCTTCTTAAAACCTTGTGTTGAGTAATTTTGTTTGATTTCTAAGCATAGTTGTATCCTTCATCATCACAATATTAAGCTGATCTGATTCTGTTATAATTCTCTGTTGATCACTTTTTTTTTACATTGAACAAATTCAAATTGTGCCAAGACTGCTCTGAAGAATCAATCTGTTTCATGTAAAAAGAATCTGTTCTTTTTTCCTCTGGAATACTGAAAATTGTGTGTTCTTGCGAAAATTTTATAAGCTCAATTCACCCCTCCCCTCTTGAACTTAGACACTAATAGACCCAACAAGAATTAGTTCATAAACAAGAACAAAATATAAAAGAACTTTAGATTGAACAAAGTAAAAACAATTACATACCAGAATATCTTGCCAAATCGTGTTTTTCTCATGGTCAGTCAAGTGATCCCAAGACTCAGTTAAGATAGAGATCCTTTCACGAGACAGTACTCCGAGATAACTCCTATATTTCTTTTCATGTTGCCCAGTGGCCACACCAGTGTGGATATCAATAGACAAAGGTATTTTGTCATCTTTATTTATCTTTTTAAACATATTCTTTAATCTGGTAGGTCCTCTACCAGTTTTTGAACGAGAAACTTTATCATTTGTCATGTTCCTGGTATCAAGAATATGATAAGCATCAAGAATATGAAATATAATTAAAATTATATATTGTAAAACTAAACATGAATCACATGCACATACAAATATATATTCCTTCATCATGATCAATTCGAGTTTCATGTACAACATCAACAACATCCTCCTACTCTTTATTGATGGTCATTCTTGTAAGTGATTCAATCTCATAAATGTCGTTGTTTGTATCTTCTGGGTCATTTTGTTGTTTTTCTTCATGTAGCACAACAAACCAGTGGTCAGACGTAGGATCTTGGATATAGAAAACTTGGGAAGCTTGATGTGCCATTATGAATGGTTCGTCATGATAACCTATCTTTCGAAAGTCAACCAAAGCCATTCCTGATTCATCAACTTTGACACCAGTCTTATTGTCAGCCCACTTGCATTTGAAAACAGGTACAGTAAACTTGGTATAATTAACTTCCCAAATCTCTACTATGACACCATAATAAGGCATTAATCCCACAACAGGATTTTGATCCTTTGTAGTTGAAAACTGCATAGACTCTACCTCTAAGGTGACTCCGCTATTTTGCACTGTACTCCTATCATCTCGAGACTTTGTGTAAAACAAACAACCATTTACTTCATAGCTAGAACAACATAAAACATCATATTTGAGACCATTTGCAAGCCATGTTAATGTTTCAGATGCTGATGGATCATTCATTATTTGTTGCTTAAACCATGACATGAAAGTTTTGTTATGCTCAATTAACACCCATTTTTCTGATTGTCTTGGATTTTTATATTTCACAATGCCTTTGTGTGTATCTAAGTATGGTAACACCTTATCAGTGTTATTCAAGATATACAAGTGTGCTTGCAGAACCTCTTCTCTAGATTTGCTTATGACATGTACACCTTTTGAAGATCTACTTATGAATCTACGAGAGTGCCAACCTTTTTCAGGAACTCCTATACATTTGGCTTTTGACATGTACTCGGAACAAAACTCAATAGATTCTTCTAAAATGTATCTTTCAATAATGGAAGCTTCCGGACGACATTGATTCTTCACATATCCCTTCAAAATCTTCATGTATCGTTCAACTGGATACATCCATCGCATATAAACTGGCCCACACAATCTTATTTCTCTTACAAGATGAACAACCAAGTGTACCATAATATCCAAAAAAGATGGAGGAAAAAACATCTCGAGTTGACACAAGATAACAATTATTTTTTCTTCAAGTTCATCCAACTTCTGAGAGTCAATCTCTTTACTACATATGAAATTGAAAAATGAGCATAGTCGAGTGATTGTATGCCTAACATTTTTTGGCAAGATTCCACGAATAGCCACCGGTAGTAATTGTTGCATTAGAACGTGACAATCATGTGACTTTAAGCCAATTAGTTTCAAATCATTCATAGATACAAGACTCTTCGCATTTGAAGAGTAGCCTTGTGGTACCTTAACACCTTTAAGACATTCACAAAAACTTGTTTTCTCTTTCTTTGACAAAGTGTAACACGCTGCAGGCAAGTATGTACGTTTACCAACTTCTCTCGGTGCCAATTCCTCTCGTATATTCATCTCAATCAAATCCAGACGTGCATTCACACCATCCTTTGTTTTGCCTTTAATGTTCAGAAGTGTTTCTATTAGACTGTCACACACATTCTTTTCTACGTGCATTACATCTAGACAGTGTCTGACATCTAACTTACACCTATATGGAAGATAAAAAAATATTGATCTCTTCCATATTTCACTCACAGTTTGCTTCTTCTTCATTTTTCCAAAAGTCACATTAACATTTTTTATTTTTTCATAAATTTCAACACCACTTAAGGGAGTGGGACAAATCTCATGTTCTTGGTATCCGTTAAAAGCTTTTTTCAATCTATGATACGAATGATATTTGTTTAGAAATCTACGATGCCCAAGATACACAATTTTTCTTCCGTGTTTCAACTGCTCATAAGATGTCTTGTCTTGACATATGGGACATGCTCTATGACCTTTCACACTATAACTTGACAAGTTCCCATATGTAGGGAAGTCATTGATAGTACAAAACAACATTGCATGCAATCGGAAAGATTCATTCTTAAACGCGTCAAACACATCAACCCCTTCATTCCACAATAACTTCAAATCTTCAATCAGTGGATTAAGATAAACATCTATGTCATTTCCAGGTTGTTTTGGACCAGAGATCATCATAGATAATATCATGTATTTGCGCTTCATACACAAAGCAGGAGGTAAGTTGTAAATCACTAACAAAACGGGCCATGAACTATGATTACTACTTAAGTTTCCAAAGGGATTCATTCCATCAGTTGCCAATCCAAGTCTTAAGTTTCTTGATTCTTTTCCAAATTCAGGAAATTCTTTATCAATATTCTTCCACTGCAAAGAATCATCAGGATGACGAAGTAGTCCATCACATTTTCTATTATCTGCATGCCACCTAAGGTTTTTAGCGTCATCTGCATTTGCAAACGCTTAAGCCTTTGAATTATTGGAAATTCCAAACAACCTTAGCAGGAGGACCTTCCTTTGTGTATTCATCAATTTCATCATTCTGACCAACTTTAACCTTATAACGTGACAAACCACACATGGGACATCTTCTTAAATCTTCATACTCATTTATGTATAAAATACAATCGTTAGGACATGTATGTATTTTTCTATACTCCATACCCATTGGACAAAGTTTTTTTTTTGCCTCATAATTTCGATTGGGCAAGGTATTTCCTTCTAGAAGCATGTCCTTAAGCAATTGAAGCAATTATGTAAAACTTTTGTCGGTCCATCCATTCATTGCCTTCAAATTCATCAACCTTAACACTGCTGATAATCGTGTGAAATTAGTTGAACCAGGATACAAAGGAGTCTTTACATCATTAGACATATTTTCGAAAAGTGCATTAGCAAAAGATTTTGCTCCCACATCACGAATCATGTCTTCTATTCTATCATCCATTGAGAAATGATGATGGAGATCAAGCTCAAGTGGACATGGAGGCCAATCAACAAGATCAAAAAGAGGTAGAGGCGCAAATAGAGGACGCCCATGGAGGTCAAAGCCCACCTCAAAGGCTTACTAGAAGCATGTTCAAAGCTTTAGGAGCTAGGGGACAATTATTTTCTCTTTTTGTAATTTCTTTGGTTGAAGGTGCTTAGAGGGAAACATTAGAAACCTCTATTGTTATAACATCATTTAGTCTTTAGTTAGGAGCTTTAGGAAAGAGGGTGTATTAGTAGATAGGTGTAGAAGTAAATAAGGAGGTGCCAAAGTGAGAGAAGGGATCACACCTTCCTCATGTCTTGTTTAGGCGCCAGTTTTAGCTTCTTTTAGGAGGGAATTTTGAATTCTCTTAGTTTGATTTTTCAGCACCTTAGGCTATAAATATAGGTGCTGCCCTTGTACATTTCAGATTTGAATTTAGACTAAAGAAACTATACTCAATTTTTGAGAGAGCATTGGAGAACTTTTGAGCCTTCTTCTCTAGTCTTATCTTGAAGGATCCATGGTGTCCTCAAGTGGCGGCAACACACTCATCTAGGAGCAACCATCCTCCTAGTGGCGTGATCATCCAACCTTACATCCATCTTCATGAGTATTCTTTTCTCCTTCCTTCCTTCTCGTTCAATTGTTCAAGTTTAGCTTGTGTTCTTGAGTTTTGGTTCGGTTATTTTCTGTTTTCAGCAGCTGTTCTTCTTCTTCTCTGTTTTTGGTTCGGTGCATTTCATTTTCCAGCACTCCTTTTCAGTTTTCTTGTTTTTGATTTCATTTTGTTCAGTTCATATTAGTTCTTGTTCAATTCTATTCGGTGCTTTTGATTTTTACCTCTTTTTGTTGGTTCAATTTGACAATATGAGGAACTTCCATTTGAGTTTGGATTTGGTGCTAGTTTTGGTGAGTTCTTAACTTAGAACATTGATCCAATTCTAAGAAAAAGTGCCTAACAATTGTCCAACTCAAGTTGATTCCTAAGAATGTCAAGAATCATTCTCTTCTTTGCTATTGGAATCACATCATGTGGTATCAAGAGTTTAGGTGTGTTCTTGTTTAATTGTTGAGTTGTGTAGCACTTTATTTCAAGAGCTCTTTTAATTTCTTGCATTTAAGTTTCTGTTTTAGGCTTATTTGAGTTTGCTTGCTGTTTTAATTCTTTTGCCTATCAAGTGTTTGAGTATTTTCCTTTTTGAATCCATATAAGTTTTGTCTTAGTCTTGTTTTTCCATAATTGTCATCACTTCTAGTAGTACTTTTATTGCTTTTGTTGTTTCTTGCTTTAGTGTCATATAATTTTCTGAGTTTCATATATTGATCCTTTGTGCATTTTCTGTTTTAGTTTGAGTTCATGCTTGTATTCTAGACCTATACAAGTTCCTATACATCATTTTCCATTATGTCTTTGCTAGTTCATAATTCTGTTTTTCTTTCCTCTTAGGATTTCTCTGTTTCTGAAAACGTGCTTACTGTTTTTCCTTATTGCAATTGATTTACTTACTAGAAAATTCTGAAATTCTGAATTTATGATCTTCAAAGTGTTAGAAAAGAGTAGAAAAAATAATTATTCAAAAATTCAAAGTACACAAAAAATGATAAATAAAATACAAAAAGTGTACATTACTGCCAAAAAAATATGGTAATCCGGCAGCGATTTTGAAAAATTTCTCTCAATTAATTGGCTTACTGTTTTTAAGTGATTCCATTTCCATTATTGATTTAACATCTTTAAGTTTCTGTGGTTAAATTTTCATACTCCTGTTCGCTCTAAATCATTCCAGTTAAATCAGTGAAAATCAAATATAGTTTGCATAAAAAAAAATTCCAGTAGCTAATTTTTTGTTTTCTTCATCTACTCTAGTGCTTTTCTTTAAGTATTCTTTTGAGTGCCTACTTTCTCATTGAGTTCTTTAATTTTCTTGCTTGTCTTTTGTTCATTAATCTTTGAGTTTTTCAAACATCTAGTTTTCCTTTTGTTCTAGCCTTTCTTTGCTTATACCTTTTCTTGTTTGTCTTTATTGTTTCATTGGTTTTGTGGCGGTTGACTTCGAGATTGGTGTGCTTGCTTTGAAATCTTTCATTTGAGGATTCCAAGGCCTCAAGATCAGATTGGTGCAAGGACATTATTTCTTTGAGAGTGACCTAAATTTTTCTGCCTAAATTCACTTCGGCATTTTTTTTTTTTGCTTAAAACACTCACTGTTTTTGCTAATTTTTGTTTCTTGACTTGTTTACTGTTTTTCTGTGTTTGCTGTTTTTGAATTACAAATGGCTGGCTTTTCAAGTGATGCATCCTACAAGCAGAATTCTCCTTCCAAAGCTTCAATCCTTGGTGAATTACATGAAGCACAAAGAACCATTAGACGCTTGGAAGAGAAATTGCAAAAGATGGAGGTGCAACAAGCTAGACCATCTCCTTCAATCCATGATGAGCATCATTCACATAGACCTTCAACAAGAGCCTCTTCAAATGATTTTGGCCGTGAAAAAGAGCATAGGAGAAGGAGAACTCCACCCCAATTTCATGGACAAAGACATCATCATCAAGGGGAAAGACATCACTACGGCAATGGCTTTTATCAAGATGCAATGTCTAGGCTTCCTTCGGTCAAGCTTCCTTGTTTTAATGGCTCTAGTGATCCTAATGTATATTTAGATTGGGAGGCTAAGTGTGAACAAATATTTGAGATCCATGAGATCCAAGATGAGCATAAGCTTAAGCTAGCCACCCTAGAGTTTAGTGATTATGCCATGAAATGGTGGCATGGAATTGTAAAGGACATTATCTATCACAAGGGTCCTCCCGTGGACTCTTGGAACTCTTTAAAGGATCATATGCGTGCTAGGTTTGTTCCCCCACATTTTAGGAAAGACCTCATGTTGAGACTCCAACGGTTTCAACAAGGCACGCTAAATGTGGATGAATATTATAAGGAGCTAGAGACGCTTGTGCTTAAAATTGAATTAGAAGAAAGTGAGGAAGCTATGATTGCTAGGTTTGTGAGTGGTCTTAGGAAGGATATTCAAGACATTGTTGAGTTACAAGAGTATTCATCATTGGGCTCTTTAGTTCATCTTGCAATGAAGGTGGAAGCCCAACTTGTTAAGAAAAACTCTTTCAAAAATGCTTCCAATGATGGATACTACTCCAAGTCTTGGAGAAACAAAAATTCTTTTTCTAAACCTCCTTCCAAAGATTCTTCTTTCAAACCCAAGGAAACTAAGTCATCTACTTCTAGGCCTAAATCACCCACTAGAACGTCTAATACCAAATGCTTTAAATGTATGGGTTATGATCATATAGCTGCAAATTGTCCTTCTAAACGAAGTATGTACATGCATGAGGGCATTGTAGTTAGTGAGCATGATTCGGATTCTCCTAAGCATTCATTGCATTCTCATGCATCTAGTGAGGAAGAGAGTGAATGTCCACTTGAAGGGGATTTGTTAGTTGTGAGAAGACTTCTTGGACAAATTTCACAACCTTTTGATGAAAGTCAAAGGGAAAATATTTTCCATACAAGATGTCTTATTCAAAACAACATTTGCTCTTTGATAGTGGATGGGGGTAGTTGTGCAAATGTGGCTAGTACAAGAGTAGTAGATAAGCTTGGATTGCCTACTATCTCTCATACAAAGCCCTACAAATTACAATGGCTTAGTGAGGTAGGAGAAATAGTTGTCAATAAACAAGTCCTCATCCATTTCTCCATTGGAAAATACAAAGATGAGGTATTATGTGATGTTGTGCCCATGGAAGCCACTCATGTTCTTTTGGGAAGTCCTTGGCAATTTGATAGAAAAGTTTTACATGATGGATTTACCAACAAACTATCTTTTGAATTCCATGGTCACAAGGTTACTTTAAAATCTCTCTCTCCAAGAGAAGTCCATGAGGACCAAGTTATCATGAAGAAAAAGAGGGAGAGTGAAAATGATAAAAAAGATAAGAGTTCTAAGCCTACACTCCTTGTGTCTAGGCGTGAGATTGAAAGGGAAATAGTGGCTCATCATCCTCTTTTTTTAGCCATCCCTAGAACTCTTAAGGTAGAAGCACTTGTTGATAGTCCTCATTGCTTGGAAAATTTGGTAGAAGAGTTTCAAGATGTGTTTCAAGATCCTCCAAATGGACTTCCACCTTTGAGAGGGATTGAGCACCAAATTGATTTGATACCGGGCTCTTCTTTACCAAACCGCCCAACATATAGGACCAATCCAAGTGAAACCAAGGAAATTCGCCAACAAGTTGATGCTTTGATTGAGAAAGGGTGGGTTCAAGATAGCATGAGTCCTTGTGTTATGCCTATCATCTTAGTGCCAAAAAAGGATGGCACATGGAGAATGTGTTCGGATTGTAGGGCCATCAATAACATAACAATTAAGTATAGGCATCCCATACCTAGACTAGATGATTTGTTGGATGAATTACATGGTTCAAAAATCTTTTCAAAGATTGATCTTAAAAGCGGCTACAATCAAATCCGTATCAAACCGGGTGATGAATGGAAGACGACTTTTAAGACCAACTTTGGTTTATATGAGTGGTTAGTTATGCCCTTTGGTCTAACTAATGCACCAAGTACCTTCATGCGCCTCATGCATCATGTTCTTAGACCATTCATTGGTAAGTTTGTTGTTGTTTACTTTGATGACATTCTCATTTATAGCTTATCTTTGAATGAACATAGGTTGCATGTTAGGCAAGTTTTAGAAACCCTTAGGAAGGAACATTTGTATGCTAATATTGCTAAATGTATGTTTGCTCTTGATCATATAGAATTCCCAGGGTTTGTTGTGAGTTGCAAAGGGGTCCATGTGGACAAAACAAAGGTGATGGCCATTCAAAATTGGCCTACACCGAAATCTTTGAATGAGGTCCAAAGTTTTCATGGACTTGCTTCTTTCTATAGAAGATTTGTCCCAAACTTTGGCACCATTGCCGCACCACTCAATGACATAGTGAAAAAGGATGTGGTCTTTCAATGGGGAGAAGCACAACAAAAAGCTTTTGAAACTTTGGAAGCAAAATTGACTAATGCTCCCATCTTGGCCCTTCCTAATTTCACTAAGACATTTGAGATTGAGTGTGATGCTTCTAGCATAGGTATTGGGGTTGTTCTCCTTCAAGAGGGCCACCCCATAGCCTATTTTAGTGAGAAATTGAAGGGAAGCCATCTCAATTATTCCACTTATGATAAAGAATTATATGCACTTGTTAGGGCTTTGTTCACTTGGCAACACTATCTTTTTCCCAAAGAGTTTGTGATACATAGTGATCATGAATCTCTTAAATATTTGAAAAGCCAAAACAAGCTTAACAAGAGGCATGCTAAGTGGTGGAATTCATTGAGCAATTTCCTTATGTGATCAAACACAAGCAAGGCAAAGTAAACATTGTGGCGGAAGCTCTTTCTAGAAGATACACTTTGCTAAATCTTTTAAGCTCTCAATATCTTGGTTTTGATCACATTAAGGAACTTTATCATGATGACCTTGATTTTTCTCTCATCTATCAAGAGTGTCTTAAGGGAGGACACAAAGACTTTTTTATACAAGATGGCTTTCTTTTTAAAGGAAAACGTCTTTGTGTTCCTCAATGCTTTATTAGATTATCTCTTGTTAGAGAAGCTCATGAGGGGGATTTAATGGGACATTTTGGGGTTGCTTAAAACTTTGGATGTGTTGCATGAACATTTCTTTTGGCCTCATATGCATAAACATGTTCATAGTTTGTGTGATAAGTGCATAGCTTGCCGCAAAGTTAAGTCTAAGATGCATCCCCATGGTCTATATACTCCTCTTCCTATCCCTTCAATGCCTTGGGTAGATATATCTATGGATTTCATCTTAGGCTTACCCAAGACATCAAAGGGAAAGGACTCCATTTTTGTGGTAGTGGATCTTTTTTCAAAGATGGCTCACTTTATTCCTTGTCACAAAGTGGATGATGCATGCCACATTGCAAACCTCTTGATGTGATTCCAATAGCCACATAGAACAAGATTCTTGACACTTTGAGGAATCACCTTGAGCTGGAAAATGTAGAGGCACTTTCTTAGAAGTTGGATCATAGTTCTAAGATCAAGAACTCACCAAAACAAGTACCAAATCCCAAACTCATTTGGATGAACCAAATATTGTCAAATTGAATCAACAAAGGAGAAGGAAAAGAACAAACCGAACAGAATTGAACTTCAAAACAAAAGAACCGAACAGAATTTAAAAACTAAACAGAAAATAGGTGCTGGAAAATTAAAGGAACCGAAACAAAAACAACTCAAAACTCAAGGCAATAAGAACAAATTGAAGAAGAAGAAAGGAAGGAGAAGAGAATGCTCATGAAGATGGAGGAATGGTTGGATGATCACGCCACTAGAAGAATGGATGCTCCTAGATGAGTGTGGAAGCCGCCACTTGAGGAAACCATGGTCCTTCAAGATAAGACTAGAGAAGAAGCTCAAAGCTCTCCAAATGCTCACTCCAATTTTGAGTATAGTTTCTTTAGATAAAATTCAAATCTGAATTTTACAAAGGAAGCACCTCTATTTATAGCCTAAGGTGCTGAAAAATAGGTGGGAAATTTCAAATAAACTCATTTGAAATTCCCACCAAAAACAAGTCACATGGGAGGTGTGACCTTTTTCTACTATGACACCTCCCAAAAACTACACCTACACCTATCTACTAATACACCCCCCTAAAGGTCCTATTTAAAACCTAAAAGATGCTATAACAAAAGAGGTTTCTAAGGTTTCCCTCTAAGCACCTTCAACTAAAGACACTACAAAAAGAGAAAATAAATGTCCTCTTGCTCCCAAGGCTTTGAACATGCTTCTTGTAATCCTTTGAGGTGGACTTTGACCTCCATGGGCATCCTCCATTTGTGCCTCCACCTCTTCTTGAGCTTGATGAGTGGCCTCCATGTTCTCTTGGGCTTGATCTCCATCATACTCCCCGAGTTGGAGAGAATTCGACCACGAATTCTGGAGACCTACAGAAAAAGGAGTTAGATCGCTGACATTAAAAGTATGACTACCTAAGAATGTATCAGGCATATCTAACTCATAAGCATTGTCATTAATCCTCTTGAGGACTTGGAAAGGTCCATCCCCTCGAGGCATTAGTTTGGACTTCCTTTGAGTAGGAAAACGATCCTTCCTCAAGTGAAGCCAAACCCAATCGCCCTTATCAAACAACAATGCTTTTCTCCTCTTATTGGCAAGTTCAGCATACTTGCCAACCTTCTTCTCAATTCTCTTCTTGATGTCTTTATGCAAAGTTTTCACAAAAGAAGCCTTTTCATCCCCATCTTTGCACAAGACATCGTCAAGAAGGGGAATAGGAAGAAGATCAAGAGGTGTTAGGGGATTAAACCCATAGACCACCTCAAAAGGAGAATGGGAGGTGGTAGAATTTACTACTCGGTTATATGCAAACTCAACATGGGGTAGTAAATTCTCCCACACTCTAGGATTCCCCGAAATTAAGCATCTCAATAGTTGTCCCAAAGTTCTATTTACCACCTCGGTTTGACCATCGGTTTGTGGGTGGCAAGTGGTAGAAAATAAAAGCTTAGTTCCAAGCTTGCCCCACAAGGTCTTCCAAAAGTGACTCAAGAACTTAGGATCTCTATCGGACACTATAGACCTAGGAATCCCATGCAAGCGAACCACTTCTTGGAAGAAGAGGTTTGCAATGTGGCATGCATCATCCACTTTGTGGCAAGGAATAAAGTGAGCCATTTTTGAAAAACGATCCACTACCACAAAAATGGAGTCCTTTCCCTTTGATGTCTTGGGTAAGCCTAAGATGAAATCCATAGATATATCTACCCAAGGCATTGAAGGGATAGGAAGAGGAGTATAAAGACCATGGGGATGCATTTTAGATTTAGCTTTGCGGCAAGCTATGCATTTATCACACAAACTATGAACATGTTTATGCATATGAGGCCAAAAGAAATGTTCATGCAACACATCCAAAGTTTTAGCAACCCCAAAATGTCCCATTAAGCCCCCCTCATGAGCTTCTCTAACAAGAGATAATCTAATAGAGCATTGGGGAACACAAAGACGTTTTCCTTTAAAAAGAAAGCCATCTTGAATGAAAAAATCTTTGTGTCCTCCCTTAAGACACTCTTGATAGAGGAGAGAAAAATCAAGGTCATCATGATAAAGTTCCTTAATGTGATCAAAACCAAGATATTGAGAGGTTAAAAGATTTAGCAAGGTGTATCTTCTAGAAAGAGCATCCGCCACAATATTTATTTTGCCTTGCTTGTGTTTGATCACATAAGGAAATTGCTCAATGAATTCCACCCACTTAGCATGCCTCTTGTTAAGTTTGTTTTGGCTTTTCAAATATTTAAGAGATTCATGATCACTATGTATCACAAACTCTTTGGGAAAAAGATAGTGTTGCCAAGTAAACAAAGCCCTAACAAGTGCATATAATTCCTTATCATAGGTGGAATAGTTGAGATGACTTCCCTTCAATTTCTCACTAAAATAGGCTATGGGGTGGCCCTCTTGAAGGAGAACAGCCCCAATACCTATGCTTGAAGCATCACACTCAATCTCAAATGTCTTAGTGAAATTAGGAAGGGCCAAGATGGGAGCATTAGTCAATTTTTCTTTCAAAGTATCAAAAGCATTTTGTTGTGCTTCTCCCCAATGAAAGACCACATCCTTTTTCACTATGTCATTGAGTGGTGCGGCAATGGTACCAAAGTTTGGGACAAATCTTCTATAGAAAGAAGCAAGCCCATGAAAACTTCGGACCTCATTCAAAGATTTCGGTGTAGGCCACTTTTGAATGGCCACCACCTTGGTTTTGTCCACATGGACCCCTTTACAACTCACAACAAACCCTAGGAATTCTATATGATCAAGAGCAAACATACATTTAGCAAGGTTAGCATACAAATGTTCCTTCCTAAGGGTTTCCAAAACTTGCCTAACATGCAACCTATGGTCATTCAAAGATAAGCTATAAATGAGAATGTCATCAAAGTAAACCACAACAAACTTACCAATGAAAGGTCTAAGAACATGATGCATGAGGCGCATGAAGGTACTTGGTGCATTAGTTAAACCAAAAGGCATAACTAACCACTCATATAAACCAAAGTTGGTCTTAAAAGCCGTCTTCCATTCATCACCCGGTTTGATACGGATTTGATTGTAGCCGCTTTTAAGATCAATCTTTGAAAAGATTTTTGAACCATGTAATTCATCCAACAAATCATCTAATCTAGGTATGGGATGCCTATACTTAATGGTTATGTTATTTATGGCCCTACAATCCGAACACATTCGCCATGTGCCATCCTTTTTTGGCACTAAGATGATAGGCATAGCACAAGGACTCATGCTATCTTGCACCCACCCTTTTTCAATCAAAGCCTCAACTTGTTGGCGAATTTCCTTGGTTTCACTTGGATTGGTCCTATATGCGGGACGATTTGGTAAAGAAGAGCCCGGTATCAAATCAATTTGGTGCTCAATCCCTCTCAAAGGTGGAAGGCCATTTGGAGGATCTTGAAACACATCTTTGAACTCTTCTACCAAATTTTCCAAGCAATGAGGACTATCAACAAGTGTTTCTATGCTAAGAGTTCTAGGGATGGCTAAAAAAAGAGGATGATGAGCCACTATTTCCCTTTCAATGTCACGCCTAGACACAAGGAGTGTAGGCTTAGAACTCTTATCTTTTTTATCTTTTTTATCTTTTTCACTCTCCCTCTTTTTCTTCATGATAACTTGGTCCTCATGGACTTCTCTTGGAGAGAGAGATTTTAAAGTAACCTTGTGACCATGGAATTCAAAAGATAATTTGTTGGTAAAGCCATCATGTAAAACTTTTCTATCAAATTGCCAAGGCCTTCCCAAAAGAACATGAGTGGCTTCCATGGGCACAACATCACATAATACCTCATCTTTGTATTTTCCAATGGAGAAATGGATGAGGACTTGTTTATTAACAATTATTTCTCCTACTTCACTAAGCCATTGTAATTTGTAGGGCTTTGTATGAGAGATAGTAGGCAATCCAAGCTTATCTACTACTCTTGTACTAGCCACATTTGCACAACTACCCCCATCCACTATCAAGGAACAAATGTTGTTTTGAATAAGACATCTTGTATGGAAAATATTTTCCCTTTGACTTTCATCAAAAGGTTGTGAAACTTGTCCAAGAAGTCTTCTCACAACTAACAAGTCCCCTTCAAGTGGACATTCACTCTCTTCCTCACTAGATGCATGAGAATGCAATGAATGCTTTGAAGAATCCGAATCATGCTCACTAACTACAATGCCCTCATGCATGTACATACTTCGTTTTGAAGGACAATTTGCAGCAATATGACCATAACCCATACATTTAAAGCATTTAGTGTTAGATGTTCTAGTGGGAGACTTAGGTCTAGATGTTGATGGCTTAGATTCCTTGGGTTTGAAAGAAGAATCTTTGGAAGGATGTTTTGAAAAAGAAGTTTTGTTTCTCCAAGACTTGGAGTAGTATCCATTATTGGAAGCATTTTTAAAAGAGTTTTTCTTAGCAAGTTGGGCTTCCACCTTCATTGCAAGATGAACTAAAGAGCCCAATGATGAATACTCTTGTAACTCAACAATGTCTTGGATATCCTTCCTAAGACCACTCACAAACCTAGCAACCATGGCTTCTTCACTTTCTTCTAATTCAATTTTAAGCACAAGCGTCTCAAGCTCCTTATAATATTCATCCACATTTAGCGTGCCTTGTTGAAACCGTTGGAGTCTCAACATGAGGTCTTTCCTAAAATGTGGGGGCACAAACCTAGCGCGCATATGATCCTTTAAAGAGTTCCAAGAGTCCACGGGAGGACCCTTGTGATAGATAATGTCCTTTACAATCCCATGCCACCATTTCATGGCATAATCACTAAACTCTAGGGTGGCTAGCTTGAGCTTATGCTCATCTTGGATCTCATGGATCTCAAAAATTTGTTCACACTTAGCCTCCCAATCTAAATACACATTTGGATCACTAGAACCATTAAAACAAGGTAGTTTGACCGAAGGAAGCTTGGACTTTGCATCATGGTAGAAGCCATTGCCGTAGTGAATTCTTTCCCCTTGGTGATGATGTCTTTGTCCATGGACTTGGGGTGGAGGTCTCCTTCTCCTATGCTCATCTTCACGGCCAACATCATTTGAAGAAGCTCTTGAAGATGGTCTATGAGAATGATGTCCATCATGGATAGAAGGAGATGGTCTAGTTTGTTTGACCTCCATCTTTTGCAATTTCTCTTCCAACCTTCTAATTGTTCTTTGAGCTTCATGTAATTCACCAAGAATTGAAGCTTTGGAAGGAGAATTCTGCTTGGAGGATGCATCACTTGAAGATCCAGCCATTTGTAATTAAAAAACAGCAAACACACAAAACAGCAAACAAGTTAAAAATTAGCAAAAACAGTGAGCTTTCCAATTGAAACTGCCGAAGTGAATTTAAGGCTGAAAAGATATCACTCTCAAAGAAATAATGTTCTTGCACCAATCTGATCTTGAGGCCTTGGAATCCTCAAATGAAATATGTCAAAGCAAGCACACCAATCTTAAGAGCAAACCACCACAAAACCAATGAAACAATAAAGACAAACAAGAAAAGGTATAAGCAAGGAAAGGTAATTGCAAAAGGAAAACTATGTGTAAGACAAACTCAAAGAGTAAGAATGAAAGACAAACAAGAAAATAAAGAACTCAATGAGAAAAGTAGGCACACAAAAGAATACCTAAGGAAAAGCACTAGAGTAGATGAAGAAAACAAAAAAAATTTAGCTACTGGAAATTTTTTTTTAATGCAAACTGTGTTTGATATTCACTGATTTAACTGGAACGTTGTAGAGCGAACTGGATTATGAAATTTATACCACAGAAACTTCAAGATGTTAACTCAAAAATGGCACTGGAATCAATTAAAAACAGTAAGCCAATTGAGAGAAATAAATTTTTTAAAATCACTGCCAGATTACCGTATTTTTTTCGGCAGGAATGTACACTTTTTTTATTTTATTTATCATTTTTTGTGTACTTCATATTTTTGAATGATTCTTTTTTCTATTCTTTTCTAACACTTTCAATATCTCAAATCCAGAATTTCAGAATTTTACAGTACGTAAATCAATTGCAATAAGGAAAAACAGTAAGCACTTTTTTCAGAAACAGAGGAATCCTAATAGGAATAAAAAAACAGGATGATGAACTAGCAAAGACATAATAGAAAATGATGTATTGGAACTTGTATAGGTCTAGAATACAAGTATGAACTCAATGCTAAAAAGAAAATGCTCAAAGGATCAACATCAATTCAGAAAAAAAATATATGACACCAAAGCAAGAAACAATCAAAACAATAAAAGTACTACTAGAAGTAATGACATATATGGAATAACATGACTAAGACAAAACTTAACAAGATTCAAAAATTAAAAGACACAACACAAATTGTAACAAGTGGAAGGAAGCTTAAGGTAAACTCTAGGAAGGATAATGCCATTCCAAAAGAGCAACCATACTCATAAGAATTATGAGTGCCATAAACCTTTCCACAAACACTTGGAGCAAAAGAAAAACAGCAAGAATACTCAATTAAAATTCTAAAACAGAAACTTAAATTGCAAGAAAAATTAAAGAGCTCTTGAAATAAAGTGCACACAACTCAACAATTAAACAAGAATGAACCTAAGACTCATGATACCACATGATGTGATTCCAATAGCCACATAGAACAAGATTCTTGACACTTTGAGGAATCACCTTGAGCTGGAAAATGTAGAGGCACTTTCTTAGAAGTTGGATCATAGTTCTAAGATCAAGAACTCACCAAAACAAGTACCAAATCCCAAACTCATTTGGATGAACCAAATATTGTCAAATTGAATCAACAAAGGAGAAGGAAAAGAACAAACCGAACAGAATTGAACTTCAAAACAAAAGAACCGAACAGAATTTAAAAACTAAACAGAAAATAGGTGCTGGAAAATTAAAGGAACCGAAACAAAAACAACTCAAAACTCAAGGCAATAAGAACAAATTGAAGAAGAAGAAAGGAAGGAGAAGAGAATGCTCATGAAGATGGAGGAATGGTTGGATGATCACGCCACTAGAAGAATGGATGCTCCTAGATGAGTGTGGAAGCCGCCACTTGAGGAAACCATGGTCCTTCAAGATAAGACTAGAGAAGAAGCTCAAAGCTCTCCAAATGCTCACTCCAATTTTGAGTATAGTTTCTTTAGATAAAATTCAAATCTGAATTTTACAAAGGAAGCACCTCTATTTATAGCCTAAGGTGCTGAAAAATAGGTGGGAAATTTCAAATAAACTCATTTGAAATTCCCACCAAAAACAAGTCACATGGGAGGTGTGACCTTTTTCTACTATGACACCTCCCAAAAACTACACCTACACCTATCTACTAATACACCCCCCTAAAGGTCCTATTTAAAACCTAAAAGATGCTATAACAAAAGAGGTTTCTAAGGTTTCCCTCTAAGCACCTTCAACTAAAGACACTACAAAAAGAGAAAATAAATGTCCTCTTGCTCCCAAGGCTTTGAACATGCTTCTTGTAATCCTTTGAGGTGGACTTTGACCTCCATGGGCATCCTCCATTTGTGCCTCCACCTCTTCTTGAGCTTGATGAGTGGCCTCCATGTTCTCTTGGGCTTGATCTCCATCACCTCTTCTTCCAAGAAGTGGTTTGCTTGCATGGGATCCCTAGATCTATAGTGTCCGATAGAGATCCCAAGTTCTTGAGTCACTTTTGGAAGACCTTGTGGGGCAAGCTTGGGACTAAGCTTTTATTTTCTACCATTTACCACCCACAAACTGATGGTCAAACCGAGGTGGTGAATAGAACTTTGGGACAACTATTGAGATGTTTTATTTCGGGGACTCCTAGAGTGTGGGAGAATTTACTATCCCAAGTTGAGTTTGCATATAATCGTGTAGTAAATTCTACCACCTCACATTCTCCTTTTGAGGTTGTTTATGGGTTTAATCCCCTAACACCTCTTGATCTTCTTCCTATTCCCCTTCTTGGAGATGTCTTGTGCAAAGATGGGGATGAAAAGGCTTCTTTTGTGAAAACTTTGCATAAAGACATCAAGAAGAGAATTGAGAAGAAGGTTGGCAAGTATGCTAAACTTGCCAATAAAAGGAGAAAAGCATTGTTGTTTGATGAGGGTGATTGGGTTTGGCTTCACTTGAGGAAGGATCGTTTTCCTACTCAAAGGAAGTCCAAACTAATGCCTCGAGGGGATGGACCTTTCCAAATCCTCAAGAGGATTAATGACAATGCTTATAAGTTGGATATGCCTGATACATTCTTAGGTAGTCATACTTTTAATGTCAGCGATCTAACTCCTTTTTCTGTAGATCTCCAGAATTCGTGGTCGAATTCTCTCCAACTCGGGGAGTATGATGGAGATCAAGCTCAAGTGGACATGGAGGCCAATCAACAAGATCAAGAAGAGGTAGAGGCGCAAATAGAGGACGCCCATGGAGGTCAAAGCCCACCTCAAAGGCTTACAAGAAGCATGTTCAAAGCTTTAGGAGCTAGGGGACAATTATTTTCTCTTTTTGTAATTTCTTTGGTTGAAGGTGCTTAGAGGGAAACATTAGAAACCTCTATTGTTATAGCATCTTTTAGTTTTTAGTTATGAGCTTTAGGAGGGGGGGTGTATTAGTAGATAGGTGTATAAGTAAATAAGGAGGTGCCAAAGTGAGAGAAGGGATCACACCTTCCTCATGTCTTGTTTAGGCGCCGGTTTTAGCTTCTTTTAGGAGGGAATTTTGAATTCTCTTAGTTTGATTTTTCAGCACCTTAGGCTATAAATATAGGTGTTGCCCTTGTACATTTCAGATTTGAATTTAGACTAAAGAAACTATACTCAATTTTTGAGAGAGCATTGGAGAGCTTTTGAGTCTTCTTCTCTAGTCTCATCTTGAAGGATCCATGGTGTCCTCAAGTGGCGGCAACACACTCATCTAGAAGCAACCATCCTCCTAGTGGCGTGATCATCCAACCTTACATCCATCTTCATGAGCATTCTTTTCTCCTTCTTCCTTCTCTTTCAATTGTTCAAGTTTAGCTTGTGTTCTTGAGTTTTGGTTCGGTTATTTTCTGTTTTCAGCAGTTGTTCTTCTTCTTCTCTGTTTTTGGTTCGGTGCATTTCATTTTCCAGCACTCCTTTTCAGTTTTCTTGTTTTTAATTTCATTTTGTTCGGTTCATATTAGTTCTTGTTCAATTCTATTCGGTGCTTTTGATTTTTACCTCTTTTTGTTGGTTCAATTTGACAATATGAGGAACTTCCGTATGAGTTTGGATTTGGTGCTAGTTTCGGTGAGTTCTTGACTTAGAACATTGATCCAATTCTAAGAAAAAGTGCCTAAAAATTGTCCAACTCAAGTTGATTCCTAAGAATGTCAAGAATCATTCTCTTCTTTGCTATTGGAATCACATCAAATGAGCTTCCTTGGAAGCTCCACGCACACTTGGCAAGTCTAACAATTCACCATTCCACGTCCATGTTGTATAACTTTTCAAAAATCCATCACACAAAACATGTTCTCTAATTTCGGAAACACTCAATATCCTTCCATTTAAACAATTGACACAAGGGCACCTTATCCTTACTCCATTCTTATAACTAACAGCATTATGTTCTGCGAAGTGTATGAATTCTTCCACCCCTTTTTCGTAAATATCACTTATTCGTGGTGTATTAATCCAACTCCGATCCATAGAACTGCTAAACTAAGAACCAGTGTAGACTTAGAACCAATGCGTTCAATAAGTAATCATTAAAAAATAAATCAAAATTGTCGAAGGTCGGATACCCCGGACTCATAATCAGAACGCTCAATATCTCAAAACAATATATAATAATTGAAAATTAAATCAAAATTTTCGAAGGTCGGATACCTTTGGACACAAAAGCAGTTCGTTTAATATATAGAATCAATAGCTAATTCAAAAGAAACAGTTTTAAAATAAAGTTAATAATATATAAAAATATACTAACCTTAGTAGAGTGGTGATCATGGTCGGAGGGTACGGTGGCGCGGTACAGAGGTCACTGGTCGGTGGATGGTAGGTGCGGAACGGCGATCGTCTAGGCGCCGTCGAGTACGGCGAATGCGAGCGGCAGTGGAGCGCAAGCGGATGGTTGCGACTAGGGCGCACGGTCGCGGGGTGCGGGCGGTTGCGGCAAGGGGAACGGTCCGCGGTTGAGGGTCGACAAGGTTGGTCGGTTGCGGGTCGCACGGTCGACACGGGGCGGTAGTCGCGGTCGCGGGTCGCGACGTGGTTGCACAGTTGGCAAGTTCAGCAAGTCGGCGGCAGGTCGCACGGAGGGTCGGACGGACGGACGGTCAGCGGTGGAGCTCGGTCGTCTGCGGGTGTGAGGGTTGCGGAGGCAGAGTTTGTGAGAAAGAATGTGAAAGAATGTGAGAGTGTGAAAGTCTAAAAATCTAGAAAGGGGAGAAAGAGCTTTAACGACGGTTCAGGAAGAACCGTCTTAGAAACCGAACTTTTAACGATGGTTCTTGGCGCGAACCGTCGTTGTATGTTTGTCGTCTGCTTTTAACAACGATTCTTGCGCGAACCGTCGTTAAAAGTCTAAAAAAATTACAGGATTGCCACCGTGTCGTTTTTAACGATGGTTGTCACTAAACCGTCTTTAAAGGGTGTCGTTATTGAAGAATTTTGTACTAGTGCCTTGAGGATGAAGATGGTTTTGCACAAAGTCATTGATGTCAGACAGTCTACATTTCTAGCAGGTAGGGGTTTAATGGACAGTGTTCTAGTGGCAAATGAGGTGCTAAAAGAAGTGAAAAGGAGGAAAAGTAGCTGCATTCTCTTCAAGATAGATTATGAGAAGGCATATGACTCAGTAGATTGGGACTTCATTTATTATATGTTACAAAGATTGGGTTTTTGCAGTAAGTGGATTGGTTGGATAAGAGCTTGCTTAGAATCATAGTCGATCTTTGTCCTAGTGAATTGTAGTCCAACTCAGGAGTTCAAACCTAGGAGGGGATTGAGACAGGGTGATCCTTTAGAACCTTTTCTCTTCTTGATAGTGGCAGAGGGTTTAGCAGGTGTGGAAAGGAAAGCGGTGGAGAAGGAGATGTTTCAGAATCTGACTGTCGAAGATAAGCAAGTAAAGGTGAATATGCTTCAGTACGCAGACAATACTTTTTTCTTTTGCAAAGTGAATCCACATAATGCATTCGTCATCAAAGTCATGCTTAATTGCTTTGAATTGGCATCAGGGTTAAATGTCAATTATATGAAGATTCGTATAGGAGGAGTGGGTTGCAATCAACACTTGATTCAGAGTTGTGCAACTATCTTGAATTGTGAGGTGAAGAAAACCCCTTTTAAGTATTTGGGGATGCCCATTGGGGGGAACCATAAAAGGAGATGCTTATAGGAGGGGGTGGTGGAGAGTGTGAGGAAAAGACTAGGAAGATGGAAAGACAAGTTTATCTCTATGGCGGGCCACTTATGTCTGATTAAATCAGTGTTATCTTCATTACCACTATTTTTTTTTGTCTATTTACAAAATACCAATTAGGGTGGCTAAGGAGGTGGAGAGACTGCAAAGGAACTTCTTATGGGGGTGGGGATCAAAAGGAAGGAAGGTAGCGTGGCTTTCTTGGAAAAAAGTTTGCGAAACAAAGGAGGTGAGAGGACTAAGAATGTTAGAGCTAAGAAAGTTCAACGTGGCTCTGTTAGGAAAGTGGATGTGGCGGTTGGGCAGTGATGAAAGAGGTTTGTGGAAATAGGTGTTGGAATCAAAGTACAGAGGATGAAGAAGTCTGAGGAACCAAAGGATTAGTGGGACATAATCTTTATGGTGGAGAGATTTGAAGGAGATATGGAGGATGGAGGGATGGAAGGGAAGCTTTGAGGATAATTGCTTCTAGGAGGTCGGGAATGGGAGAGAAATAATGTTGTGGGAGGATAGATGGTTGGGCGATAAGGCGTTAAAGGAAAAGTTTATGAGACTTTTCTCTGTTTGTAGTGACAAGGGTGATAAGTTGTGGCAATGAGGGGAGTGGAATAATAATCTCCAGTGGGTATGGAAGATAGGTTGGAAGAGGAACTTGTTTGATTGGGAAAAGAACCAAGAAACAGAGATGGGAAGGCTGATGGGAAGCAAGAGTATTAATGAGGGAAAGAAGGACTGGTGGGTGTGGAAAGACAGCGAAATAGCCAAAATATTCTGTCAAATTAGCATACAGTATCTTGAAAGACGAAGAGCAGGGGGAAGGCGTACCTATGTATGAGAGTTTTTGGAGGATAAAGGCTCAACCATCAGCTCACTTGACTGCATGGCGAGCGTTGGAGGAAAAAATAGCAACTAAAAACAAATTTGATGAAGAGAGGGATATCAGTGGAGAATAGTATATGTTGTATGTGTGGGGAGGAAGAGGAAACAACATCACATTTTTTATGCACTTGCAGGGTAGCTTGGTTGGTGTGGACAAAATGCTTCAAATGGGTGGGGGTGGCTTCGATCGCACATTATGAACCTAAAAAGCATTTCATCCAGTTCAGGTTGACCAAGGAAAGTGAAGTAGTCAATAAAATATGGTCTTGTGTATGGATAGTTGTTGTTGGTGAAATGTGGAAACAAAGGAACAAGAAGATTTTTAGGAACGGGACTATAGATCATAATGAAATCTTCATGCTGGTTCAGCTGAAGGTTTGGTCGTAGGTAACTGCAAATGTTAGACTAACATGTTTTTATTATTCTAATTGGTGTCTCGAACAATTAGTTTGCACGAAGTCCATTATTAAAAATTTAGGTTAGATTTGCCGATGTTCTTGAGAATCTGTGTGTAGTTTGAGTTTTTTTATAAGGGTTGATGTATTTCTGAAATACCTCTATTATTTATTTTTTTGCTGATAAAAAAAATAAAACATTCCAATGCAAATAAGTTGGGTTGAGATTGTTTTGTAATTGGATTAAATTTAATCCAACCTAATATATTTCAATTATGTTGAGTGACGATTTCTACATTAAAATTGATATTAACCTGATGAAAATATTAAATAATACTAATAACTATTTCATTAATTTATGACCTAAATAAAATTTTTGGAAATATTAAATTATTCAATGTTACAAATATTAAATAATATAGTTTATTTTGTAAAAGAATGTTCTAAAAACCTAAAAAGCTGCTTTGAAATTACAAAAGATAGAAAAAAAATATTTAAAACACATTACTTAGGCAACTACTTTCTCCAATTTTATATAAAATAACAAAAATATTCTTAAATAAATGGAGATGTGCGATATTAAAAATACTTATGAAACCCTTTTTTTTAAATATATTTTTGGATTTGATTTTGAAATATTTGTCTGAATTATGAAAATGATTTTTATATATGAAGTTTCTGAAAACACGTTGTGAGGAATACGAAAGTTACTGACCAAAGGTGAGAAGTGAAATTTCGACAAGATATTATGTAAAAATCCCCTAAAATAAAAGAATTATCCAAGTATCTATTTTTATTAGAAAAAAATATATATAATGGAAGTGTTTGAGAGATAGATCAATCCATGTACATGAAACTAAAAGCCTGCACTCCTAAAACACTTTGAGAACAAAGCTTCAAAAGCAAACTAGCCAACATAGAACTCCAAGGCCACAACATCTACCTTCACAACCTAAGATATGAAAAAATCGACTACACCACCTAAACCTTAAGAAACTGTGCTATTCCTGACTCACCTTCTCATCTCTTATACTCAACCTCCAATTTTGCCACTCGCACTTTGAACCTTTATTATTTTTTATAAATTTCATACACATTAGTAGTTCGAGAAACCAATCGAAATAAAAAAAAAAACGCTAATAGAATGTTTATATATATAAATGTTGAATATAAAATTTTAGAGATAACAAAGTATTATGTAAACAAGTTCTAAATGAAGAACGTGATAATGTGGCGGTTATTTTCGTATAAACTGACGTTTATAACCGCCACAATATACACGTGTGGCGGTTTTCCAAACCGGCATAAAACTGGCCGCCACAAAGTTTAATGTGGCGGTTTTACGCTAACCGCTGCAACACCCGTCACTTTAACATTTTTTTTAAGTGACGGTTTTTATATGTAAGTACTGTTAGTAATAACTGTCGCAATTTAACTCATTGAAAAAAATTTCAGCACCATCATGTAGGGTATAATGCGACGTTTTTAACTGTCAGTATTATAATAAAATTGTAAAAATAATATGTCGGTTTCAATTGACGTAATTTTAATTCTAAATAAATGAAATTTAGCCACCACTTTTTTATAATTTGGTTTTCACAATTAAATTAAACATGATATATTTTCATAATAAAATAAAATAAAATACTAATAAAACGAAATAAATATAAATTTATAAACATTCATTCATTGCATTGAAAATTAAAACACACAATAATTGTTTAAAAGTTGATACATAACTGAAAAATTAAAACACAAATAATTGTTCAAAAGTTGATACCTAATTTAATTAAAACACATATGATTCAAAAGTTCATACATAATTTAAAATTAAAACACATATCCCTAATCAGTTTTGCTTACAACACTTGATCCTATTATTTGATTAGGTGATGGAGCACCACTTCTAGGAACTGATGTCTGAAATAAATAACTTTAAGTTAATGATTTGAATGTTTATAATTATAAAATAAAAAACACCAATAAATATTTAAATATGTTAATACCTCATTGGTGATGCATGAACTATCATAGCAAACAACACAACACAACAACAACAAATCCATAAATACATCATTAAAATAATCTTTTACAACAATACAAATTAAGAACAACAACGGTTGTTTCAAGAGTAAAGTGAAATAACACTTTTTTTTCTTCAGAAATTGTTAAATTAAATGAGTAGTGAATTGATGAAATGAAAGAAATAAAGTAGTATTTACCATAATTGAATTTTGATTATCTTTGCTATAGTCCAAATGAAAATAAACTAGTATTTTAAGATTTGTCACCAAAATTCAAAATATTCTTTCCTGTAGTCATGGTTGTTTGCCTTTCCATTATTTAGGAGTGCCTATCTTTGTTGGTGCTCCAAAGTGTCGGTTTCTTCAACCTTTGGCTGATAAAGTTAAATTGAAGCTAGCATCTTGAAAAGGTAAATCTCTTAGCATGATGGGTCGAATTCAGCTGGTCAATACAGTGATTACTGGATCTCTAGCTTATAGTTTTAATATGTATAAGTGGCCTGTTTCACTTATTAAGCAAGTTGAGCAGAGGTGTCGGAATTTTATTTGGACTGGTGATATTCTGAAAAAAGGTATTGCTACCGTTAATTGGGGGAAAATTTGTTCACCTCTTGAGGATGGAGGCTTGAATATCATTAATCTTCATCATGAAAATAATGCATATCTTCTTAATCTTGCTTGGAACTTTGCTTATAGCGACAAACCTTGGTCTTTACTCTTGAAAGCCAGGGTTCTTAAATCAAAATATGAATTTCGAACGGTTTATAGATCTTCCTCTCTCTGGCCTGGAATTAAGCAATTTTATTCTACCATACTTGACTATACTTATTAGACTGTTGGTACAGGTTCTTTTATTAATTTCTGAAATGATAGATGGTGCTCTACTACTTCTTTAGCAAATATTGCAGGGTTATCTGATGGTGTTAGCATTCCGGATACAGTCTCTCAATTTTGGACAGGTTGTGATTGGAATATTCCCTTTTCTTTACAATAGATGCCTCTTTTTTTTAATCATATCATGATTAGAGAGGAATAGGATATTCCTAATTGGATTTTAAATGAGTCTGGTCGTTTCACTCTTAAATCGGCTAGGACTTTTTTCTTGGAACCAGGAGTTCCAGGTGGTTGGGGTAAATTCATTTGGTCTTCATCTATTCCGCCTTCCAAAACTCTAGTACTCTGGAAAAAATTTCATGGGCGACTTCCTACAGATCAACATATTCAGAATAAGGGTTTGCATATATGTTCTATGTGTTCGCTTTGTGAAAAGCAAGAGGAATCTATTCAACATCTATTTTTTGAATGTTCTAACGCATTGCATATTTGGAGTTGGGTACGACAAATTTTTCTTACTTCTCATTTCTCTAATAAGGATGATCTACTTTCTTTTATTAAGAGTGATGGTAGTCCTTTGGTTAAATTGATTAAGCTTGCGGTGATAACCTTTTCTATATGGATGATATGGCGTATGAGGAATTATGCTAGATTTCAGGATAAGATTGGGGTTTCTAAGGCTCTTTCGATAATTAAAGATTTAACTTGTCTAGTGGGAAATTCGTCTAAAGCTTCAATGAAGAATGATATGTTGGACTTCAACGTGATTAAGTTTTTCGGTATTAAGACTCGTAGTGGTAAAGTTCTTCGTCCTCTTCCTATTAGATGGGAATTTCCTTCACCAGGCTGGGTCAAAATTAATACTGATGGGGCTACTAGGGGGTATCCTGGTCTTGCTACTTGTGGAGGTATTTTTCGTGGGAGTATGGGAGAATTTATTGGTGCTTTTTCAGCGTTTCTTGAAGTTCAAACTGCTTTGGTTGCTGAGTTTTATGGAGTTATACATGCTATGGAGGAAGCTCAAAAAATGGGACTTACTAATGTCTGGCTTGAATGTGATTCTGCCTTGGTTTGTGCTGCATTTACTGCTAGGACTAATGTTCCGTGGATGCTTCAGAATCGATGGAATACTTGTCTTAATTTTTGTCGGACAATCAGGTTTAGGGTAACTCATATTTTTCGTGAAGGGAATGCGTGTGTTGATAAGTTGGCTAATTTAGGATTTATTCATAGAGAATCTTTTCATTGGTATAATAGACTCCCAGCTAGTCTGTTCTTAGAATTCTTTATGAATAGGTATAATCTACCTATGTATCGTTTGTGTTAACATATGGGTTTTGGTCTAGTCCCCCCATATTTTTGTATTTTTTTTTAATAATATTTTTTTTCATGTGGTTGCAGATGATTGTTGTTACTTGAGGTGTCAGCTTAGCTGAGATGTCAAGTTGCATAGTGATGCCTAACACGAAAAGTTTATAAAAAAAAAGAAGTTGTGGCAGTGACATAGCAAGTATAGGCTTTCATGATTGTTGTTACTTGAGGTGTCAGCTTAGCTGAGATGTCAAGTTGCATAGTGATGCCTAACACAAAAACTTTATAAAAAAAAAAGAAGTTGTGGCAGTGACATAGCAAGTATAGGCTTTCTTACATATGTGTAACAACTTTTTAAATGAAAAGAAAATGGATATGAGGCTCACCTCAACAACAACAAAAAGAAAGAATAAAAGCCGCCAATTATGCCTTCTTCTGTTCTTTCTACTTTTTTATTTATCTCTTCACTTCTACCTAAATTCATCAACCACTTCTTTTTCATGGAACTGGATATATAATTTTAATAACATCTTCTCCAATGATACAGTATCCCCAACAAATCTTATTAGTACAAACCCTAATACCTTTTAAAAAGTGGATATATAATTAACTTAATTTTACCAAAACAATCTTAAAAGATGAAGTTTGCACCTAGTATAATATATTATAAATGTAGAATCTCTAACAAATATGATGCCATTATTTCTCACTATATACGTTTTCTATATAGAACTAGGTGCCCTGCTACTTTATAATAAATTTAAAGTTTTCCTGGTGTCAAATTTGACCATTGGGAAATCATACGGTCTTGAACAATTTCTATGCTCATGACTAAATGGAAATATGAGGAAAAGTTAAAAGATATATATTATAGAACATCATCCTAAAATATATAAGAACAACCACACTAAATAGAAGTCAAGCCTGGTGAATTTTGTATATGGGTGTAAAGCATATAGGCTAATGAAGAAGCCTCCAACTTTATACTTACATCTATAATGGTAGAGAAAAATTTTAACTACCAATTTTTTAGTTTCTAAATTTGATCTTTAAAAGTTTGATTACTAATTAGATACCAATTTAGAAACTATTTAATAATAATAGAAATTAATTTAGAAACCAAAATTTTGTTTAGTTTTTAAAATGGTCTCTAATTTAGTTACTATTGCAACTAATTATTTTGGTGTCTAAAAGTTGATTTTTATTTTATGATTAGAGATACAGAAAATTAACATAAAGATTCACAAAACCTGTCAGAAAAAACAAACATGGCTTACATTTTAAGTAGGAAGGGATAGATAAACATAAATCTAGGAATGTCATATATTGTTCACAATTCATGACCGTAGCAGTGATAGATCACTGCAGACGTAACGTCAGCAAAGGGAAAAAACCAAACAATGTTCCATTTGTATACAGAAATTCACCAGCTTGAGAATTGTTGCAAAGACTTAAGATTATGCAAAAGTAAAAAGCAAAGCAAATTTCAATTAAAGAAACTGAACAAAATATAAGTAAAGAATATCGAATACACAAACAACCTAAATGAATAAAAAGACAAGTTGTCAAGAATAGATAGATACTATTTTTCATTTTAAACCCAATAACCATCATTCCATTTAAATTGTGTACAGTCTAATTTAGTTACTATTGCAACTAATTATTTTGGTGTCTAAAAGTTGATTTTTATTTTATGATTAGAGATACAGAAAATTAACATAAAGATTCACAAAACCTGTCAGAAAAAACAAACATGGCTTACATTTTAAGTAGGAAGGGATAGATAAACATAAATCTAGGAATGTCATATATTGTTCACAATTCATGACCGTAGCAGTGATAGATCACTGCAGACGTAACGTCAGCAAAGGGAAAAAACCAAACAATGTTCCATTTGTATACAGAAATTCACCAGCTTGAGAATTGTTGCAAAGACTTAAGATTATGCAAAAGTAAAAAGCAAAGCAAATTTCAATTAAAGAAACTGAACAAAATATAAGTAAAGAATATCGAATACACAAACAACCTAAATGAATAAAAAGACAAGTTGTCAAGAATAGATAGATACTATTTTTCATTTTAAACCCAATAACCATCATTCCATTTAAATTGTGTACAGTCTAACCATCAATCAATAGGCCAAGAGCTAATTTTTTAACCATATTATGAGTTGTAGTTCTAACAATTTTACAATGGCAATGTGACTATGTCAAATTTACTTGAAAACAGTCTTACATGAAACCAGTCATGTAAAATTTGACTCAATTTAACACACCTAGTAAATAAAATCATATGATCATAAATGTTAATGTTGACCTGTAATTTTGACAGCTTATGACTTAGCACTGATAGAACTAGATGGACAATTATAAGAAGAGATCCAATAAAATATTTGAAAACATGAAATGGATTTTGAAGCAAAACCCAGTGAGTCAAACCTAGTTCTACTGCTAAACTCTGCTGTTTCACAGAAACGAACCTTCGGGTGAAAATACTTTAGCAATAGACGGCTTATCATCTCGTTTTTCCTGTGAAGTAATATATTGTAAGATATCATGTCACGCAATGAAAATACATTCACCAAGTTAGTTGAAGGTACTCATGGTTACATAATAAAAAACATATAGTTTTGCCTTTTCTATTCGTTCAAAATAACTAATTCCACAAGTAGTGCCTAAGCTTCTGTTCCATTCTGGGACCATTTTCATGCTAGAAACTCCCTTTGATGCTGAAACACGAGAGGAAAACAAATCTAGTTTCCCCTGTGTCATCTCCAGAAACGAAACCAATACAGGATCCAGCTCTCCTTCAGATTGAACTATGCAGATATCCTCAATTGCTGTAGCAGTCAAATTTCTCGCATTTGGCCCCTATAACCAGAAAAGTATGAAGTTGCACAACCATGATTTCTCTTCTGCTGTCAAATAATGCTTTCTTCGTTGCACCTATGAAGGATACAGAGGAAACAATTTAATTTAACCAAGAATGTAAAAGCTGATTGTTAGCACAAGATGTACTGGAAAAAAAAGTGAATAGTAGCAACACCAAGCAAATAAGAAAATAACATTAGATCACAACTGATTATTGTTTTGGCAAGAAGGATCACAAACTGGCACTAAAGTCATACACAATATTTGTTAAACAAATTAAGAACTAGAATAGATTGCACACAATTTCGAACAATAGATTTCGAAGACAGAAGTTTAGGACGCGCGAGCACAAACCTTGTGCGGAGGCGGCGATGGCGAACAATAAAGGGCGCGAGAGTGAGTGTGAGGAAGACGACAGTGAGTGAAGGGAGTGAAGGGAAGAGTGAGGAATAAAGGGCGCGAGAGTGAGTGTGAGGAAGACGACAGAGAGTGAAGGGAAGAGTGAGGGTTTCGTGAAGGTTAGAGCAGGATTTCGTGAAGGTCGTGTTAGGATTTTGTGTGGAGGCAACGCTGAATTTTTGGTTTTTGAGAGGGGGAAGAATGAAAGGGAAGACAAGTTTTGGTTTCTAAATTTTCAAAAAAATAAATGGGAATAATGAGGAATGGTATGGGAAGGGAAAGAAAACGCGAGATTTTTATTTTGAAGGATAGTTGTGATAGTTTAAAATAACACATTTTGAAAAATAATTATGACAGTTACTAAAATTTCGTATTATACGAAAACTAATGACGGTTATTAATATATTTTTTTTAGTAAGAGAATCTTTAATGAAGAAGGTTTTACTTTTTTTTCTTCTTCTCAGTAATCTCTTCTTTGATTTGTTAATTATTGAACGTTATTCACAAATGGTTGTAATATGGAGTAAACTCTTGACTTTATGTTTATTTTTCATAGTAGATTGACGTAATTGTTTATGAGATAAGTTTGACTTAGAGTATTGTGTTTAGTTTGAAGAATTATCTAGGATGCAGGAAGTGACTTAAAAAGAAAAAATATTTTATAAAAAAAAGAGTCACATGAGTTTTATTTAAACATGAGTATGAGGAAAGGGTGATGAAGGGTAGGTAATCCTCCCTCCAACACTAAAACAAAATGAAAATTATGATATGTGACTCAAACATTCAACAAGGTGTCGAATCTACTGGCATTGACCAAATTCAAGGTTGGTCACTCCACAATTACTGAGAGTTATGTTGAAGCCCTCAGATAAATCGTCCAAGTTGTTGTTCATCGTTTCTCTTAAGGCATTGCGAAGGCTCATATCACCGAATTCGGCAGACTGACACATGCAATTATATCAGGACATTGAGAGGTGACGATTGAGAGTGAGAGGAGATTGAGAGAGAGGAAGAGAGCAACGTAAACACTACCCTTCAAACCCATTTCACTCAACAAACCTAATTCCTTCACCACACTTTCTTACACTTCTCTATGTAGATAGATTCTCAATCTTCAACAACTCAACACCAAGAACTATTTATAGCCCTAAAACTTCTGCATCTGGCTCTTCATTTTTGTTCAAACTTAAGAAAATAGACAACCATTCCCATTAATTATAACAAAGATATACTTTTTATCATTTAAAAATTCCGATAATATATATATATATATATATATATATATATATATATATCACTATTACGATATTTGGAAGTTTTATTTAAGAAAAAATCATAAAAAAAAAGCTCATAATAAGTTTTCCAATGAATTTGGAACTTATTATAATTAAAGGAATACACATATTTTTAATTAAAATAATCAGTATATAATTTAATCAAATAGTTTATTTATTATTTATAATAAAGAAATTATTTTTACAATCAGTTAGTATAAATAATTTATTTTCAATTTTATTTTTATTAATATAACTCATTTTATTAACTTTATTAAAGTCACCTATATAATTAATAATAACTATTCTTAAATCCTATCTATTATTCACGGTTAGAAGAAGAATTAAATAAATTAAAGGATGATGATCTTTCCCATATACTGCTCAATTCTGCTAGATGATGATCTTTCCCTGCCTTAAGTCACCGCATAAGACCAACACTTGCAGAAAATGCCATTTCCCCTACACAAAAGCATTCTACACCACTCAAACTGCACTAACCCTCTTCTATACTTAAGAGCTTCAAATTCCAGCTGCCACCTTGGTTGCACTAATGCCAAATCTGCACCATCCAACAAGAGCTCCAACAGCATATTCAAATCAGCCATCATGCTATGACTACTGGTGCCGATTCTGAAATAGCTCCATTCATATACTTTTTTCCTTTTTTCATCTTCATTCCTCCAAAACTTCCTAATCAATCATTCCCTACATAGCCATTGCTCCTACACCTATTGTTTAGCTACAGTGGAACACATGAGCTTCTGGTTCTTCATACTTCTTCTTGTGGATCCAGCTATGTCTTCATCACCCTTGCATAAGAACTTTTACAACAAACCTTCCTGGCTTTTAGCCAGAGCTTAAACACTTTGGTTAAGGTAATAAAATCAACCAGAATTATACATACAGTTAATACTGAACCAGATTTTACTGTTTCTTTTCCACACAAACTGTTATATGCTCTAACCTTATTTGAATATTGCTATTAAAGATTGACAAACTTCTCTTTATAATTTTCCATCCCAAAAATCCCAATAATCTACCCTTCCCAACAGCCCCTCAGCCCTTATTAGTCCATCACTTTGTATTTGCGTCTCTAACCCACATCCACGTGTTAAAATCTCTACTTCTAGCTACCTCCACTTATTCACATATTCTCAATTTAGCTATAATATCTTATTGGTACACTCGCTTCCTCCACCAATTTTATTCCTTCAACCTTACAGCAAAATCTCACACAACACACCTACTAATCAGGTACAACTTTTTATACATTGAATGGGATCTATTACCCATTTTGAAAATGAGTACAAGAAAGACTTCATTCTGTATTTTAATCATAGCCAAGTTTTAAGTTGGGCCATACGTAATATTTCCTCTGAATCAACTTGACCTTGCTTAAAGACAATGTTATTTCTATGTTCCCAAATACTCCATACAATTTCCGCCCAGATCCCTTTCCATACAAGGTTTTGTTTAAAATTAAGATTATTCAGAGAAAAGCTTTCAAAATGGCTTATTAGGTCCCTATGTTGGACATACGTGATTCCAATCCATTTGAGACACATGTACCAATCTTGAAGTGCATGCTTACATTCTAGGAACAAGTGTTGGCTTGATTCTGACCATTCTTGGCACATAGCACATACCGTTGTCCCAACCAATACTCCTCGACTATTCATATTCGCTCTTGTTGGTAGCCTATCCAACAAGACTCTCCACATTGTAGTTAACACATTTGGAAATGCTTTAGATAACCATAATTGTTTGAAGACTTCAGAACCATTAGTATTGTCTCTATACGAAAGTCTTTCATATGCTAATTTGACTGAGAACTCAGCACCCTCCCATTGAATTATATCCTTCTCCTCCTTGTTTAGCCTTACACCAGCTAAAGATCTAAGGAGTTCTTCCAGTTGTTCGTTCTCTTTGTCAAATCTATTCCGCTTCCATCTAAAGATATTGAAAAAAGTCTTGGATATGCATATATTATTAAACCAGGTATCCTCCGAGAATCTTACTTTGTTCCCAGATCCTACTTTTCAGCCCATTGCTTGTTATACCCAACCCTCCCCTTCTCCCTTACCACATACTTTAATAATGTCTTTCCACCATCCAGAATGGTAACTTGAATTGGCTTGGATTCGGTTTGGTTCGCTTCCATACTTTGAGTGCAGTATCTCTTTCCATTTACCTTTTTCATCATCCTCAAGTCTCCACTTCCATTTTGCCAAGAGTGCATAATTGAACTTATGTATGTCCTTGATGCCTAAACCTCCTTCCTCTCTCGGTTTACATAGTTGTTTCCAGCTTACCCAAGATATTGATCTACTATCTTTCCCCCAACCCCAGAGCAAACTCCTTTAGATGCTAATAATCTTCTTATAAACCAACTCAGGGGCTTTGTAGAAAGATAAAAAGAAAAGAGGTAAAGCTATAAACACTAACTTAATTAAAGTTATTCTTCCTGCCAAAGACATAAACCTCCCCTTCCAAGAACTTAACCTAGTCCTTAGTTTGCTCAAGATTGGCTCCCAAAATAGGGCCTTCCCTGGGTTACCACCCACCATCATACCCAAGTATTTGAAAGGGATCGACATTTGCGTGCATTTTAGTGTTCTAGCATAGCAATCATATGCGTTTTTATCAATATTTATGGCTGCTAACTTAGATTTATGGAAGTTTATTTTCAGTCTAGATGCCAGCTCGTAACACATTGTAACCACATTTTGGTATATACTTATAAATTACTCATAATTTATTTTAAAAATCCTTCCATAATCTATTTATGAAGATAAGAGATTTGTGTACACTTCACAACATCTCATCTCATGCATTTAGATATTTAATTCTTTCATATAATCTTTCTACAAATAAAATAATAAAATATAACTTTTTATATAAAAAAAAAATGATAGGTATTAACATGGGAATCCTATGGCTAAAGGGATTTAAGGATTTAAGGAGCCCATTGTGGAAGCTGGCATTTCCAAGTATAATGGTGTAGCCAAGGATACTATTAATGAAGTTGTGAGTGATGTAAATCAAGGGAGACTATACAAGAAAAGAGTCAGTATATCGGTGCCAATGAAAAAATGCTCCAGTAGTTGAGGAAAAAGTAGAAACAAGTCCCAGGGAAAAATCCTCTGAAAATGGTGAAAGGTGCTCATTTATGAGAAGTGCTGCATCTTTGAAGGACTGGGCAAAAGCTACGGCCGCTGTAAGTGAATCACTCAAAAGAAAAAGTGGTGAGAAGTAAGATGACAAGGTTTCCATAGGACAGAAATATATGACGGTTGAGCAACATTATCTTTCACAAGTTTATAATATATGATTTTTTTGGATATAATTGATTCGTGCGGTGTATTTATTAAGTATGTATTTTTTTTCTTGTTTTGTTAGGCCAAAAAGAATGTGAATCAGGAATTAAATTACAATTGTAATATCCAACATATCAGTATATATGTTTAAGAATAGTTTTTTTTTATTGTAATATTCTCATGAGTTAATATATCTTGAAAAAAAACATTTTATTTAGAATTGAAAATTATTTTTAGTTTTAGTGTTATATAATACAAATTATTTGTTTGAGTTGAACTAAAAGTGATCGTTGCAAGTTGTAAGTGACTCTAACTAGTGTTTACAATATAATATTAATATGTGAAATCTCTAATTCTTATAAGACGTTTTTTATGTTATTTTTAATAAAATGTTGCGTACTCATTGGTTTGGATTTATCCAATTAACTACTAGATCTAAACACAACCCAGATTGAGTCTAATTGAATTAAGCACGAATCAAACAAACAAAATTCAACTATTTGGATATATATGTGATTTACAAATTCAGTGAACTTGAACAAAATCAATAATATAATTTTTGTAATTTTAGTTAATATAAAAGGCAATTATAAAAGAAATATATTGTTCTCACCTTTTAATAATAAAATTAAGTATGAACTTTTGGATAAAATTATGTGTTTTTTTTTCTTTTTAAAGTAAATTTTATATATTTACATAACATTTGTCCCAATTTATTTAAATTAAACAAATTAAGAATGGTTTAATTTGGATTGTGTAGAAAGATTTGAAAATTCAAACCAACAAAAAATGGTTGTTTCAGATTTATTTACCTCCAAATCTATTCAAATCGATGCGTGAATACTCGATGAATATTTATTCGGGGATCAACATTATGATTTAAAATTTGGGGGGAATAAAAATCGTTTTTTTAAATAGAATAAAATCAAAATTGACTATATATATGGATTAAAAGCACTGATATCAGGTTTTAGAGAAACGAAAAAAAAAACACTACACTTTCATTTTACAATTCAGGAAATATGTGTACTTTGATATACATATCAAATTGTAAATTTCGACATTCATTTCCTAATAACATATTGAATTGTCTAATAACAGGTTGAATTGTAAATTTGGTATGTATTATTGAGGTATTGAATAATTCGGTATCTATTACTTTATTCGGGATATACTTAATTCGGTTTGTTATTAAGAAATAAATATCAAAATGTACAATTTAGTATGTATTATTGGATTCGGGATATACATACCAAAATATACAATCCAATATTCATCTTGTGCCGAATTGTATAAATAATTTAAAATTCATTTTTTAATAAGATACTGAATTGTTAATTTGTAAAAACTGACTAATTTATTATATTTCTTTTTTTTACTAGGTGCAAGTATGCAATGTAACATGATAATAGTTTTATTTCAACTTTTCCTTTAAAAAAAATTATAAACGTACGTAAGCATAATATACTTTCATTAATGCATTTGTTGGAAATAAAACTTCTATTCACAGTTTATTGAAGACAATGCGTTGTTGGTAGGAGTTGTGATAGCTCGAAGAGTCCCAATTCTGATGATTTCAACTTCAGTTTCATTAAATTATGTTGGGACTATCTAATGGAGAATTTCCTGGTACCGGTGAATGATTTTTTGGCAGAGGTAATTGGCTCAGGGGGCCAAACGCTTCTTTTATTTGTTTGATTCCTAAGTTTGATTATCTGCAATTGCTTAATGATTTCAGACCCATTTCGTTGGTAGGTTGCGTGTATAAAATTGTTTTGAAGATTTTGTCTCTTAGGCTGAAAAAGGTGTTCAGTAAAGTCATCGATACTAGACAATCTGCTTTTCTTGAAGGAAGTGGACTTATGGATAGTGTTCTCGTGGCCAACGAAGTTCTAGGCGAGATGAAGAGGAAGAAGAAAATTTGTGTCTTTTTCAAGGTGGATTATGACAAGACTTATGACTCAATGAGATGGAACTTTATTTATTATATGTTAAGTAGACTTGGATTTTGCGAAAAGTGGATATCTTGGATTAAAGCGTGTCTGAAATCAGCTTCGGTGTCAGTTCTAGTAAACGGGAGCCTAACTAACAAATTTATTTTGAAGAAAGGTTTGAGGCAAGGTGAACCTTTAGCTCCATTCTTGTTTCTATAGCCGTTGAAGGATTAGCTGGGATTTCTAGGAATGCGGTTGAGAGCTTGGAGATCGGGAGGAAGAGGGTTAAGGTGAACATACTTCAGTACGCTGATGATACTTTTGTTTTTCTATAAAGCAAACTTCAAAAGCGTGTTTAACGTAAAGGTTATTCTAAATTGCTTCGAGATGGCTTCTGGACTTAATGTGAATTTCTTAAAGAGCAGAATTTGTGGGGTAGGAGTCAATCAAACTGCAATTCTCTGTTTTAGGTCAATTTTCAATTGCAATGTGATGAAAATTCCTTTCAAGTACCTAGGGATGCCTATAGGGGAGAGTCATAAGAGGGGCGAGTTTTGGAACATGGTGGTCAATAGATCAAGAACATATTAGGTAGATGGAAGGATAGATTCATCTCGATGGTTGGGAGGATTTGCTTGATAAAGTTTGTGCTATCGTCTATCCCTTTGTTTTAGCTTTCTTTGTTCAAGATACCATCCACTGTGCTGAAGAAGATTGTGAGTCTTAAAAGGAATTATTTTGGGGTTGGGGGTCTGGAGGGAGGAGGATTGCTTGGGTTGCTTGGGATAAGGTTTGCAAATCTTGGGATGCTAGCGATCTTGGCATTATCAATATTAGGTTTTTCAATTTGGCCTTGCTGGGAAAGTGGTTTTGGCGTCTGAATTCGAACAAAAGTGGGTTGTGGAGGGAGATCATTGAGTCTAGGTATGGAGGTTGGAGAAGCTTGAAAGAGCAGAGGGTCAATTACAGCAAAGTCTCCCTTTGGTGGAGATTTGACGGAGATCTGGAAGTTAGAGGTTTGGGGAGGGAAGTTTGAAGATTGTTTTAAATGGGAGGTTGGAAATGAGAGAGATATTTTGTTTTGGGAAGATAATTGGGTGGGATCTGACGCTTTGAAAAGTACATTCCCGATGCTCTTTTCGTGTTCTGCCAATAAGGAGGCGTATTTATCTGACTGTGGAGAATGGGTTAATAATATCTGAGTGTGGAACTTAACTTGGAGAAGAGACCTCTTTGTTTGGGGGAGGCCCAGGCTAGTCAACTTATTGAGGTGGTTCTCGGTTTGAATCTCACTTTGAAGTCTAAGGATAGATGAATTTGGAAGGATAACGAATCAACAGTGTTTTCTGTCAAGTTTGCCTATGATCTCCATGAAGTGAAACCATTTTATTTGTAATCTAATTTATACTTTTTCACATCAACACACTTTGATTTCAGATTTATTGCGGCATAAACTCGAATACAAATAAAATGATTACTAATTTACATGTTGTTAGGTTGTTTATTCTTTTTGGTATTTTATTATTTGATCTTCATATATACCCCATGAAACAATCTAATTCAAATAAATTGGGTTGAGATTGTTTTTTAATTGGATTAAATTTAATCCAACCTAGCTAATATATTTCATTTATGTTGAGTGGCGATTTCTATACATTAAAATTGATATTAACCTGAGGAAAAATTATTAAATAATACTAATAGTTATTTCATTAATTTATTAACTAAATGAATATTTTGGAAATATTAAATTATTCAATGTTTAAAATATAAAATAATATAGTTTATTTTGTAGAAGAATGTTCTAAAAACTAAAAAGCTGTTTCGAAATTACAAAAGTCTAAAAAAAAATATTTAAAACACATTACTCAGGCAACTACTTCGTTCAATTTTATATGAAATAATAAAAATGTTCTTAAATAAATGGAGATGTGAAAAAAAATACTCATGAAACTTTTTTTTAATATATTTTTGGATTTAAATTTTTGAAATAATTTTTTGAATTATGAAAAATATTTTTATATATCAATTTTTTGAAAGCATGTTGTGAGGAATACGAAAGTTACAACTTAGTCCTAACAAATAGTAAGAAGTGAAATTTCGATAAGATATAATGTAAAAATCCCGTAAAAAAAAAGAATTATCGAAACACGTTTTTATATATAAATGTTGAATGTAAAATTTTAGAGATAACAAAAATATTATGTAAAAAAGTTGTAAATGATTAACATGATAATGAAAAAGAGAGTGATTTTCTTGTTGAGGAGAATATTTAATGAAATTTTTACTTTTTTTTCTTCTTCTCGGTAATCTCTTTATTTATTTGTTAATTATTGAATGTTACATCGAAATTCTCAAATTGCTGTAATATGGGGTAAACTCTTGATTTTATGTTTTTTTACAGTAAATTTGATGTAAGTGTTTATGAGATAAGTTTGACTTAAATTATTGTATTTAGTTTGAAAATTATATAGGATGCAGGAAGTGTGTTAAAAAGAAAAGATATTTTATAAAAGAAAAAGTAAAGAAGTTAAGAAAAGAAGTGACATAAGGATAAGGATAAGGAAAGGGTGATGAAGGGTTTAGGGTTTGATTAGAAGCATGTGGAAGAAGGAGTGGAAAAGAAAGACGGAAAACACTAAAACAAAATGAAAAGAACAACATAAACATTATCATATGTGACTCAGATATTCAACAAGGTGTCGAATTTACTGACATTGACCAGATATTCCTCAACTATTCATAGTTGTGCTTAAGGCAACATTTATGTGAAGGTTGAGGTTGATGCCAAGGATGTTAGCTCTTATGGCATTGCAAAGGCAAACAGCAGCATGAGGTCCCATCCCCTCAAGGGTGCTGCAGCAGTCGGTGGTTGAGCCAAAGACTCGAATTCAACTAACCAGAACATGCACTCAACCCAACCATATTCATAGGACATGTTTGAGAGGTGACGATTCAGAGAGAGGAATAGACCAACACAAACACTACCCTTCAAACCCATTTCACTCAACACACCTAATTCCTTCACAACACTTTTCTATGTAGATCGATTCTCAATCAGCAACAACTCAACACCAGGAACTATTTATAGCCCTAAAACTTCTGCATTAAGAAAATAAAGGATGTTATCAAGATTATAATACATGACTTTAACAACTTTATAAATAAATTACACTCATTTATTGACACAACCAACACGTCATCTGCATGCATTTTAAAAAAAACGATTACATTAATTTCTTTTTACTAAACATAAGGTCAAATTGAGATTAGTAAAAATAGTAAGAAAATCATTATATTATACGGGGTAAATATACTATTTAAACAATATATATATATATGTTACTTCTCATTTAAATACTTTAATATTTAATGGCGGTTCATAAAATTTATTAGACAACAAGCTTTTACATCATTATTTAATCGTAATTATTTTCTATAATAATTTTTTAAAACCTTATATAACTTCTCCAAAAGTCATATATTAACTAAGAATTGTTTTATTATTAGTTGATAGCGTATATATTTTTTTATACTTAGTTCAGATATTTAAATCTTTCATATTTCTATAAATGAAATAATAAAATATAATTTTTATATAAAAAATGTTACATCGAGAAGGTTGAGACAAGCGAGCCCTATGATGGCAATTTCTGTTATTTGCTAATGATGCCATATTTTTGTGTTAAGCTAACCATAAAATTGAATTTACTATAAAGGTTATTTTTAGATGTTTTGAGTTAGTATCAGGACTTAGGGTTAACTTCCGCAAATCAATAATAGGAGTCATTGATGTTGAGTAGGGAATGATGGATTGTTTTGCCAAAACTCTGAATTATACTCAAATGTCTAGCTCTTTTAAGTATCTAGATCTACTTGTGAGTGAGAATTCAAGAAAACGATAGTTATGAGTACCTGTCATAAATAAAATAAGTAGTCAACTCAATGTTTGGAAGGGTAGGTATCTAACTTTGTCAGGTAGAGTTTTTTTTTTATCAGCAAAGATTAATCAAATTAAAGGGGACACTTTAGGAGTGTTCCAACCCTTATACAAAAAGCTTAATCACTCAGATCGAGCTTTTGTTTCCTTAACAAAGAGATCAACTTTGTCAGCTAGAGTATGTCTTATTAAATCTATTTTTGTTCTTCTATACCTTTATTTCACCCTCCTTCTTCAAAGCACCAATTTTTGCTTGTGATGAAATTGCTAAGTTACAAAGATTTTTTTTTTTGGGTGATGAAAAAGGGAAAACTGCTTGGATTAGCTGGAATAGTATGTGAAAGTCTAAGGGCGAATGAAACGAATTAATCGATTAATTTTATAAATAAGTGAACCTTCTTTTCTTAAATATTATTTTACATGATAACAAAAGTTAAGGTTCTGAAAAATTTTCTAATTTGAATGGTGAAATAGAGTGAGTTAAGTAGAAAGACACACCCAAGAAGATGCAATGTTAGCATGCAAATGTAGTCCATGGTACCTTATTATCAAGGGTTATGATATGTATTATGTTACTTACAATATCTTTTTATTAATATTTTATCAAATAATTTAATTTATGTATTAATTAAATATTTTATTATTAAAATTAAGTGATATTTTTAGAAAAAAGAAGGGTGTCATTTCTTTTTCCCATTATCAATACGCATGACATTAAAAACGAATAAAAGGAATGGGCCGTAAGTTTGCATCCTTACCAGGAATATTAAACATTAAATAAATTTCAATTCGTACAAATCTTGGCTAAAAGACATTTCAATTCGTACAAATAAATGTATTATGATTAAAAGCACTTTTTAATTATAGGGGTAAATATGATTTAAATTTCGATAAATATAATTATGTGCAGTTTTAGTTTTCTTTTAAATAATATTATTTTAGAGCTTTGATATTTTCTAATCTCCATATGGCTTTTAACATTAACTTTAGGATTCGTTTATATAAATTCCAATAAATACTTTTAAGAAAAGAATTAAAACAAAATTATTTTTCGTACATTAAACTTAATTTATGTATAAGGTAATTTATAAAAAAATCTCGTTCTAACATTTTGAGAAGTTTATCTCTAACCTATGTACACCTTAACTGCTGAAGAAATTTTTTTATTTTCTTTTTCATATATTTTTCTTACTTTGAGAAAAATTCATTAAAAAAAACTCATAATAAGTTTTCTAATGAATTTGGAAGTTATTAATTAAAGAAATTTACATATTTTAAATTAAAATAATGATATTATTTTTTCAGTATATAATTTCATGAAATAATATATTTATTATCTATAAATATTAATAAAGAAATTATTTTTAAAATCAGTTAGTATAAATAATTTATTATCAATTTTTTTTTATAAAAAGCTTTCATGTTAGACATCGTATGCTACTTGACATCTCAGTTAGGTTGACATCTCAAGTAACAACAATCATTTGTCATCACATGAAAAAAATACTATTAAAAAAAAGAAAAAGAAAGAAAATACAAAAATATGGGGAGATTAGACCAAAACTCATATGTTAATTAACAAAAACGATACATATGTAGAGTATACCTATTAATAAAGAATTATAAGAACAAACTAGATGAAACCTATTATATACCAATGAAATGATTCTCTATGAATAAATCCTAAATTAGCCAACTTATCAAGACACACATTCCCTTCACGAAAAATATGAGTAACCCTAAACCTGATTTTTCCACAGTAATTAGGAGAAGTATTCCATCGACTACGAAGCATCCAAGGAACATTTGTCCTAGTAGTAAACGCAACACAAACCAAGGCAGAGTTACATTCCAACCAGACATTAATAAGTCCCAACTTTTGAGCTTCCTCCAAAGCATATATAACTCCATAAAATTCAACAAGCAAAGCAGTCTGAACGTCAAGAAATGCAGAGAAAGCTTCAATAAACTCCCCCATACTCCCACAGAAAATACCTCCACAAGTGGCAAGACCTAGATAACCCCAAGCAGCCCCATCAATGTTAATTTTAACCCAGCCTGGTGAAGAAAAATCTCATATAACAGGAAGAGGATGAAGAACTTTACCAGTACGAGTATTAATACCAAAAAAACTTAATCACACTGAAATCCATCATATCATCAGCTTTAGAAGACTTTCCCACTAGACAAGTTAAATCTTTAATAACTGAAATAGCTCTAGAAACCTCAATCTTATCTTGAAAACGAGCATAATTCCTTATACGCCATAACATCCAAATAGAAAAATTTATCACTAAACAAAAACAAAAACATACATTGTCACAGGAATACATGACGAGAAGAAAGGAAAGGACAAGAAGAGAAAAGGGAGGAGAGGACGCTCGGTCAGAGGACGCTCGGTCAGAGGACGCTTGGTCCACCATGGAGATAACGGTGATGCACAAGATTATACAACTTTCTTCTTCTCGAATTTTCCAAGCGGGTTTGGAGAAATCGATATGTTTAAGATCTTCCAGAAATGGGCGAAAAAACATACTCATGAAACTTTTTTTAAAATATATTTTTGGATTTAAATTTTTGAAATAATTTTCTGAATTATGAAAAATATTATTATATATAATTTTTCTGAAAACTGCAAAGGCAAGCACCAGCTCGAGCACCCAATCCCTGAAGGATGTCGCAGCAGCGGGAGGAAGAGGTTGGGAACGGTGTTCTAAATCTAACATTATTCAACAAATCCGACACACATACACCCAAATCAGGACATGTTTGAGAGGTGACTATGGAGAGTGAGAGGAGATTGAGAGAGAGGAAAAGAGCAACGTAAACACTACCCTTCAAACCCATTTCACGAAACAAACCTAATTCCTTCACAACACTTTCTTACACTTCTCTATGTAGATGTATTGTGAATGATCAACAACTCATCACCACGACCTATTTATAGCCCTAAAACTTCTGCGTCAAGAAAATAGAGGATGTTATCAAGATTATAATACATGACTTTAACAACTTTATAAATAAATTACCCAACACGTCTTCTCCATGCATTTTACAAAAAACGATTACATTAATTTCTTTTTACTAAACATAAGCTCAAATTCAGATTATTAAAAATAGTAACAAAATCATTATATTATACGGGGCTAAAAATACTATTTAAACATTCTCATTTAAATACTTTAATACTTAATGGCGGTTCATAAAATTTATTAGACAACAAGATTTTACATCATTATTTAATCATAATTATTTTCTATAATAATTTTGTTAAACTTTATATAACTTCTCCAAAAAGTCACGTATTCACTAATAATTGTTTTATTATTAGTTGATGGCGCGTGTAATTTTTTTATACTTACAAAATACAGTGATTATATTCAAAATCTATTTAAATTATACAACCTTGAGTGTGAATATTTATTGTATAAGACCAAGGGGTTTCAATGTAAAGATTATGATGTTATAATGTGTGCCGTGTTCTGCCAGCCAGTTTCATAATGAATTCTAAATTGTCTTCTTTGGTAAGAGTAATAAATTACTACTACATGTTACATTGAAACCAACCACTAATGATTTCTTAACTAATGGGTGTTATAACTTAACTCAAATGTTTTTGGTTTTACAGTAGTTCATAACACAAAAGTTTTTTTTTTTTTTTAAAAAAAGATAATATCTATAAAAAATTTATCGATCTATTCATGATCAAATTAAGGATATGATATACTTATAAAAATGGTGTTGTGCTATTAATTTTGTCACACAAATAAAAAAAAAATAGGTTGCAATATTAGTTTTATCCACACTAGTGGACATGGATTTAAATGTGTTTACATCTAAGTGTGGGGAAAATTTTTCTAGAAATATAAATTTACAAACAATATATCGAGTTTAGGGATGACAACAAGACGTATACTCACTCACATATCCGAAGTAAAAATTTATATTTATCTTTATTCTTGTTGGTATAAAATTTGTTTCTCATCTCATTTATATCTCGTAGTGAGTAAAAACATCCATATAAGGGTTTTTTCTACGTTTTCGAGCTTTAAGCACAAGATACTTTTGGTTCTTGAACAATTTGTCTTATTGCAATTCCAACTTTTGGATTTTCAGTAGTCTAAGAAGTTATATGAGAAATATTTTGTTCAATTCTTTGATGTGCACAACGAAATTACCTAAGTACTTTGCTTTTTAGACAATCTATGTAAAACCTAATGAATATGAACACATTCATCATAATGTTTTTCTAGTGATTCATTTAATATGATTTGGAACCTATTAAGCATATATATATATTATGTTTTCATTATCTTTCATATTAAGCAACTTGTACTATGTAGTAAGCAAGTTGAGTTTGATACCATGATTTTGTTGGATCTTTCGTTTAATCCTAAAAAAAAAAAAACTAACTATGGGATGTAAATGTTGGAGTTATGTTGTATTTGATGAATCTAATATCTCTTGAAGAATTTAAAGATTGAATATCATGAAGATATTATGGATGTGTTTTTAAGATATGTTATATTGATTATAATTTGTTGTAAGTTTGTCTTTTTAATATGTTATATGGATTATAATTTGTTGTAAGTTTGTCTTTTGAAAGTTTTTTCAATAAGATATTTTAATTGATTAAAATATATTTTTAATCTCTTAAAATATTTCTATCTAGATATGGAATGACTCTTTAAAACATTATAATTAATTAAATATTTATTTCAATAATAATTTTAAACCATGATAAAATATAAACTCTTTGTTTTAATATGTTATAAAAACGAATTAATTGATTAATTTTATAAGTAAGTCAACTTTCTTACCTTAAAAATTATTTTACATGATAACAAAAGTTAAGGTTCTGAAAATTCTTCTAATTTGAAAGGTGAAGTAGAGTTAGTTAAGTAAAAAGACACACCCAAGAAGATGGGAATGGTAGCATGCAAATGTAGTCCATGGTACCTTATTATCAAGGGTTATGATACGTATTATGTTACTTACAATATCTTTTTATTAATATTTAATCAAATAATTTAATTTATGTATTAATTAAATATTTTATTTTAAGAAAAAGAAGGGTGTGAATTTGTTTTCCATTATCAATACGCATGACATTAAAAACGAATAAAAGCAATGGCCCGTAAGTTTGCATCCTTATCAGGTAACCTTAAACATTAAAAACGAATAAAAGAATGGTTTAGAAAAAATCTTGACTAAAAGACATTCCAATTCGTATAAATAAATTTATTATGATTAAAAGCACTTTTTAATTATAGGGGTAAATATGATTTAAATTTCGATAAATATAATTATGTGTAGTTTTAGTTTTCTTTTAAAATAATATTATTTTAGAGATTTGATATTTTCTAATCTCCATATGGCTTTTAACATTAACTTTAGCAATCGTTTATATAAATTCCAATAAATAATTTTAAGAAAAGAATTAGAACAAAATTAATTTTCGTACATTAAACTTAATTTATGTATAAGTTAATTTATAAAAAAAATCTTGTTCTAACATTTTGAGAAGTTTATCTCTAACCTATGTACACCTTGCCGATAAAAAAACAAAAAAAAAACCTATTTACACCTTAACTTCTGAAGAATTTTTTTTATTTTCTTTTTCATATTTTTTTTTGAGAAAAAATCATAAAAAAAATATGATAATAATTTTTCTAATGAATTTGAAAGTTATTAATTACAGAAAACTTTGGTTGTTAATTAGATACCAATTTAGAAACTATTTAACAATAATATAAACTAAGTTAGAAATCAATTTCTTTTTAGTTTTTAAAATGGTCTCTAATTTAGTTACTATTGCAACTAATTATTTTGGTCTCTAAAAATTGGTTTCTATTTCATGATTGTGTTGTGTTGTAGTGTGTAGTGATTCATAAACCTAAAAGTCATGGTTCATTTATGTCAAAAGTTAAAATGAGTAGAACAAAATTCATCCTACTTTATGTTATAAGTTTGGGATACTTTTTTCAATTACTTAATTAACCTTGTAAACTTTAATGAACTTAATTGTTTAGAGCTGGCTAAAATATATTCCAATTCTTATATATAAATTACTTATGTTAATAAAATCAAAATTTCTTTAAAAAAAAATATTTTAAAGTTCTATAAGTATGAATTTGTTTTAATTTTAATTATTATAAATTTGTATGTAATTTTTTAGTTAATTATGAACTTTCTTAAGTATTTTCGTTTCTTATCATTAGGTTAATTATAAAAATGAAAAATATGAGATAATAAGTAACATTTTAAGAAGAACCCCAACCAGTGATGCCATCTGACAACTCCAGAACAGCAGATATAATTAACACCAGCACCTCCATCAGCATCACATCCAACTCCAGCACCTTTTGCCATTCCCCCTAACAGCCACACCAAGCCCCCAAAAACTCCCACCTCCACTTCAGACCACCGTCTTATACTACGATCACCCCCCACCAAGACCACTCAAGAGTTACACCTCCAGAGAACCGAAACAGCAGTAGCATGACCAAGGCACACAATATAGCAAACATTATTCCTTTCCTACTCTGCCAAGTAGGTCCTAGCCTTCTCAAATTCTGCGGTTAGCTCAAAGAGCCCTTCTTCCACCCTCTACCTGTAACGCATACTACTTATAGCTATAGATACAGGACCAAGGATTTAGAATCCAGAGAAATTGTGTCCCTTATGCTTCAACCACAACCACGATTTGAGTTGGGCCTTCTACAACACTTCTTCAGCGTCCACTACTCCTTCACTAAACACCACTGCATTTCTATGCTCCCACAGGCTCCAAATTATAGTTGTCCAAACCCCTTTCCAGACCAAATTCTGTTTTCGACAACCATTTACTAGATAAAAGCTCTCAAAGTGAACCATAATGTCATTATATTGGGCGAACAATATACCGATCCATTTGAAGCACATAGACCACACCCGCCATGCATGTTCGCATTCCACAAAAAGATGTTGGCAGGACTCCTCCGCGGACAAACATAACGCACACGTTGTAGAGTTCATAGCAACCCCCGACGTCTCAAACTCAGTCTTGTAGGGATTCTCCCCAACAGTACCCTCCAGACCAAGAGCATAACATTTGGGAAAGTTTTCACCTTCTAGAGAAGGATACACACCTCTTTTTGTTGACCCCTTTCAGGCTTAAACAGACACTCATACGCTGCACTTACCGAAAAATCACCATATTCATTACTCCTCCACAGCAGGGTATCTTCCACATCCTTCCTTACTCTGACCCTGGAAATGTGGTTTCCAAGTTTAGATTCCAGAGCAAATTCCCATTCAAATCTACTTCTCCTCCAACTAAGGGTCCACCTCCACTCCAAATCATCCCATACTCCTACCTCTTTCACCTTCTGACCTTGATTCAGGGATAGAGAATACAGCCTTGGATACAAGGTCTTCAAGTTCGAATTACCAACCCACACATCCTTCCAAAATCTAACTTTATCACCACTCCCTAGATTCCATCCGACTTGCTCTTGAAACCACCCTTCAACTCCTCCTTCTTTACACACCTTCAACAAATCTCTCCACCACCAGGACTGAAGTTTCACAGGTATAAGACTAATACTTGTATCCAATCCATACTTTGAGTTTAACACTTCATTCCATCTCCCTTCACGACCAGAGATAGTCCTCCACTTCCACTTCGCCAACAACGCATAATTAAACTTCCTTATATCTCTGATGCCCAACCCTCTTTCCCCTTTCGGTTTGCAAATATCTTTCCAACTAATCCAAGAAATAGGTCTATTTCCCTTCCCCCAACCCCACAGGAATCTCCTTTGTATGCTAGTAATACTCTTACAGACCATCTCAGGTGCTCTAAACAGGGACAAGTAGTAGAGTGGAACCGCCGACAGGACTGACTTGACAAGGCACAATCTTCCTACCATAGACAGAAATCTCCCTTTCCACAAACTAAGCCTGGATTTTAGCTTACTCAAAACAGGCTCCCAGAATTTCTTCTTTCTCAGATTACCCCCCTCACTTCTATACCCAAATAGATAAAAGGTACCTTCATTTAGGAGCAATTTAGGGTCTTCGTATAACAATCCATGTTGCTTTTCCTAACATTTACACCTGCTAGCTTAGACTTATGAAAGTTGATCGTCAGCCCAGACGCTAGCTCAAAACCCCTGAGAATGGCCTTCAGTATAAACACATTAGAGTATGAATCCTGGCATAAAAACAACGTGTCATCAGCGAACTGGAGTATACTAAGCTCCACCTTTTTCCTTCCAATATTAAGGCCTTTGTAAAGATTAGCCTTCGCAGCTTGCCTTACTAGCCCTGCAAGCCCTTCAGCTACCACTATAAAGAGAAAAGGAGCAAGGGGGTCACCCTGCCTAAGCCCCCGTGACGGATAAAATTCCTCCGTTGGAATTCCATTAACCAACATAAACACAGTTGCACTAGCCAGACATCCTTTGATCCACATAATCCATTTACAATGGAAACCCAGCCTCTAAAGCATGTCAAGAAGGAACTCCCATCTGACAGAATTATAAGCTTTTTCAAAGTCCACCTTAAGACACAGCCCACTCACTTGTCGCCTCCTAAGGTCTTCTAGCACCTCATTGGCCGTTAAAACACTATCAAGAATCCCTTTATCCTTAAGGAAGACTGATTGGCACTCATCAATAACGGCTGGTAACACTTTCTTCATCCGTTCTGCTAGCACCTTAGAGATGATTTTATACATCACACCCACCAAGGAGATTGGTCTATATTGTTCAAGATTGGACGTGTCTCTTACTTTTGGGACAAGAGCGACAAAAGAGGCGTTGCACCCTTTAGGGATACACCCTGATTCATGAAAGAGGGACATCGCTTGTACTACCTACCCAGCTCTCCTTAATAAAATTCATGTTGAAGCCATCAGGCCCAGGGCTCTTTATCCCATCACAAAATCATACAGTGTCCCTTATTTCTTCCTCTGAAAACGCCATAGTCAAGCTCACATTGTCCTCTTGAGATAAGAACTTGAACTCAACCTCATCGAGTCTAACCCCAAAGTCTTTCGTGGCTTTGAATCTAATATCAAAGAGCTTTTTGGCTTTAGATCGCACAGTACAAGGTTCTTCACACCATTGACCCCCTACCTCCACTCCCTTAACTTCATTTCTAAGTCTTCTCCATCTCAAGGACGAGTGGTAGAATCTTGTACAAGAATCACCCTACTTAAACCACCTTGCTCTAGTTTTCTGACAAGTAAGGGACTCTATCTTTTTGCATTTTCCTTCAACCGACTTACCAGAGCAGCCTTTTTCAACCTATCTCCTTCGTTCAGGTCATTCAAACAATCCATACAATCAAATTCCTCATTTTCCTGTAGGATCTCCTTCTTCCGAGTGTAAACATTTCCAAACACTTCCTTGTTCCAGATCTTTAGGTCACCCTTCAAACTCTTCAGCTTCTCCTTAACATTCACCAGGGCATTCCCCTTAATGGGATAAGATAACCATTTTTCCTTTACCATCTCATTGAAACTCCTTTCCAGGAACCAAGCATCAATGGTACGAAACGATTTAGGTTCCCAATCCTTCTCCACTGACTTCACCACTATGGCACAGTGGTCAGAGACTTCCCTCCGCTGCACATATTGTTTACTCATAGGCCATCTTACAAACCATTCCTCTGAGACCAGTACTCTGTCTATTCTGCTTTTTGCCGACCCATTAGACTTGAACCACATGTAATTCTTTCCCACAATAGGTAAATCCAGCAAAAGGTTAGCATCAATGAAATTATTAAAGCCAATAATCTCACTTGAATAATCAGACCCCTCCCTTATCCCCTTCCTTTCACTACGGCTTCTAACAGCATTGAAATCACCACACAAGCACCATACCTTCTCTTGTGACGCCGATTTAACAGTAGACAATTCCTCCCATAGGATCTTCTTATCATTAATTGTGCAGGCAGCGTAGATATTCACCATAACACAGTTGCAATTAGTTTTAAGATGAATACAAAAGACAGCTATGAATCATTTCCCCATCATATGGCTGCTATAGCTAAACGCGTCTACATTCCACATAGACAGCAAACTTCCGCACCCATTTTCCCCTTCATTATATAACCATCCCACTCTATTGTTCCCCCACACAGAAAAGCATTTTGCCTCAGTAATCTCCTTTAATTTTGTCTCTTGTAGACACACAAAATTTGCCCCTTCGCAGGCAATTACATGATTCAAGTATCTTGATTTGATACTCTCCCCCATACCTCTAATATTCAGATTAACGACTATCATGGGATAACATCCATATCCCCCAGCTTAGACTCCATCAAGACTTTAGTATCGCGTACTTCCATTCACCCATACTCCATTACCACCTCCTTCTCATCCCCTCGACAGAATAAGCCAGCTTTCTTACCATCTGCCCACAACCTTACAAGTTCCTCCACACTAACAGGGTCACACAACCTGGAATTATAGGTTCTTATGTCTGTATCAGAGAATGAGATAGAAGGCAAAACCTCCCTGTTCCGCCCCAACGACCCAACTTGAGGGTGTTTTACGCTTAGTCTTACCGATCTCCTCGGATGCGGACAAGAGACCCCCAATTCTACAAACCCTTTCTTCTTACGCCGCCTAGGTGGTGAGTTCGATCTGCTCTTCATCGTTGCTACATCTGCACCATGATACAGGGGGGACACACCCCCTACATTGCCATCGTCGACACTTATTTGAGCTTTGCTCGCCATCTTCGCGCAGATCATTCCACTTCCTGACATCTGGATTCCGTCACAGCTATTGGCTAGGGAGATCGCTTCATCTTCGTGCCTAGCACTCTCCATCCGACCTTCTAAGACCTTCATTCCTTTCCTTACTGCAGCATGACTTTTTGTACCCCTTGACCCATCAAACTCATTTGTGAAAGGACATTTATGCCCTGCGCCAACTTCTTCCTTCTGGACTTCATCGTTATGTCCTTGCTCACTTAAACGGGCCTCAAAGTTGTGCACCCGACCCACTCCCTTAGAAGACACGTTTTGGTTTATAAGACACTCAACGTCTATTACTGCTTTAGTCGCCTCAGACAGAATAATATTACTAGAACAAGCACCTCCACAGACTTGGACAGAGGATTTATCAGTAGGACTTCCATCTTTTTCCTTTAGTCCCTGTCTAACTCCACTCATATCACTCACCCTACCTTTCACTCTGCCATCTTTTCCAGGTTCCAAAAGAGAAAAGGTTGACTTAAGCATGGACTGTTCACCATCTCCTTCCTCTTCTCCTCCTCCGTCCTCTCCTACTGGCCATCGTGCACCTCAATTACTGTTTCGAACATGCTCCTCGCCACTCCCAACAGAGAGAGCTGATTCTTCAACATACGTTTCTGAGGAGGAGACGCTATCGGATGAGTCTTCCCATTCCTTTTTTCTTTTACATCCCTAGCCAGAACAACCATTAGGTTCCTCCTCAACTAGGATACTACACAAAAGATCGTTGATATGCATTCTTCTCGCCCATCTAACACTTCCAACGTTCTAGACTCTCACTTTCAACCTAGCGTATTCCAAGACCTCCCATGAGAGTGAAACTTCATCTACAGAGACCACTGTTGCCGACTTTGATAGCTCTCCAATGACTTTAGCAAAGCAATCCCTATTCCACGCTGGTAAAGGCAGCCGAAATACCTCACCCAAACAATTCTATGGCTAACCCCACTGTTGGGCGACCATGGACTAACGCTTGAGAAAGAGTTGTCAAACCAACCTTTGTTCAGCTTCATAATGTCCTTCATCGCCTCCCCTTCTCTTGGAGTGAGCAAAACCAGATTATCACCCAGAAATCTCACCCTCACCATGGTCATACCCCCTTTCACAAGTTCCTCTCCCACCTTTTTAAAGTCCATGCCATCTCTAAGATTCCCTATGAAGCTCTTCACCATCCACTGAGGCGGTATTGTTGTGTTTTGACAGATGGACCCTTCCATTGCTCGTGACTTCCTCCTGCAAAAACTTCAGCAAAGGTCTTATTGCTTAGCTTCTCCACCCACACCTCCTTACAACTGTTTACCTTTTCCTTTTTCGTCCCGAACAGTACGTGCCCGGTCTTCCTTCTGACTTTGTATGTGCTCCCATCCTAGGGTTCTCCGCTTCTTCCTTCTTGGTTCATACTGGTGTCTCCGATACTTCAGTATATTCACGTAAAGCTTCCTATTACCAATGTAGATCCGATCAAGGTCACCTTCTAGACGCACGACATTTTTTACATCAAGGAATCGCACAAAACCGAACCTCCTTCCCCACTTATTAAGTCTACGAGAGATGAAAACCTCCTTCACCGTTGCCCATTTTTGAAAGACCTTTACCATGTCCATCTCACCATACCCATTGGGAAAGTTTGAAAAGAAGAAGGTAGAGAAATCATTTCCATTCCCTGAGTCCCCATCCTTGTCGTACCCCCGCTCACCATTCCTACCATAGCGTGCCCTTCCGCTCACCATTCTTTCTTTTCTTTTGATTACTCGATAACTAAAGGGTGTTCAATGAACAATCTTTGACTTGTAGATCACGCAGGTAAGAGGAAGCTATCAGGTGATAACAAGACCTTCCACTATGCAAGTCTCTGTGAAACCATATTAATATAATTATAAACGTATCCTGAAGTTTCGTAAGCATAATGTACTTTCATTAATGCATTGTTGGAAATAAAACTTTTATTCACAATTTATGACTTTGTTTGAAGATATCTTTGTTATATATCATGGAGTGAAACCATTTTATTTGATATTTAGTTTATACTTTTCACATCAACACATTTTGGAGGTGGCGGTTAAGGTGGAGAAGGGAGAGGTTTGTGTGAGAATCTTTACAAGAGGAAGAATTGTATAGGCTTATCTCTACGGGCTATATCAAAAGGGAGGAAAAGGATATGCAAATATGGAAAGGTGATACAATAGGGGTTTTCGGTGAAATCTTCCTATGATGATTGCCTAGGAAACTATGGTGCATGGCAAGTTAAAGGCATTTTTTTATCAACTATAGCATGCTAAAGTTTTTCCCAATGTTCTAACCACTGCTTGGAGGATTCTGCTGGATAAGATGCCAACACGTAGCTTCCTTAGTAGGAGAGGAGTGTGAGTGACGCATACTGAGTGTGAGATGTGCAGGGCTACAGAAAAGACAACTCAACACTTGTTCTTTGAGTGTGTTGTTGCTCAGCGGGTTTGGTCCATTTGCTTTAGGTGGATAGGTACTCTGGGTATTCAACATAAGGATTTAAAGGTTCATTTTGAAAGTTTTATTTTAGTTCATTTGAATTATAAGTAAAATCTGGTGTGGAAGGGTATGTGGGTGACAATAGTGAGGGGTATTTGAAATCAAAGGAACATGGTCATTTTTTAGCAAGGTGTATCTGATGCAGAGGAAGTTTTCCAGATAGCTCAACTTAGAGCGTGGCTTTGGTTGAAACATAGGGTCAAAACCTTTAATTTTTCTTTTTCGAATTGGCACCTAATCCTGTTTTATGTATCAAAAGTTGCAGGTAATTGGATCATGGTACATATTTAATGGTCCTCCGATTTCTTAGTGTTTTTTTAGCTGCTGCAGGCAGTTTTCTTGATGAGGATGCAACCCAAGACCCGATGGACTACCATGGTTCATCTGATTGAACTACAAAGGAACTAAGATGTTAGGGACGTTGTGGTTCCCTGCTGCTGTTTTCTGTTTTCTCCGCTTGCAGGAAGTTGCAGGGTTTCTTTGGTTAAGGTTGTGAAGGAGCAATTTTAAATGCAGATTTGCTTTGGCTTAGATTTTGCGGGAGTTTAACTTTGTTTTGTGGTTCTGATTTTGGTACTTGAACTGGGAATATGCAGGGATTTGGTAGGTGTACAGACCCTGTTATTGTTCTCAGTTTTTTTTTCTCTCTCTCCTGGACAACCTTTGGAAGGGGCATTTCTAGGCTCTTTTTGATTGGTCACACTTGTGGGGCTTATCTAAGTGTTGGGAGAGTTGATGTTTTTTAAGGTTTTGGTTTATTCTCGTCCTTTTTTAGAAAGACGTAGAAATGATGGAGATCTTATAATAGGATTGAGATACTCTTAAAATAACCGTTTTAATTTAATTAATTTTTTTTTATAAAAAAAAATCACACTTTGATTTGAGATTGTAAGATTGCGACATAAACATGAATACAAATAAAATGATTACTAATTTACATGTCCTTAAGTTGTTTATTTTTTATTTTATTTTATTTTTTAATCTTTATATATACTCCATGAAACAATCTAATTCAAATAAATTGGGTTGAGATTGTTTTGTAATTGGATTAAATTTAATCCAACCTAATATATTTCAGTTATGTTGAGTGACGATTTCTATACATTAAAATATATTGACATGATGAAAAATTATTAAATAATATTAACAAATTTTTCATTATATTATAAAAAAAATCATGAAATAAAAACTAATTTTTATAGATCAAAATAATTAGTTACAATAGTAACTAAATTAGAGACCATTTTAGAAACTAAAAAAAAATTGGTTTCTAAATTAGTTTCTATTATTGATAAATAGTTTCTAAATTGGTATCTAATTATCAACCAAAGTTTTAACTACCAATTAATATAAAATAATAAAAATGTTTTTAAATAAATAGATATGTGCGATAAAAATACTTATGAAACTCTTTTTTTAAAATATATTTTATGATTTGAATTTTTGAAACATTTTTTTAATTATGAAAGTTAGTTTTATATATGAATTTTCTGAAAACATGTTGTGAGGAATACGAAAGTTACAACTTAGTTTAACAAATAGTGAGAAGTGAAATTTCAACAAGAGATAATGTAAAAATCCCGTAAAATAAAAGAATTATCAAAATAAAAAAGTTGTAAATGATGAACATGATAATGAAAAAGAGAGAGAATACTTTAATGAAGGTATTGCTTTTTTTTTTTCTTGGTAATCTCTTCTTTGATTTGTTAATTATTGAATGTTACATCGAAATTCTCAAATGATTGTAATATGGAGTAAGCTCTTGTTTGACTTACAGATTATCTAGGATGCAGGAAGTGTCTTAAAAAGAAAAGATATTTTATAAAGAAAAAAGTCACATGAAAACGGATAGGGAAAGAACGGAAAACACAAACAAAATGAAAAGAAGAACATAAGCATTATGATATGTGACTCAGACATTGAACAAGCTGTCGAATTTACGCACATTGACCAGAGTCGGGCAGTCCACAAGAACTGAGAGTTCCGTTGATGCCAAAAAATATGAAGAGAGAGTCGCTGGTGATGCCAGGGATGGCAGATCTTAGGGCATCGCAAAGGCAACCACCAGCTCGACCACCCAGCCCCTGAAGGATGCCGCAGCAGGGGGGTTCTGTTGGGACCCCCCCTAAACTAAGACTCACCAAATCCGACAGACATGTACTCAAATCAGGACATGGTTGAGAGGTGACGATTGAGAGTGAGAGCAGATTCAGAGAGAGGAATAGACCAACACAAACACTACCCTTCCAACCCATTTCACTCAACAAACCTAATTTCTAATTCCTGTCACAACACTTTCTTACACTTCTCTATGTAGATCGATTCTCAATTATCAACAACTCAACACCAGGAACTATTTATAGCCCTAAAACTTCTGCATCTGGTCTCTTTTCACTTTTGTTCAAACTTAAGAAAATAGACAACCATTCCCATTAATTATAACAAAGATATTTTTATCATTTAAAAATTCCGATAATCTATATATATATATACACATCACTATTACGATATTTGGAAGTTTTATTTGAGAAAAAAGCATTAAAAAAAGAGCTCATAATAAGTTTTCTAATGAATTTGGAACTTATTATAATTAAAGGAATACACATATTTTTAATTAAAATAATCAGTATATAATTTAATCAAATAGTTTATTTATTATATGTAACTATTAATAAAGAAATTATTTTTACAATCAGTTAGTACAAATAATTTATTGTTCAATTTTATTTTTATTAATATAACTCATTTTATTAACTTAATTAAAGTCACCGATAATAAATAATAAGTACTCTTAAATATTATCTATTGTTCACAGTTAGAAGATATTCACTAGAACACCTTTTCTGTAAGTGTACGAGTAAAGTTATCTGGCTTGTGTGTGCTAAGCGTTATGAGTAGAGTTAGCACCGATGGAGCATCGGGAGTTTAAAAAGAACTTGTTAGTTTTAAGGTGAGCGAAGTCAAAGATAGTGTTAATTTGATTTGGGGCTGTGTGGATAGCAGTGATAGAAGAATTATAGAAACACAAGAACAAGAGGATTTTTAGTGGTGGAAGGATAAATCATAAGAGGATTTTTAGTGGTGGAAGGATAAATCATAATGAGATTTTTACTCTGACTCAACTGATAAGTCCATAGCACATGAGATATGTTTCTCCTACTATGATTGCTATCTTGAACCACTGGTTTGTATGAAGTTTGTCAAAATCTTTTAGGAGAACTTTTTTTAGTTGTGGGGATATGCTTGTTAGTTATGACTTTTATGATAAGTTGTTTTAAGGCTTTTTGCTGTATAATGAGGTAGAAGGGTGAATTTCTTAAAAAGATTTTTTTTATACGAGTTAAAGTATCCTTAAAATACCTTGTATTTATTCATTTGTCTTTTTGCTAATAAAAAAAATCTACTTAAACACTAACACTAAATAATATGGCAAGAGAAATGGTAAAAAAACCTGCCTAAACATTTAATGTGATGAAGACTATTTCAATTACTTAACTTTGACGGTAAACTTTAATGAAGTTAATTGTTTAAATAATTGCAGTAAGCATATTACATATGACTTATATACAAACTAGGTATGAGAAAATCATAATTTCTTTAAGAATTTAAATATTTTAAGTACTATAAATATGAATTTGTTTTAACTTTAATTATTATAAATTTGTATCTTATTTTTAGTTATGAACTTTTCGAAGTATTTTCTTTCCTTTAGGTTGATTCTAAAATTGAAAAATTTAAGATAATAATTAATATTTTAAAATAAAACAATTATATTAATTATAAACAAAAGGAATGTTCAGGAAAAAAAATTGTCCTTTGCGTAGCAATTGGAGTGCAATAAAAAAATGAAGTGAAAAGACTACCACTAGCACAAAATGTATAAACAACGACTATTTATTTAATGCAGTTTTAGGGTTAGTCGCTGTCATTCAAAACGCGGTGACATTTTTTAAATTAATTTCATTTACGAATGTGGCTATTTGTAATAGCCACATTATTAAATCAAAGCATATGATTTACGAATGCGGCTATTAAAATAGCCGCATTCGTAAATAATTTTTTACTCTAATTTTGAAGCACGCCACTTACGCTTTCATACTTTCTTTCTTTTCGGTGTTTCGCATTTTCTCTTTGTTTATGCTCTGGTGTTCCTCTCTTCTTCTGTGAATTTCATTGGGTTCTCGTACCATTGTAAGTTTGTTTCGATTTGTTGTCTTTCTTCTTCACCAATGGTTTATAAAAAAAAATTGTTTCACTTATTTGTTTGTTTTCTTGCATTAGCGAAGGGTTCTCTGACGTTTTATTTTCTCTTTTGTTTCTGCTCTCATGCTTCCTCTCGTTTTCTACGAGCATTCATTGTCTTTTTTGTGCCATTGTAAGTTCGTTTCGAGTTCTCTTTCTTCTTCACCATTGGTTTATATATTTTTTTTTCGTTTTTCTTATCTATTTGTTTTCTTGTATTGACGAAGGTCACCACTGGTTCATTGCCTGCTGTTTGGATTATTGTTATGCCATATATATTTACTCCGTTGTTGCTGCTACCACCGCTATTGCTGCCTTAGGGTTTAGGGTTTTAATTTTTTTTTTAAATAATTAAATAAGAATGTGGCTATTTACCATAGCCGCATTTATAAATCGCATTTATGAATGTGGCTAAATAGCGCACCTGTAAATCTCCGAGTTAAGAATGTGTGTTGATCAAGTGCGGCTATATAGCCGCCCTTATAAATGTAAAACAGCCGCGTTCGTTTTGCCTTTCTGCACTAGTGTACCAACCTCTACATGAAATTAAGGCTTTAGATGCAATAATATTATAAAGTTTTTGTTAATGCAAAGCTTAATACATCTTCTAATCAGAAGATAAAAAGTTTTTAATTTTTATAAAATATTCACTTTGTCAAATATCTTTCTTTCCATTAAGGAGTGCTTATAGATTATATGTCCTATGTATTAAGATATATCTTGTACTATTTTAAAACAATTTCATGTTGTAAGTAATGAGTGACAATATAGAATACCTAAAAAGTCAAAAGTGGCTTTGATATTAAAGAATATTTATTCTTTATCCGATGGGGAGATAAAAATAACATTCAGAAATAACTTTGTATATTTGTATAGTCATGTAAGCTAGAAAGAGTAATGATAATAGTTGTAATCAAATTTTTTTCTATTGAAACCCTTTCACAAATTGTAAAGTAGAACCAAACTTAGACTAGTGTTAAGATGAACCAGCATTGCTTACTCATGTACCAACCTTTGACTTTTTTTTAAGCATCTTATGAAAATATTTTTTGAAACAATATTTTAACCGTCATAGAATTTGTTCTTTTCTATGATGGTTAAAGACAAACCAGTCATAGAATATAATGTTTTTTATGACAAGTTTAACAATAACCATCATAAAATGTGTATTCTTTAAAAACTTTTTTGTGATATATTAATTTTCTTACTTACATAACGTACTGTGCATAATAACCACAATTCTCAAGCAAATATTTTCAAATAAAATCTTACGCATGACATTAAAAACAAATAAAAGAATAAAAGGGATTACCCGTATCAGTTAACAACAACAAACTAGTGGATAGGATTCAAAATCAAGTTCCTTCAGTAACCAAAGACACTTTCACCACTACACCAGACAAATTCTTTTGTATTATTATGATTTTTATTATACTTATTATCATTAATAATATTAATAATATTAATAATATTAATAATATTAATAATATTCATAATATTCATAATATTAATAATATTCATAATATTCATAATATTAATAATATTCATAATATTCATAATATTAATAATATTAACAATATTCATAATATTAATAATATTCATTAAAATAACATTTTAAACAAATTACTTTTTTTCTTTAATTCATTCTAATTGGAAACACTTTGTAGTAGCAAATCAAAATAAGAAGAAACCACAAATTTATTTTTTATCAAATAATATTTTAACTTACTTTCTCATATATGTGCGGTTAACGAACACGTATTTATTCGGTAATTTGGAAAGCATAAAAAATTATCTTAGGAAGTAAAGTAGGTGAAGAATAGGTTATTGTCTTGCTGTTTTGAACGTGTTAAATTGGCAGATTGTGTTTAAAGGGTTGAGATGTTTTTAATGTGTTTTTGTATGATGGAGTACATTTTTCTACTCCTTCTGCTTAGTTGTTAGAAGCAGGTGTCTTAGTTAGCCTTGAAGCTTTAGATGCTATTTTATATTATAAAAGGGTTGAAACACCCTTTCATTTCAAATTTTATCATGAAAATTACCTAATCTGGAAACAGCAGGTGTTAGCCACCGTTCATAGTCTCAATTTTGCATCATTCTTGAAACCTCCCATTGCTTCTTCCTCATCTACGGACACACCCTCTCTTTCTCCCGCCTGTCATCAACAAGATCAATCGATAGTCGCTTGGCTTCTTTCCTCCAAGACTCCTTCGCTACTGACCAAAATGTTTGGTCTTAAAACTTCCTATCAAATATGGCACAATCTCATGGTATACTACTCTTCTCAAACACGTGCTCGAGTTAAAAAAAAAACTCAAAATCCAGCTTCGCACACCAAAGCATGATCGAACGGTGTTTGCATATCTTCTTGATCTTAAAAATAAATGTGGATGGTCTCACTATTGTTGGTTGTCATATCTCTTTTGAAGACCATATTGAAGCAATGGATGGCTTGTCTGATGACTAAGACTCTTTACCTCTGTTACATCAAGACTGAAGCCATACACCGTTGAAGATCTTGAAGTTCTTCTTTTGGCTCATAAAGAACGTTTTGAGAAAACTCGTCATTCTACTGAGCATCTTGTTCAAGCCCATAATACCTATGTCTCCTCCCGTTTTTGTTCCTACAATAAACAAGGTTGTGAACAGTCTCGTTTGTCTTCTGCCAAACCACCTCAATGTTCTTCTCAACACCCATATCATTCTAAGAATACAATGTTGTCTCCTTCTACTTCTTCCAATTTTCCCAAAATCATGTGCCAGATATGCAAGAAATTAGGCCACTTTGCTGACAGTTTTTGGCACAGATAAGATAGGTCCTCTCAATCTTTGATAACTGCTAATAACTCTCACTTTACTCCTTCAGTTTGTGATGACATCGAACCCTCCATTCTTGGTGCACCACCACTTTTTCCAGACAATCACTAGTACAAAAAACTTCATTAACGACTCTAAACAAAGACGGTTCCTAAATAACCATCGTTATAAGAGACACGGTGGCACTTTTGTAAATAAGTGGAACATATCACGACGGTTCAGTAAAGAACCGTCTTTATAAGGTGGAGCTGGGAGTTATAGCGACGGTTCCAAGTCTTTGATTGCCTCAGCCTTGGAGTTATAACGAGGGAACTGTCTTTGATTGGCTTAAAAAACTTAAAAACAACCTGCGTCTACTTTCACTCTTCACTTTCCCTTCTTCACTTTACCTCTTGTTCTTCACTCTCACAACTTTCGTGCCGTCGTTCCTAAGCCAAACGTCGCCTCCACGCTTCATCGGTGACGTTTCCGCGCGCTCCGCAACAGCACAGATTGGGCGCTCCCCTCTGCCATTGCTGGACTACGCTCCACTCTGCCACTGCTGGTCCGCGCCGTCGTGCGCATCTCCACCTCCGTTGGCTTCCTGCGTCGTCGTGGGTTGCGCTCTTCTCTGCCACTGCCGTCGTGGCTTCCTACGCCATCGTGGGTCGCGTTCTTCTCTAGTCATCGTCACCGCCGCACCGTGCCTCGCCACCTCTGCGGTTCCGCACCTCCACGACCGCACAGTTGCACCTCGTCGTCGCCGCACTTGTCATTCCTTGTGGACTTTGTTTCTGCCTAATCTCTGCCTTGTAAGTCTCCGTGCCAACATTTTCGCATTCCCGCAGATAGGCGCCAACTTTTTCTGCCACTTTTGTTTCACTCCATTTCCAGGTTAGTATTTTATTTATTTATTTAATAATATATCGGAACTAAAGGGAGCACTAAAGGGAGTTGTTCGGCGGTTGATCTATCGGGAGATGACTTTGGCTCAACTAGCCAATGCGAGTTATATGTTGAGTGTAATTCTTTGACTCGATTCGTTGCCTTGGGTAAGTGTTATGAAGGGGTCACAATGTTACACAATGTGCCTCTTCCTTCTGATTTCATGAAGGTCACGGTGGAGAAGGTCCTTTATGATAATCTTGCAGTTCCTGTGCCGACATCAGAGGTCACAATTGTAGCAGAGGCATTACATACTTTCATTGTCTGGCCCAAACATCTCGTCAGACCTATAAACTCTATGGTACATCTTTGCACTAATACTAATAGAATTATATATCAGATATATTACATTCTAACTAATTTAAGTATTTGTTTGTTGATGAGTAGCAGGAACCTAAGACAAAACTGCCTCTGGGAAAGAAGAAAATATTCTCCATTGATGATCCTCTGGCGGCATTGGTGGAAGTTGCTACAGCTTTAGATACAACCGTCTTAGAGGTTCCATGGGATGCCAATGTTGTGCAACTATGGATGATGTAGGTTCAAATTTTAAAATCTTTATACTTTTGACTTATTAAATATATTAGTACTAACTTATTGAAATTTAGGTATCCTTTTGGATTATGCTTGGATGAGGGGAAACACAATATATATGGGTTTTTAGACCCTCAAGTCATTCAATTAATTGGAAACAAGAAGTCGGAAACACAAACATACATCACCACTACCTTAAAGAATGGTGGAAAACAAATTTATTTTGCTCTTTACATCCATGAGTAAGTCCTTATTTATTAAATAAGTTATAATAAATTATTGAAATAAGAGAAACTAATTAACTAATTTGTTATATAGGCATCATTGGCAACTATTGATCATATCTGTTCAACATCATACCGCTGCATGGTTTTGTTCCTTGCATAAAAAGCCCCCTACCTACTTTAAAAACATTATAGACAGGTACGACAATTTCATTTAACATTTATTATTACTTATACATTATATAATGTTATGTATTCTAACATGAAATCTTATTATTTTAGTGTTTACTCTGGATATAATATGTTGTGTGGGAGAAGAAGTTCAAACGCACAAAAACTCACTTGGATGTACCTTAAGGTATTCAAACTATATGTGTTCACTCAATTTAATGTGTTTCACTCATTCATTTAATACATTTATTTTCACATGCAGTGCAACAGGCAATCTGAAAATTATGAGTGCGGTTACTATGTTATGCAGTGGATGTTGACTATTTTGCAAGTTGCAATTCAGAAAGGTTGGGATCAGGTAATACCTCAATACAATAAAAACTTTAAAATTTGGGGTTTATTATTCATGCACTAATTCAAAAAATTTCAAATGTCACAGTTCTTCAACGATAAACACCCGCCGGAAGCATTGGAGTATGTGAGAACAACATGGTCAAAGTATTTTGTTATCATGTATAACACCTTAGAATAGATAAATCATTAGAATGACAAACTTTTTCATATATTAGGTCAACTTTTTTGTATAATAATATAATTTGTTGTATGTATTTTAAATGTTTTGATTTTATGAATTTGAAAATTTTATGCAGGTTTGAGATTTATTAAAAAAAAATATATATTTTTTTTCCAATACCTACATATAACGACGGTTCCTAGTGGAACCGTCTTTAAAAGTACCTGCTTACAACGACGGTTCCTATGGAACCGTCTTTAAAAGTCTCTGGAATTATTTTAAAAATATAATTATTTTAACGACGGTCAATCCAACCGTCGTTATAAGCCGGAGTTTTAACAACGGTTAAAGAAACATCGTGAAAAACTACTACTTTTTAACGACGCCTGCAATAACAACGATTCTGGCACCGTCTTTAAATGTTGATTTTAACCGTCGTTAATATACCTTTTTGTACTAGTGAATCTTTGGTTTCTGGACAGTGGCACAACCCATCATTTCACTCTTGATGAATCATTCTTCACAAACAAAACTCCCTACACAGGTTTTGATTTTGTAACCATAGGTATAATGTTGGCTTGCCTATTAAACGCATTGGCTCTGCTACCTATACTGATTCCTCTTCAATTTTTTTTTTCTCTAAATCAACTTTTACATGTTCCTCATATTATAAAAAATCTTTTAAGCATTTCTAAATTTGCTCAGGACAATAATGTCTTTCTTAAATTTTATTCTAACGTATGTTATGTCAAAAAGCAGGAAACAAAGGAAATATTACTTCAAGGAAGTTTTAAAGATGGTCTCTATGTGTTTGATGACTTTGTTCCTCTTTCTCGGTGTTCTGCCAACACTTCATCTATTCAATCGTTGCCACAAACTTTTACTTTATGCCATCATCATTTCGGCCATGAACATGCTAATATCATTCATAGAATATTGAAACATTGTAATGTTCCTCACAATATTAATCACAATTTTGTGACTCCTACGTGCTTGGAAAAATGAATCAACTACCATTTTTTGATTCTATTACTGTTTCAATGCACTTCTTCAACTTGTTTATCTTGATATTTGGGTCCCAAACATGTGCCTTCTTCTAATGGTTCTTTCTACTACATTACTTTTTTAGATGCTTATTTCAGATATGATATGTATGGCTATATCTCCTTCAACATATATCTCAAGAATATATTGTTTTTCAAACTTTTCAAAAATTTGCTGAAAAACAAACTGGTTTTCAACTCAAATATATTCAGTCTGACAATGCTAAAGAATTTATCTGTTTTAATCTTGCTACTCATGGAATTCTCCATCGCCTTACATGTCCTCACACCCATCAGCAAAACATCTCCATTGAAAGAAAACATCGCCATGTAACTGGTATGGGTCTTGCTCTGCTCGCTACTGCATCTCTTCCAATGACATTCTAGGGTGAAGCTTTCACCACAACAACATCTACAATCAATGTTTTACCTTCTTCTACCATTCACTATGACAATCCATATCATAGGCTTTTCAACAAACAACCTAACTATAATTTCTTTAAAATTTGTGTGCATGTTATCCTTTACTTCGTCCATATAACAAACATAAACTAACTTTTTGTTCCACTATCTACATGTTTATTGGTTACAGTCCTGCACATAAAGGCTACCTATGCTTATCACCCACTAGTAAAATTTATATTACTCATCATGTTTTATTTAATGAAAATGTTTTTCCTTTTCTCTCATATTTTTCTACTATGTCTCCTGTTGAACCTGATATGCTCTCTTCTTCTCCTTCAACTCTTGCTTTAATACCATCTTCTACTCATATTTCTTCTTTTGTTGTCACTCCTAATATCACTCATTCTTTATTTGTATCTCCATCTCTAACCTCTTTTGCAGATTCACCATCTTCTCCTTGCATTCAAAATAACTATCCCATGATTACACGTGGGAAGTCTGGCATATTCAAACCCAGAACATACAATATGTGTGCCATTTCTTTTTCTGTTCCCACAACAGTTAAAAATGCTCTTCACCAACCTCACTGGTATGTTGCCATGCATGAAGAATACAAAGCTCTATGTGCCAACCAAACTTGGACCTTGACTACTTTACCTCCTAGCATTCAACCCATTGGTTGCAAGTGGATTTTTAAAAATAAATACAATCTTGATGACACCTTACACAGACACAAACCGAGGTTGGTTGCCAAAGGTTTTCATCAACTTGAAGGTTTGGATTACTCTGAAACATTTAGTCTGATAGTCAAACCAACTGCAATACGCATTATTCTCATCCTAGCTTTATCATATAATTGTCATATTAATCAAATATATATTATTAATGCTTTTCTTTAAGGTGATTTACAAAAGCACATCTTCATGCTTCAACTCCTTGGTTTTGAATCTGCAAATTCCAATCTTGTTTGTAAGCTCCACAAAGCTATTTATGGTCTCAAGTAAGCACCACAATCATGGTTTCAGGAGTTAAGTATTGTTCTTTCATCCTTTGGTTTTTAATCTACTAAATCTGATTCATCACTGTTCATCAAGTCTTAGATTAATGTTACCTTATTTGTCCTCATTTATGTGGATGATATTATCATTACTGGAAGTTTGTGTACTGCTATCCAATCTCTTATTCACTCTCTTTAACAACATTTTGGCCTAAAGGATCTTGGCAAACTTCATTACTTTCTTGGTGTAGAAACTTCATGGACAGTTGATGTCTCTCTTCATCTTTCACAAAATAAATATATTAAAGATCTCTTACATAAATACAACATGCTTCTGTCAAAATCTCAGCCCACACCCATGGTCTCTTCTCCTCGTTTATCTCGAGATGAAACCACTGTATTTGACATTGCCTCCCTCTACCGCTCTGTCGCTGGCTCCCTTCAATATATTCTTATCACACGCCTCAAACTCTCCTACAATGTCAATAAAGTCTGCCACTTTATGCACCATCTTCAACAACATCATTGGAAGGTCGTGAAGCGAATTCGAAGGTACCTTGTAGGCTCTTAGACTCATGGTCTTAGTCTTCACACTTTCATCTTCAAGCCTATGTTGATGTTGATTGGGGTTCAGATCCGGATGATAGAAAATCCACCACTGGGTATATAGTTTTTCTTGGTCTCAATCCTATAGTTTAGGCATCCAACATACAAAAGGTAGTCTCACGAAGCACTACTGAAGCTGAATACCCCAGTATAGCAACAACCCTCGCAGAAATCAAGTGGACAACCAATCTACATCATGAGTTATGTGTTCTCATTCCTACTCCGTCCATATACACTGATAATCTTGGAGTTGCTCTCCTTACTGCTATTTTTGTCATGCACTCCAAAACAAAACATTTTGATTTAGATCTTCACTTTGTATGTGACTTTATTCAATAGAAGCACCTTCATCTTACTCATATTCCTGAAACCAATCAAATAGCTTATATTCTCACCTTTCTTTCACTCATTAACAGACAAATTCATGGTTGTCCCAATCCAACCATAGGGAGATATTTGATAACAACAACAGTTAACTATTAATATATTTATATTTCCAAACACTATATATAATACTGTATTTACGTTTATTGTATATGAATATATGATACTTTGTTTTAGCTTTCTTTCCATACATCTTCTTTGTCTTCTACATATCACTCTCTCTCCTCTGTTATTTTTTACCGCCCGTAAGTGTGCATCCTTAACCGGTAACATTAAACATTAACAACAAATAAAAGAATGGCTTAGAAAATAATGTTACAAATCTAGTTGACTAAAAGACATTCAAATTCGTATAAATAAATTTATTATGATTAAATCACTGTTTACTTATAGGGGTAAACGTGGATAGAAAATTAAAAATAATGATAAGTTGTTTTCAAAATATAATTTATAAATATTTAATAATAATATTATTATTTTTCTTGAAAATTTCTATCTGTGCGATATTAAGAATAATTATTATTTTATTATAGTGACTTTAATAAAGTTAACCAAATGAGTTATATTAATAAAAATAAAATTGATCATAAATTATTTATACTAATTGATTATAAAAATAATTTATTTATTAATAGTTACAAATAATAAATAAATTATTTAATTAAATTAAATACTGAAGATAATATCATTATTTTAATTAAAAATATGCTTTAATTATAATAAGTTCCAAATTCATTAGAAAACTTATTATGAGTTTTTTTTAAGAAATTTTCTGAAAGCAAGAAAAAAATAAGAAAAAAAAATAAAAGAAAAAAAAAATACGTATTTGAATGTCTTTTAGTCAACAGTGCTTTAATCATAATAAATTTATTTATACGAATTTGAAGGTCTTTTTGTCAACTGGATTTGTAACATTTTTTTTCTAAACCATCCTTTTATTCGTTTTTAATGTTAATCGAACCTAATATATTTCAGTCTTGTATATATTGAGTAACGAGTTCTATACATTAATTGATATTTGATCAAAATTATTAAATAATACTAATAATTATTTTATTAATTAAACTACATGAATATTCTAGAAATATTAAATTATTCAATGTTTCAAATACTAAATAATATAGTTTATTTTGTTTAAAAAACTTGTTCTAAAAACCTAAAAGGATGTTTTAAATTTACAATGTTTAGCAAAAATATTTAAAACATGACCTAATAAACTCAACCCAATCTAATTTGATTAAGTGGGATTGAATTGAAGTTTTGTTTAAGATTATACACTCCATAATGCATGTTTGTTTGAAAAATAACTTTTATGTCTTTTTTATTAATGAATTATGTTAATATGCAGAGTTATAGTTTGAACAAAAGGTGGTGTTTTTGAAGAACAAGAACCTACAACGTCAATAGATATAAATATATATATATAAGAGATCCTAAATAAGATGTTCATGATAGTGATGATGATACGATGAATGCACATGCACACTAACTTATCAGTCGGACAAATTCGCTAGAAGACCTTTTGATACATCTATATTAGTGAGTTTTGATGAACATGTTTCCTTTTAAGACTATGAAAGTGTTATACTTACAAATACTCTTATTATGTTGTGTTAGGATCGAGGAGTGGTCTCCCATAATTAGAAGTTAGATATATTTGGAATCTTTCATGAGGAGATTAAGGTTGTGGTATTTAATGGCAAGAAATATCCACTATAAGAAAAACATTAAATAGAAATCAATTTTAGAGACTAAAAAAAATTAGTTGTTATAATAACTAAATTAGAGACCATTTTAGAAACTTTTGATAGCAAAAACTTTGGTTGCTAATTAGATACTAATTTTAGAAATCATTTAACAATAATCAAAACCAAAAAAATTTAATCTCTAAAATGGTCTCTAATTTAGTCACTATAGCAACTAATTATTTTTTGTCACTAAAAATTAGTTTCTATTTCATGGTTTTCTTGCAGTGATAAGGTTACAACCTAGTCTTATTTTATGCTAATAATGAGAAGTGAAATTACTATGTAGGGACTTTCATGGGATGGAGAGTATAGTGGGTCACTTTTACATATTTGAGAGTAGAAAACAAGGTATAACTACAAGAAAATCATTGATTAGAAACTAATTTTAGAGATAAAAAAATAGTTAGATACCTATTTAGATACCATTTAATAATAATATAAACTAATTTAGAAACCAAAAAAAATTTTAGTCTCTACAATGATATCTAATTTGGTCACTATAACAACTAATTATTTTTTTTATCTAAAATTAGTTTTATTTAATAATTTTTTTTATAGTATATGTAGTGACTCAATTGCCTTTTTGTGATTTTTGGTGACTATGTCATATAGTTTATTTATATATAGGATTGAAGCATCTCTCAAAATGCACCTCTTTAATTTATTTATTTTTTTATTAATAAAAAAATAAAAAGTGAAATTTTAACAAGACATGACATAAAAATCACTTAAAATTAAAGAACTGGCGAAAGTCTACAGATAAAAGTTGAGTGTAAATTTTAGAGATAACAAAACTATTATGTAAAAAAAGTTGTAAAAGTTGAACATGATAATGAAAAAGAGTGATCTTCTTGTTCACTAGAACACTTAATTTGCAAGGTTTTACTTCTTTTAATTGGTAATCTCTTTTGTAACTTTACTTTGAAGAATTATATACGATGCACGAATTGTGCATGTATGTTTATCTTAAAAACAAAACATCTTTTATAAGAACAAGTATAAAGATACTGACATAATTGAATTGCTTTATTTACATTTCCAGTTTCGAATTAATTAAAATAACATTTTAAACAAATTACTTTTTTTCTTTAATTCATTCTAATTGGAAACACTTTGTAGTAGCAAATCAAAATAAGAAGAAACCACAAATTTATTTTTTATCAAATAATATTTTAACTTACTTTCTCATATATGTGTGGTTAACGAACACGTATATTTATTCTGTTTGGAAAGCATAAAAAGTTATCTTAGGAAGTAAAGTAGGTGAAGAATAGGTTATTGTCTTGCTGTTTTGAACGTGTTAATATTGGCAGATTGTGTTTAAAGGGTTGAGATGTTTTTGTATGATGGAGTACATATTTTTACTGGTTTGAGATAGTTGATTTGTTAAGTACGTTCCAATATAGAATTTTTTCTGCATAATTAAGTGTAGTGCTTCTGCTTAGTTGTTAGAAGCAGGTGTTCTTAGTTAGCCTTGAAGCTTTAGATGCTATTTTATATTATAAAAGGGTTTAGAGGAAGTAAAAGAGTTTATAAAACAAGCGACGCTCCTTTATTTGAACATGCAACGAAAGGGTGGTGAAGGGTTACGTAATCCTCCGTCCGTCCAACAGCAGAACCGCGTCGGAGGAGTGGAAAAGAAAGACGAAAAACAGTAAAAGAAAAAATAGATTGAAGATAAGCATTAGGATGATATGTGAGTGAGAGATGCAACAATGGAGCGTTCAATTTACTGTCACTGGGGATCAGAAGCCGTCTCCACACGGCGGAACGATAGATATGTTGACGGAAACACCATCGGGAATAGGGGTGCGCATAAGGCCAGTAGATATGGCATCTTGAACGCAAGTATTAGTATTAGAAACTCCCATCCTCGCAAGGGCCTCGCAGCATTCGGAGGGTGACCCCAGCCCCCCAGTCAAAAGACCAGAACATTCAGGTATCTGAGAGAGATCTACAGAACACTCTTCAAATTGAGAGGTGACTATTGAGAGTGATAGGAGATTGAGAGAGAGGAATAAGGCAACACAAACACTACCCTTGCAACCCATTTCACTCAACAAACCTAATTCCTGTCGCAACACTTTCTTACACTTTTCTATGTGATCGATTGTGAATGATCAACAACTCATCACAGGACCTATTTATAGCCCTAAAACTTCTGCATCTGGGTGGGGTGTTCATTTTTGTTTTAACTTAAGAACATCGATGATGTTATCAAGATTATAACCGATGACGTTAACAAGATTATAAGAATCGCATATCACATCAATAATAAATCACACTTAGGCTATGTTTGGATTGTGATGGAAATGTGTGGGGATTTAAGGAAGTGGATATGTGGAGACATGAGAGGAAAGTGTGAAGAAAGTGAGAGTGTTTGGATTGAGATATATTAAAGTGGATGTGTGAGGAAAGTTTATGAAAGTTTGTAAGTGATGTGATGGTTGTGAGAAAATTTTAATTTCTTTTAAATTGTTACATGTTACTTTACAAATTTATCCTTGTCTATTAAATTTTTTAATAATGAAATGAGTTATTTTTGTTTAAAAATAAACAACTTTTACATATTTCGTAAATTTAAAAATTAAAATTAAAAAATAAATATATATTAAATATAAATAGATATAATTTAAAAATTATAATTAGAAAAAATTGTATTCAACAAATTAAATAAAAACAAAACTTATAGTAATTTCTTAAAATATTAAACACGCATTATAAAATTAGAAAATAAATCAGATCTTATATAAATAAAAAATAATATTTTTTATTATTAAAACTCCTATAGTAATAAAAAATAAATAAAAAATACTAAAAAAATATAACATAGTTAACAATAAAAAATAATTTCATAAAAAACTATTATCCAATAAATTACTAACTCGTAAACTTAATAATTATAAAAAAATATTAATATAAATGCAACAACAAATTAAATAAAAAGAGAACGTCAAATAATTTTTTAAAATATTAAATATATATTATAAAATTTCACATCTTATATAAAAAAAATACTAATTTTTAATATTAAAAATCCTTGCAGATGAATGAGGATAAATTTAGAAATAACACATGTTGATATGGCTTTCTCTTTGCATCTCTTCATTTTGAGGGGAAAGATATCTTCTCACTTCTTTCCCTGATGAACAGTACATCCATAGAAGCAAACAAAAACCTTATGATGAATGCAGCTTTACTGATAGTCGTCCTTGTAAATCAAAACGTTTGATTTATAAATGTTGCTATTACAAATAGTCGCATTTGTAAAAGAACTTAATTTAAAAAATGTCACTGTGTTTTTAAAGACTGCGTTTGCTCGTAAAGCCGCACTTAATAAACAGTAGTTGTTTCTACATTTTGCACTAGTGAATAATTGTAGTTAATTTTTTTAAATAAGATGTTTTAATTGATTAAAATATGTTTTTAATCTCTTGAAATATTTATATCTAGATTTAGAATGATTGTCTAAAATATTTTAATTGATTAAATACTTATTTTAATAAATTAGAATGACTTTGAACCATGATCAAATATAAACTCTTCATTTAAAATATGTTAAAACAATGAATTAATCGATTAATTTTATGAATAAGTGAAATTAACATATTAAAACATATTTTTAAATTATTAAAAAATTACATAACTCTCTCATCTTAAAATCATTTGATAGGAGAACAAAACTTATGTTTCTGAGAGGCAAAATAGAGTGAGTTAATTATAAAGACACATCTCAATAAGTTCTCAATGGTAGCATGCAAATGTAGTTCATGATAACATTCATCTTGTTATCAAAGATTATGATATGATAAAAATTCTATTACTTACAATAATTTAATATTCTATTATTAAAAATTAAGTAATTCTTTTAAGAAAAAGAAGGGTTTCAAATTATTTTTTACCATTATCACTACGCATGACATTAAAAACGAATTAAAGAATTAAAGGAATGACCCCTAAGTTTGCATCTTTACATGTAAGTAAGGTAACATTAAAAACGAAAAAAAGAAAGCTTTAGAAAAAAATTATACAAATCCAGTTGACTACAACACATTCGAATTCGTATAAATAAATTTATTATGATTAAAGCACTGTTTACTTATAGGGGTAAATATACATTAAATTTCGATCAATATAATTATGTGTAGTTTTAGTTTTCTTTTAAATAATATTATTTTAGAGCTTTGATATTTTCTAAGCTCCATATGGCTTTTTAACATTAACTTTAGGAATTTTTTATATAAATTCCAATAAATACTTTTAAGAAAAAAATTAAAACAAAATTATTTTCATACGTTAAACTTAATTTATTTATAAGTTAATTTATAAAAAAATCTCGTACTAACATTTTGAGAAGTTTATCTCTAACCTAAGTACACTTTAACTTCTGAAGATTTTTTTTCTTATTTTTTCCTTACTTTGAGAAAAAAACATCAAAAAAAGCTCATCATAAGTTTTCTAATGAATTTGGAAGTTATTAATTAAAGCAATATACACATTTTCAATTAAAAGAATGGTATTATTTTCAGTATATAATTTAATTAAATAATTTATATATTATCTATAACTATTAATAAAGAAACTATTTTTATAATCAGTTAGTATAAATAATTTATTATTAATTTTATTTTTATTAATATAACTCATTTATTAATAATTATTATTCTTAATATCGCACAGATAAAATTTCCATCCGAAGAAAAATAATAATAATATTAATAAATATATTTAATTTATATTTTTAATTTTCTATCCACGTTTAACTAAAAATTCATCGAAAAGTAATTTTGTTCATATGTTCTTGCTAATAATTTTTCCCTTATAAAATAACGAATATGTTATATTAAATGAAATATATACGTACAGATAGTGTTAATTATTACATCCAAAAGATAAACAATCCATGGTTATCGAGCACAAAAACTAAAATAATTATGTAATTTTATTTTATTAAAGAAAGATAATGATTATTTATCAAAAGCAATAAAAAATAATGGTTTATAATATACTAAATTCTAAAATAAATTAAAGAAGTAAACTATATATAATTATTTTGTTATCTTATTTCTTAAAAAATAATATATTACTGAATTAAATTATGCATTTAAAATAATCTAATTATATTAATATCGACTATTATTTATCATTTTAATTATCCCAATTAGTTTTTTCAATTTTAGCATTAAATTATTTAACGGGAAAACTATTTAAACAGATCTTAGAAATTTAACTATTTTTTTTATCGGTAATAATAAATTAATAAATGCGAGTCATTTCAGGGGTGGTTCAACCTTATACAAAGGAAATAAGATATACTAAATCAACTACTAGCTAAAATTCCCAAACTAACAAACACAAGCATTATCCGGACATAGACTTAAACTACATCAAACAATCATTCTCAAAGCAAAGGTACCATACACCAACTAGAAAAAGGAAACGAAGCGGATCGAGATCTAATATTAATCCAAGACCAAACATTTGCTTGCACCGTGCACATACTTCAGACACATCAGTCACACTTCATTAACCGACTTTGAAGACTGACACATCCTAAATTGTGCAAAGTTTAACACCGGATCAATATGGGACACAAACACCACCCCCAACCACTCTAGGCAAAGGCACCAAACCCGCCAAGCAAATCTGCAATCGAAAAACAAATGGTGGTAAGACTCTTCCTCCTTCCCACACAAACAACACAAAGGGCTACCAACCAACACACCTCGCCTTTCCAAATTGGCCCTAGTAGCGATCTTATTCTCCAACACCCTCCAGGAAGTGACTAAAGCAGAAGGTACGACTTTACAGCTCCATAACTTACTGTGTGTCGAGGAGAAAACAACCTCACCATCCCTCCTAAGAAGAGAATAAGCAGAACTAACTGAAAACGTCTAAAGACCTCCTGCCTTCCAAACTCACATATCCGCTTCTCCCAGGACCAACCTAACCTCAAGTAAAGCCTGATATAACTGATCCACCAAAGGTTTCTCCCATTCAAACAAAGATCTACGCCATGCTAAATGTCAAACCCACACGCCATCAGACCAGGACCCAATCTCAGCCACCTTTGCATCTTTGATCGGACATAAGGAGAACAGTATCGGAAATACTCTCTTCAGCGCATCTTAACCTAGCCAACAGTCCTCCCAGAAAAGAACATCCTTTCCATCACCAACTTTCCAACTAATCCCGTCTTCAAAACTACTACCCCACCCCTCCGAAACCCACACCTTTTTTAAGTCTTTCCACCAAAGAGAGCACCTACTACTTTTCTCTTCCTCTCTCAAACTTCTCCAACCACCATATTTGGAGACAAGAATCTCCTTCCAAAGACCATCCTTATCCGAACCCAACCTCCATATCCACTTGCCTAACAAAGCCACATTAAAAGTCTTTAGATCAATGATACCAAGGCCCCCAAGTTCGCGAGGTTTACAAAACCTTCTCCCAGGAGGCCCAAGTGATCTTCCTTCCTTCAGATCCCCAACCCCAAAGAAAATCCCTATGAATCCTTACCAACTTGTCTGTCACCCCGAAAAATTTATATGGAAAAAATATTTACTAAATATTTTAAATATAAGATTATAGTGTGGACATAGTCACGGTCCAACATCCAACATACTATTTTAACTCATTTTAAAAGTAAATGAAAGAAGTAAATTATGTATAATTATTTTATTATCTTATTTATGAAAAATAAGAAAATTTATTACCAAATTCAATTATACATCTAAATATAATTAAATTATGTTAATATATAATTTAAAATAAATAAAATTATTATCTTATAAAATATAGTGATTCATAAACCTAAAACTCATGGTTCATTTATGTCAAGTTAAAAACAAGATTCATCCTCTTTACTTTACGTTATAATTTTGGGATACTATTTCAATTACTTAACATTGATGTAAACTTTAATGAACTTAATCGTTTAGAACTGACCAAAATGATATTCCAATTCTTATATATAAATCACGTATGATACTAAAATCTGTAACATACACACACCCCCCACATGCACATACACACCCATCCACACACAACACCCCCACAAATTTATAATAATTAAAAACTAAACAAATTCATACGTATAAAAATTTAAAATATTAAATTTTTAAAAAAATTATGATTTTATTATCTTGTGTAATTTATATATAAGATTTGGAATATCAGTTTGGTCAGCTCAAGTATGGTTACACTAAAAAAAATCATCAAATATAAACCAATTTTTAGAAATCAAAATAATTACTTGTAATAATAACTAAATTAAAGACCATTTTAAAAACTAAACAAAAATTTGGTTTCTAAATTAGTTTATATTATTGTTAAATAGTTTCTAAATTTGTATCTAATTAGCAACCAAGGTTTTAACTACCCATTATTTAGTTTCTAAATTTGGTAGCTAAAACCTTGGTTGCTAATTAGATACCAATTTAGAAATTATTTAACAATAATATAAACTAATTTAGAAACAAAAATTTTGTTTAGTTTCTAATGGTCTCTAATTTAGTTACTATTGCAACTAATTATTTTGGAGTCTAAAAATTAGTTTCTATTTCATGATTTTCTTCTTGTAGTGTTAGTGTAATTATTTAAACAATTAAGTTCATTAAAGTTTTGCATGAAATTTAAGTAATTGAAATAGTCTCCGAAATGGATCACATCAACTACCCAAAATTATAACATAAAGTAAAGAGGACGAATTTTTTTCTGATCATTTTAATTTTCGACATAAATGAACCATGACTTTTAGGTTTATAGGTTTATGAATCACTACATTTTACCAAAATAATAATTATATTATTATTTTATTTATTGTAACATATATTAACATAATTTAATTATTTTTAGATATATAATTGAATTTGGTAATACATTTCTTATTTTTCATAAATAAGATAATAAACAATTATACATAATTTACTTCTTTAATTTACTTTTAAAATGAGTTAAAATAGTATGTTGGTTGTTGGACCGTGACTCTGTCCACACTTCCAACAACAATAATCTTATATTTAATATTTAGTAAATATTTTTTCTATACAAATTATATTTAAATTTCTAAGATCTGTTTAAATATTTTCCCCTCAACGATAAATAATTTAATGCTAAAATTGAAAAAAAACTAACTAGGACAATTAAAATGATAATAGTCTATATTAATATAATTAGATTAATTTTAAATGAATAACTTAATTTAGTAGTTTTTTTTTATCAGCAATAAACAATGAATAAATGTGAGTCACTTTAGGGGTGACCCAATCCTTATACAAAACACACGACCTTTAACCTTTTCCACAACACACGACCTTTAACCTTTTCCACAACACACATTCCACCAACTCCTAAATACTTAAATAAATCTGGAGAGAACCGCCTACAACCTTCACTCTTATCTCCATACAGACCAAAGGATCAACACACCAATCAGAGAAGAAAAATATTGCATCCTGCGACTTAGAAGTAACCCAAGCTCATGCCTTTAGTTGCACCAAAGTGAAAACTTCCAATACATCTATTACACCACCTCTAAATATTACTTTGTTTCTATGTTTCCAGATTTCGTTGAGGACCGCGAACGAAATAATTTTAGTTCAATTATACAATTATTTCTAGATTTAGTAGTATATTTATTATTTTTTATAAATAAGATAACAAAATAATTATATATAGTTTACTTCTTTAATTTATTTTAAAATTTTTATTATAAACCATTATTTTTTAAAAAATCATTATCATTTGTTAATAAAATTAAATAATCATTATCTTTTGTTGATAAAATTAAATTACATAATTATTTTACATTTTGTTAAGATGGATTGTTTATCTTTTGGATGTAATAATTAGTCCTATCTATACGTAATTATTTTATTTAATATAACATGTATTCTTTATTTTATAAGAAAAAAATTATATTTTTATCAGAAAAAAATTGAATAAGAGAAATCACTGGTTCAACCCTTATACATATCTAATAAAATTATTGGCAAGAAGATACTTATTATATGAACAAAATTACTTTTTTATTAATTTTAAGTTAAACGTGGATAGAAAATTAAAAATGATGATACGTTGTTTTTAAAATATAAATTATAAATATTTAATAATATTATTATTATTTTTCTTGAAAATTTATATCTGTGGGATGTTAAGAATAATTATTATTTATTATAGGTGACTTTAATAAAGTTAATAAAATGAGTTATATTAATAAAAGTAAAATTGATCATAAATTATTTATACTAACTGATTATAAAAATAATTTCTTTATTAATAGTTACAGATAATAAATAAATTATTTAATTAAATTATATACTGAAAATAATATCGTTATTTTAATTAAAAATATGCTTTAATTATAATAAGTTATAAATTCATTAGAAAACTTATTATGAGATTTTTTATGTTTTTTTCTCATTAGAAAATTTTATTTATACGTATTTGAATGTTGTTTAGTCAACAGTTCTTTAATCATAATAAATTTATTTATACGAATTTGAATGTGTTTTAGTGATTTGTAACATTTTTTTCACCCTTCTTTCATTCGTTTTTAACGTTACCTGATAAGGATGCAAACTTACGGGCCATCCCAGGTATAATTAATGTCATGAGAGTAAATAATTTGACACCCTTCTTTTTCTTAACATATCACTTAATAACAAAATATTAAATTAAGATATTTAATTAATACATAAAAAATTATTGTAAGAAACATAGTATAATTGTCACAGGTGGCAATGTGGCTGACCTACATTGCATAGGTTCATCCCGTGTTTGGACCGTCGCGTACGAGAAGTGTGAGTTTATTTTACTGACTCATCCGGTATAAGAGATAACATGTGGGTTCGCAAGTCAGTCCACATAAGAAAAATATTTTTTTTTAAAAATAAAATAAAATTTTATTAATTATAAAAAAACTTATATCTGTTACTGAAAAAATTAAAGTTTTATCCATGTTTGAATTCATTCAATTAAAATAAAAATATAAATTCAAGTATGAAAGTTGTTAGAAAACTTGATTAAAAATAATTAAAGTTTTGTTTAGCATCTATTTATCCTATATATGTATGTAAATCTATAAGAATATCTTATCAAAAATTTGCTACAAAATATTTTAATGAATATAAGACTAATTTTTTAACAGTCCTATTGAAATATTTTCTTTATATTATTTTTTATTAACAAATTTTAAATATAAGAATTTACTTAAAACTAAATCCACCGTCACTCTTCACACTAACTCCATGACTCAATAAAAATGTCTGGTCCTCGGGAACCTCTAAAGTCCTTTTTGCTTGTTTTTTCTTTTCTGATTGGTGTTTGAATTTTTTGGTTGATATGTATTCGATTAAACATAAGTTATTTATTTAGGTTGATCAGACTGTATTTGTTTTAGTAGGAAGTTAGTGGCAAACTTCTGGGTTTCTGTGCAATTTTGTACATGTGTTGGATCACCCTAAAGTGGTTCTTATTTATTTATTTTTTATTGTTGATAAAAATTAAACTAACTCCTTTAACTAATTAAAATAAAATAAAATAAATGTCATACTGCAATAATGGGCATAATTAAGCAGTGAGCATAATTTCTTTTAAGTATTTATTATAAATTAATATGTTAGAACTAGTTAAAAGTTTTGTATGAACACTAACATATTAACTTTTAAGTATTTATTGTAAATGATAATTTTAGAACTAGTTAACAATTTTGTATGAATTTTAACATATTAACTTCTAGTCAAGTATATAATTATTTATATGCTAGATCGTTAAGATTTTATTTGAAAATATTTGCTTGAGAATTGTGGTTATTATGCAGGTTATATTATGTAAGTAAGAAAAATAATATATCACAAAAAAGTTTTAAAAAGATACACTTTTTATGGTGGATATTGTTAAATTTGTCATAAAAAATATTATATTCTAAGACTAATTTTTCTTTAACAAAATCTATAACGGTTAAAATATTATCTATTTATAAAAAATAACACATTTTATGATGTTAAAACAATGTGTCATAGAAAGTAATATTTTATATGACGGGTGTAATTTTAATCGTCATAGAATGTGTTATTTTTTATGATGGTTAAAGATAAACAGTCATAAAAAGTGAATTTTCTATGACGACTCTTTTAGGCATGACATAGAAAATAAATTTTCTATGACGGTTAAGAATATAGACTTTTTATGTTGCTTACATCTATGACGAGTCTAAAATCCACGTAAAAATATGTTTAGTCATTATAAAAAGTATTTTCTGCATTAGTGTTAACTTTATTTCACCTCTCAAATTAGAAAAGTTTTCAGAAACATGTTTTGACATCGTGTAAAATAATTTTAAGAGGAGAGAGTTCTATAATTATTTTAATAGATTAAAACTATGTTGTACTCATAAAATTATTCGATTAACTCGTATTAAAATAGAGAACTTATATCTGATCATGGTTTCAAAGTTATTTTAATTGATAAAAGTATCTAATTAATTAAAAATATAATTAGAAACATTTTAATAGATTGAAAATATATGTTAATCAATTAAAATATCCTATTGAAAAAGCTCTCTAACTCAATATTTAATATATATAAATTTAATATATTATTTAAATAATTAAATCTAATATTTTTTATTTTTTATCAGTAATGAATAAATAATAGTATTTAAGAATACTCAAGCTACCTATAATAGTCCTATGAAAAATTGTTTCAATAACATACACCCTCTCATGGATCCACATGATTCAAAAGACCAACATTCACAAAAGTCTAACAATTTCATGAACCCTTATAAATACTAAGCAAAAGAGTCAGCCAGAGTTGTACGGAAAAGAACCAGAAAACATTATATCATAGTTGGTGAAGGCAGGTGTTCAAAGTTCAATGTGTCATTATATTGCCTAGTATTATATCATAGTGCACAAAAAAGGTAATTGTTTTAAAAAAAAAACATTGTATATTATACAGTTGCACCAACATCACAGTGATTTGCTCCACTGATGAGGAGCAACCAAATGATCAAGGTGCTCTTATCCTCCTTCACGAATACTTGGTCTTCTTCCATTTCTATACAGTTCAAAAAAAGACAAAAAGAACCAATGCTTTCTTGATTATTCATCTTGGGAGTATTTCTCCGTTGATCGCCCACGTCTTCTTGGTGACCAACCGCGTGACGGTGATCTATTTAAACGCAACCTTCAAACTTGCTACATAACATTCCCAAATAGTTTTTTGTCAACGTGAATTGTTACAATGTCGCCGGTCGCTGATGGAAATTTCATTGCTAAGTGTAGGGTGGAGACTATTGCTCTTAGACGGTTGATAGAGGGACGTCCGAGTAATATATTATATAAGTTTTTCGCATTGACCAATAGATACCTGACCTTAATGGTTTTGTTGAGACATCCTTCCTCGCTGAACGTGGTGTACAAATCAATATATTCTCTAGTGTCCACTCGTTCACTCGAAAATCCAACGATCTGCTCGTCATAGGGTTGAATTTCAATTTCGGGGATCTGCATATTTTGGAAAGTCTTCCAATACAGAATGTCCACCGAGCTGCCCTAGTCGATCAGCACTTTGGTAATTGAAAATTTATCTATGTTTATAGTGATTACCATAAGGTTGTCTTGTGCTAGATCTATTGCGGTAAAGTCTTCATCCATGAATGTGATCGGGGGCATGTGTGGTTTCAGTCAGACTGTTGTAGAGTGGACCGACTGAATGGCTCTAAGGTGTTTCTTTCTTGCTAAAACATCCGCCCCCAGCAAAGCCTCTTGCTATATAATGGACATCTCTAGGAATGTCGAGTGACACGAGATCGATGATAGTGTTGACGACTTCCTGGACTTTGCGTCTGGTTCTATTCTTTCTATCAGGACTCTCACTCTGTTGTCTGGTCCTTCTGATTGGGCTTTAACTTCGTCTATGTTGCGTGGGACGTCTACTGTCATCATGGCGACGCGGGTTTTCTCGTCCGGTTCGGTCGTGATGTTCGTTAAGGGGTTTTCGGCCCCTTTGAGGGGATCAGCGGTATGTGGAGGAGTCAGTTTTGATGAATTGGCTTTTGTCCTTTAATGCTTGGCCCCCTCGGATGTGTGTCCATAATTACGGTAATATTGGCAATGCTTGGAAGTGTCAACGTTTCGTGAGGTCTGTGATTGTTTTAAGGTCAGGATCAGTTCGACTTGTAGAGATTCGTCTAGGATCCTTCCCCTGGGGACAGCTACGATGTGTAACTGTTGAACCGAGGCCCTCGGTGTTCCTTGTAACGGTCATTCCGGCCTGACACAGGTCAGTTATTTCTGTCTTTGTCATTTTCTTTCACATTGTCTGGGCCTTCCACTAGATGATTTCGGTGATAGTCAATATGTTCCTCTATCTGCATGAACTTAGTGGCGTGATTGTACAATTCTTCCATGTTTTGGGTTGGTCTCTTGATTAGACTTTCAGTGAATTGGTCGGGGTGGATAACGCCGACCAGGTGATGCATCGCAATTTCGGGAATTAAATTTCTAATGCCCATACATACTTTGTTGAATCTATCCATCAATGCCCGAAGGGTTTCTCCCTTTTCCTGCTTCACATTGAGAAGGGACAACAAGGAGGTGTGATGAGACCGACTCGTTGCACACTGTGCGGTGAACTTTGTAGCCAGGACCTTGAAATTTCCCATAGAATTGGGAGGAAGGGTTATGAACCATCCTAGTGGTCTCTCGTGTAGAGTAGTAGGGAAGACTTTACACCAAACAAACTTGTCAGATGTGTACAGAGTCATTTGTGTCTTGAAGACATTCAAATGTTCATCTAGGTCGGTGGAGCCATCATACAGTTTAACAGTTAACCCTTTCCACTTGGAAGGGAGTGGTGTTTCCATTATCTCATTTGTCAATGGGTGTCCACGAACGTCTCCTTCATTGTTTGGGGTAGTATGAATTCTGGATATTTGGTGCGTCTGATTTGTTTGCAAAGTGGGTGGCGGCTGTTGGATTGGATTAGTTGGTGGAGCATCAGACTGCCCTTCTCGTTCATGACTTTCGAGCCGTTGTTGCAAGGATCTGTTTTGCTCCCTTAGGACGAACATTTCTTCTGCATGACGACGTTGGTTTTCTTCATTGTGCGACACTACGTTAGTCCGCGACACTTTTTTTACGCAGTTCCTCCATTTGTGCCCGAATGGCTCGAATCATGGTTGCTTGTTTTCCGTCATGTGGTTGGCTTTGTTTCTTGTTGAGAACATAGTTGCTTGTTTTTGTTGCTGAAGATCAAGTTTGCTACCTCGACCCCATGGTGAGCGCCAATTGTACCTATGTAGAGGGAGGGGGGACCCAAGTAACACAATTTGGTGATGTGTTAGTATCTGCTGAGTAACTTCAAGCTTCCTTCTTTCATTGTTGAACTCAGGCGGTTGGGTGTACCAACGATTGCACTCCGACGCTCAAGTCAGTATTAGTATTTTTGGGGTGTTCTTTCAGAGTAAAAACGTACCTTACAACTTTGTGGAGGTTTTATTTATAATGCTAATTATGGGCTTTCTTCATGATGGGGCTGAATATTAGTTATTAAATGATACATCGTGATCCCTGATTAATAGGGAGGTGTGTTGTTTAAAGAATATTTATAACATCTTTCAGTTAATTAGTATTTGACTGATTTTGGGGAGATGTTTCCCACATATTTCGAATACGATTATAGCACATTAAATGTTATTGTAACTGTGGTTATTCTTATTTAATGTATGACTTGAAGTATCCTTTGACTCGATCGATTTGTCGCTGCCTTTAAAACAGACTTGTCCGGTGCCGACCGTTACAGAACCTATTTTTTTTCTATTTGTTGATAGAAGCTACAACACAACCCTACTTTTTAAAAAAAAAAAAATTGGGATATTAGTTTATATACCTCATTGAGAAAGAAAGAATAAACATGAAAAAAATAAGAAAAAAAGTTAAAAAAATATATTTTATTAATCAAATAACTTTTACACATTTATTTAGATTATTAAGTACTCTATTTATTAAACAAATAAAATAATAGAATAATAAATATAATTACAACTAATAAAGTAAACAAATATTGTTTCAACTGATATAACTAACCGATACAGTTATAACAACAAATAAAAAAAAATCATATGCAATCATACTTATCTTCCTAATAGGAGAGAAGATCCTTTTAAGTGACCAAATCACAACTATTATTATTTTTAAACAAAATATTGCAAACGTGGAAATTGTAGACACACATCAATATGTCTTTACCTATAATTAATTAAAACAATCAATATTTCTAATTATCATACCATTACTTAAATTTGACACTATTATTGGATTTAGATATAGATTTTGGAATAACTAAATTTTATAAAATTATAAACTAATTTTTTGTGTTAATTTTTCACATGTTAATTGTTAATTTATAAAATATTTTAAATTAATATAAATAAATTTACTATTTTATTAATTTTTATATGATACTGAAATAATTAATATCAATTTAAAAATTAACATTCTAAAGTAATATTTTAATATTTTAATCTTTTAATCTTTTAATTTTATTTAAACGTAAACCTAAATCTATAGTAATAAATTCAAAATATTATTTAAATTAAAAATTCAATGAATATTAATTTAAATATAATATCAAAATTATTTTTATTATATAATGTAATTAATTAATATTTTAATTAAAATATTTCAACACTTACATTAAAGACTTTAAGGAAACAAAAGGGGACAAGAGACTATATTAAACTTCGAAGAAAAAGGCTCCAAAGAATACATCTTTTATACCTATGAAATGAGAAGCGTATAAGCCTTCGAGAACTAACAAAAAAGACTCAAATATATTTAGGTGGCTACAAGTAAATTTAATAAATATATTACAAATTATAAAAAAAATAAAAATGCAAATTGAGGACTTGCTAGTTCAGAAAGATTTGGACGTGATTTTGGGTGACAGGCCAGAAAAGATGTCTGATGTAGAGTGGGAAGGTTTGGATCGGAAAGCTATGTCCGTTATCCGACTCTCTTTGACCAAGAATGTTGCGTTCAACATTCTGAAGGAGAAGACAACGAAAGGTATCATAGCATTGTCTAACATGTACGAGAAGTAATCTGCTGCAAACAAGGTGTTTCTGATTAGAGAATTGGTAAACACAAGGATGAAGGAAGATATTTTATTACTGAGCATATCAATAAAATGAATTCGATCTTAGCCAGACTTACGTCAGTGGGCATTAAGTTCGATGATGAAGTTCAAGTTGTACTACTGATATCATCATTACCTAACAGTTGGTCTGGAACAGTTACAACAGTTACCTGTTCAGCAAGACCCGATGGATTCACTTTTGAGAAGATTCGTAATCTCATTCTTAGCGAGGACGTCCGAAGAAGGAATTTTGGAGAATCATCTAGTGAATCGCTATATGTCCTCAGAGGTAAAAAAAATATCGGAGATAGTGGAAGCAAGAACAAAGGAAGGAGTAAGTCAAAAACTCAGGATTGCTCAAGTGTAACATGTTGGAACTACAAGGAGGTGGGACATTTCAGGAATTAATGCCCAAATGATAAACAAGTCAACATTGCAGAAGACTCCGCGGACGAGGACCTCTTAGTCTGTTGCGCGGATAGTAGTGTGGATTCCTAGGTCATGGATTCTGGTGCTTCATTTCATGCTACCCACAGTAGTGAAGCATTGCAAAATCTAGTTATTGGGGACTTTGGAATTGTAATACTAGTGGACAACAGAACTCTTGATGTTACGGGCATGGGTGATATAGTGTTGAAGAAGCCAATCGGTTTCTGGACTTTGAAGGATGTCAGAGTTGTTCCAAGCTTGACGAAAAGTTTGATTTCTGTTAGCCAGTTTGACGAACAGGGACATGAAGTGAAGTTCGGAAATCAACAGTGGAAGGTCGTCAAGGGAAATCTTGTCATGGCCCGCAGAAGAAAGAGAGGTTCGTTGTATATGGTCAGATCACCGTTTGAGGGAGTGACCATCCCAATTCAGAAGATAAACAAAGTCCAGTTCACAGAATCTCGTATGCAGAAGAGGGTTGTCTTTACAAGAGAGAAACCTAGAGCCACAGGTCAGATTCAGGATGAACGAACATGGAAAGGTTCAGGTAGACCAGTCAGAGGTACTTATGGCAGTGGGAGCACGGGTCGTGCTTCAGCTGAGGTTCCTAGACGACAATGGGTTAGGAGAACCAGTATTCCAGTTGTTGAAACATCTCTAGAATATTTCTTGTTGAGTATGGAATATGTTTATTCTCAAACTATTCCAGGATTCGGCAGTTCCTGTAAGTGGGAGCCGATAGGAATAGAGAACGGATCAGTGACTGATGTGTTGAAACTCAAGGGAGTTTCAACAAAGTCCTCAAAATGATTAAAGAGATCATTGTACTTGTAATTGGTGTGCATTGTCCGTGTGGATGTAGGTTGCAGTTGGCGACTGAACCACGTTAAATCTCGTGTTGTTTATTTTCTGCAGTTTTTTTCTATCAACAAAGAATTAATTGAATATAAAAGGGACACTTTAGGGGTGTCCTAACCCTTATACAAAAAAACTCATCTTTTCCTCTTACACAAAAAACTAGCAGTAACTGTTTTACATTCACAACTTGTGCAACTTTTCTTAGCAGTAACCACTATTTAAAGGTTTCAAAAATTCAATCCCACCCACACTTACTTGTCATCCGCTTGGTCCATCAGACCTTGCCCAAAACTCCATCTAATTATAGTGGCTTCATACCAATGCATAAAAAGTTACATGGATACTTTGGTCCTTAGCTCAACAAGATTTTAAAATCCTGCACCCACCCGTGCCTAGTCCCCAATTTCCAGCAGCCCTCCAATTAGACTTCCAATACTTGATACATCCCCCACTTATCCATCCAAGCCTTACTCATATGCATGTTTTACTCACATTGCAGGTTCAAACTAGTTTGCTACCTGCATAACCACTAGTATAGCATATATACTTGTTTGTTTATATCTACATCTCCGCCAAGTGGCTATCCAACATAACTTACATAAACATGTGGCATTAGTGTCAAAAGTTTGATGCCCTTTGATCCCTCTTACATATCAGAACCAACAACAACAGGCTTAAAAGACCTTTGTAGTACACCAGTATAGTCTTCCAGGTAGTGCCTTGTGCTTTGTGTAAAAAACCTAAAAATAATTGTTTCAATGTCAGCTTCTTGCACCATGACAGCACCAAGGCACCACATCTGCTTTCCATTTTACTTCCTCCACCCTCCTTTACTTGCCTAGCAGATTCTACAACTCTCCTACAATACTAGTGTTGTGCATCATTTGTATTACCAAAAAAATACATCACTAGAGGAACCCCTAAAACCTTCACCTGCTTGCAACTTTACAAAACAACACCCCAACAGATCCACCCTAACAAACCCTACATCACCTTACTCTGTTCCGCTTGGTGTCCTCTAACTTGTTTTCATACCATCACAACAATTTCCTGCTTAGCTTCATATAAGTTCTTCCTAACTTCATTTTGTATATTAGGTACCATGCTGCTGATTTTTATTCAGCATTCTACAGCAGGACCAGTCCTTCAATCATAGGTGATATATTAGGCACACTAATAAGTCCACAAAACAGCTACCTTGTATTCAGGGCACCCACAAACCACCAGCCTCAACCTTTTACTTGTAGCTTCTAATACATATTAAAGGTGATGTACCTTGTATTTGGAGCAATATAGACCTATTTCCTTAGTGGGGGTGATGTACAAAATCATCTCTAAGGTGTTGGCAGAGAGGATGAAGAAGGTGTTACCCGTTGTTATTGATGAGTGTCAATCTGCCTTCCTTAAGGACAGAGGCATTCTTGATAGTGTTCTAACGGCTAACGAGGTGTTAGAGGATCTCAGGAGGCGCCGGGTGAGCGGACTTTGTCTAAAGGTGGATTTCGAAAAAGCCTATGATTCAGTTAGATGGGATTACCTTTACGACATGATGCGTAGAATGGGTTTTCATAGTAACTGGATAATGTGGATCAAAGGATGCCTAGCCAGTGCAACTGTATCTGTGTTGGTTAATGGATGCCCCACGGAGGAGTTTCATCCGTCAAGGGGGTTAAGGCAGGGCGATCCCCTTGCCCCCTTCCTCTTCTTAGTGGCAGCTGAAGGGCTTGCAGGGCTAGTTAGGCAAGCTGTGAAGGCCAATCTGTTTTCGGGCCTAAATATTGGTAGTAAAGATGTAGAACTTTGTATTCTCCAGTTTGCTGATGACACTTTGTTCTTTTGCCAGGACGCCTACTCTAATGTGTTTACTCTAAAGGCTTTGCTTAGGGGGTATGAGGTAGCATCGGGGTTGAAGATCAATTTCCATAAGTCTAAGCTAGCAGGTATTAATGTCCGGAAGAGTAATATGGATTGCTACACAAAGACCTTAAATTGCACACAGATGGAGGTACCTTTTATCTACTTGGGGATTGAAGTGGGGGGTAACCCGAGAAGGAAAAAGTTTTGGGAGCCTGTCCTGAATAAACTTAAATCTAGGCTCAGTGTTTGGAAAGGGAGATTTCTGTTTATGGCAGGTAGGCTATGCCTTATCAAGTCCGTCCTGTCTGCAATCCCGCTCTTCTATCTGTCCCTGTTTAAAGCTCCGGAGGTAGTATGCAAGAGTATAATCAGAATCCAGAGGAGATTTCTATGGGGTTGGGGTAAGGAGAATAGGCCTGTCTCTTGGATTAGTTGGAAAGACATTTGTAAACCGAAAGAGGAAGGAGGTTTGGGGGTTAGAGACATCAGAAAGTTTAACTATGCGTTGCTGGCTAAGTGGAAATGGAGGAGTATTTCTGTGGATAAAGGGAGATGGAAGGAAATTTTGGACTCAAAGTACGGCCTGAATAATAGGTGTCCCCACATATCTGTGAAATATCAGTCTTGGTGGTGGAGAGATATTCTGAAGGTGTGTAGAGAAGGAGGTGGAGAAGGATGGTTTCAAGAACAAGTTGGATGGAAAATAGGGAACGGAGGCAAAGTTAGGTTTTGGGAGGACGTGTGGGTAGGCAACTCGAATTTGAAAACTTTGTTTCCTAGACTGTTCTCTATTTCGCTGAACCAAGGCCAGAAGGTGGAAGAGGTTGGACTGTGGGCTGATTTGGAATGGGGATGGACTCTAACCTGGAGGAGAAACAAATTTGAGTGGGAATCGGCATTGGAATCTGAGCTTGAGAACTACATCTCCAGGGCCATGGTTAGGAAGGATGAAGTGGACACCCAGGTATGGAAAAGTGATGAATCTGGTTGTTTCTCGGTAAAGTCAGCGTATGATTGTCTAGCTAAGCATGAAAGGGGCCCTAAAAAAGAGGTGTTTATTAACCTCTGGAAAGCGAAGACCTTCCCTAATGTGCTGTTCACGACTTGGAGGGCCTTGCTGGGCAGACTTCCAACAAGGTTGTGCTTGAGTAGGAGAAGGGTAATGATGAATTCCATAGGATGTGCTCTATGTTTGGCCGAGGAGGAGTCTTGTCACCATCTCTTCATGGAATGCAAACACGCACAAGGAGTGTGGAATAGGTGCTTTAGATGGATTGGTATTCTATCTGTCCAACATAACGATATCGCGACCCATTTTACGGGCTTCTACCTGACTACTTGCAGCCAAAAGCAAAATATGGTATGGAAAGGGATGTGGACAACTATAGTACGGTGTCTGTGGGACCATAGGAATAAAGTGGTGTTCAACGGAGGAGTAGTGGACGAAGAAGAGGTGTTCCATGAAGCTCAACTTAAATCGTGGTTGTGGCTAAAACATAAAGGAAATAAATTTTCCTACTCTTTCTCTGATTGGGTGTTGAACCCCTGGACCTATTTAAATAGTTATAAGTAACTTTCTGCAGGCTTTTTTGGAAGATGAGGTAACAGGGAGTCCCGGAGTTTTCTCGCGTCATTGGAGCAGGGACGAAGGCTGGACTGAAGCTCTATCACGCTAAGGTTCTCTGAAGGCTGTTTGTCCCGTGGCCCAGTCTAGGGATTGGTTCCTTTGGTATGAGGCTCTTTGTCTGGTTGAGACCACGGGTCATTCAGCAGCAGGTTTCAATGAGGCACTTAATACTGGGGTGCTGGCTGGAGATGAGGTGGTGATACCGTAACCACATGCAAGAACTCAAGTTGCCAAGACGCCTCATGGAGGCTCAATCATTCTTGTGGCTGTCTGGAGTAGCAGTGGTGCATGAGTGCAGACTGGAGGCATTTATAGGCAGGCGCTACGGTAATGTGGAGGAACGTTTGTCTGGTTTTGCATGTTAGTGGTAGCAGCAGGTCCTGATGGGTTACCCTATGCTGGGGTGAGGTCACTTTGGAGGATTTCGTATAAAAGTTTGGCTGAAGTTGATGTGAAGGTGTTGGCTGGAGATGGGGTGGTGACGGTGTAGCCATGAGGTCCTTCACAAAGGAGCAAAAATGCTAAGGAGGAACGTTTGCTTTAGGTGTTCCTGTTGTCTCTAAGCTGTTGTAGAGTAGAATGCAGGGCAAGGGTGCTAGTTTCTGATCCGTTTGTTGTCTGCATGGTGCTCTCTCTGGTATTTCGCTGTTGGCTGCAGTGCTCATCTTATGAATGATGCAGAGGCAGGTATAAGGTTATTGCTTAATAAACATTGTTTTGGTGGTGAAGTGGGATGGCTGCTGGTGTAGTATGACAGAGCTGGTTTTAGGTGGTGTTTTATGTGAAAGGCTAAGCTCTGCTGCTTGCAAGGTTGAGCTTACAAGCAAGGCTGGGCAGGTTCTGTGCGACGGGCGTAGGTGTGGCAGCTGCTGGCTTTTTAAAATGGTCATGTGCCTGTGGTGGAGTGACTGGATGAAGCGTGCATCACTTACAATATTAGAGGATGTTACTATGGATGTAGATTAAATGGCCATGTACAAGTGGTTCTATGGCTAGTGAGAATCAATTGCTTCTGAAGGGTTTGCCAATCGGGTGGAATCATCTTACGGAGGGGTTGCGGTTTAAAAGTATGATTGCTTAATCATAGAACAGCTAGTATTGGCAGGTTATATGTTTTAGCAGGGCCCCTGTCGTAGCAATGGCTAGTGTTCTTTGTTATATATAGGGTGTTCTTTGCAGACTGAAGATTTTCTTCAAAATAATATTGGTGTAAGCGGGTTGGGATACCCCTTTGTATCCCACTTAATTAAATTCAATTCTTTGGTGATAAAAAAAAAATATTAAAGGGTTCAATATCCAATTTACAAAGGAGTAGCTAAAAGAATGACCCCTATGCTTTAACCACAACCAAGTCTTGAGCTGGACCATCTGGAAAATCTCCTCCACATCTACTACCCCTTATTAAAAACAATGGAATTCCTTTGCTCCCAAATAATGTCATTATAGTTGCCCATACACCTTTCCATAAGAGATTTTGTCTACTGCTGAAGTGAGTCAAGATAGCTTTATGTTGTACAAACATAATGCCTATCCATCTAAAACATAATGACTACACCCTATGTGGGGGTTTTCACCAAAATGGTGTATTTTTTTTTCATATTTACGTAAATGGACAAAAGCAGAAAAAATTACAGAAATGGGCAATTCTTGGTCAAAGTTGCCAATGGTGTAGGCAATATCAATTAAATTTGTTAATCTCTCCATTTTTTATTTTTTAATTAAAGTTTCTAACTGTATTGACAACTTCAGTATAAATAAAATTGGATACTGAATTGGCAATTTCACTCCATTGAAGTTGACAACCGTATTGGCAAGTTCAGTTCATTTTTTTTAAATGAAAATTAATATTTTTTGGAAATAAAAGTATATAGTTAAAAAAATTATTTTAATTATAATATCAAAATTTAATTTAATTTAATTTAAGAAAATGGTATATAAAGTTGAAGAATTAAAATTATTTTTTTTACAATAATTTTACATAAATTGGATTAAAAATGAGTTGTGTGATAAATTAAAAATATTTACTATTTTTTAAATATTGTTAAAGTTAAAAATACACTTACAAAAATGTGATATGATTTATGTATAAATTTTTAGATTATATAATATATGAAAGTGTACTGGTAGGCGAAATCCTTAGCAATCAATCTCTGTGACATTTGTGTATAGAAAATTATCACGCGTGTATAGAAAACCATCACGCCAAGCTACACTTTGTTTCATTTATTTTTTTTTCCAATTTCATAACAAAGAAGTTGCCTTTACCATTGACAACTTGGGAAAAAGTTGCATTCACCATTGGCAACTTCTATTCAAAGTTTCCTTCATGGTTGACAACTTTGCATAGGAACAAAATGAAAAAGTTACTCACACTATTGCAACTTTAATTGCAAGGACGTGCAACACAGCTTCATTTTCGCTCAAGCAATGTTTTAATTACACAAAAGACATGTCAAGCTACATTTTACTCACATGGCTACATAGAGATTCTTTTGGGTACAATGGCACAGAGATGATTCCCTTGACAATTCACACTTATATTCATTAGTTTGGTGAATGTAAAGTTTCAGGAACTCTATTTAATAGAGTCCTATCTCATATCCAATTCACACTCAATTTATTGCATTGTGCTGGAACTCTATTGCATTGTGCTGGAACTCTTTAGGTGTGCCAAGTTATCTTCAAAGGTAATATTTGTTTAAAACTTTAATTATTTAATTAATTATAGTATTTTAATTCTGAAAAATCGTTTTGTATTTTCTATTTATGATGAATCTGTATGAACCATGTACACTGTTTCATGGTTTAGAATTGATGCTGCATGTTGTCACAATAATTACTATGGAAAGGACTTAATCAATATTTCTTCATTCTCTCGTTAGTGGTGTAGGAATTAATATTGGTACCTACCGAACAAACTATAATTTGTATTGGGCATACTGATTTCGAAATACATCCCCACCCGAATTGCTAAATTATATATATATATATATATATATATATAATTCAATAATCTACCATAATTACGATTATAATAAAAAATATTGTTTTAAAATAGATAATATTTTTAAAGATGTTATTTTAAAGTGTAATGGTGTATAATATAGTTTAAAGTGTAATTAAATAAAATAAAATTAATTAAAATATATTTATATTTGAGCTCTACACAGGAATTTTGTTTTTTCAATAGGAACACTATGTATAAAGGTACTATAAAATATGGTTGTATTTGCAGGAACCATCTTATTAGAATTTTATGACATCTTGTCGCCTTCCCGCGAATATGTCCCTATTGCGACTCCAAGATAAACATGTTACTAAAGACGTATGGGAAGGTAATGAAAGACTATTGAGACCCAGAAGACATGCAATCTGGATACTAAAGCATGAGGACATACTTGACCAACGAGTCAAACAGTTAATTGATCATTCTGGTTTTGGACATTTGTTAAAATTTAAGAACATTGACTTCAACCACGTACTACTTACAACATTAGTGGAAAGATGGAGATCAGAGACTCACACCTTTCACTTTCCTCTCGGTGAAACAACTGTTACTTTGGAGGATGTGGAACTCATATTGGGTTTACCTGTTGATGGACAGGCTGTCACCAGGATTACTAATGGTGATTTAGTATCTTTGTGTGAGCAGTTCCTCAGATTTACACCACCAGCTACAGCGGTGAAAGGAAATGTAATTAGTTTGTCTTGGCTTAACAACAATTTTCAGGAATTGCCACATCATGCAACCGATGATGTTATTGCTCAACATGCTCAAGCTCACATATTAACACTTATTGGGAGTCTATTGATGCCTGATTCTTCAGGTAGTAAGGTACATTTAATGTATCTATTATTGTTGGCTGACTTGAACAATGCTAGGAATTATAGTTGGGGGTCAGCTGTATTGGCTTCTTTGTATCGTGCGCTCGATCACGAAATAGACTTTAATCAAGATAATATTGGAGGTTGCACGCTGCTTTTACAGTGTTGGGCATGGGAACGCCTAACATGCATTTCTCCACAACTTCAACCATTGACCGATGAAGAAGTTCAACAAGGGGTTGGTTTCCCACTCGGGAAAAGGTATGCTATTTTTTTTATTAATTTTCGAGACAAGAAAACAAAGTTCTTAATATTCCTTTGCTTATATTAGGTGGACTCGGAGGATGCATAGGACGCACACAGGAGGAACCATTGTTCCTCAAATACGAGCAATGTTTGATGGCATTAAAGCTAAAGAGGTTGTAACCAATATATAAACTAACATATCATTTTAACTGAAAATTTCATATTACTGATGTTTCAAACATTTATTTACAGTTTCTTTGGACTCCATATCGAGTGGATTATGTTAGACGCTTGATCACTATCGAGGTTTCCCCAATTGCACGAGCGGTAGTTCCTCTCATATGTTTCGCAACGGTTGAATTTCATCAGGTTGATAGGGTTATGCGTCAATTTGGATTTCGACAGAGTATTCCACATGACCCATTCAATCTTGATCAACTTCACAAAGAGGATATGAGAGGACGAACTGATCGATACTGGCCACAATATCATGTGGCATGACCGTCATAATCGTCTAATTCAGGGAAATCAATTTAATGGAAATGGTCATTTGCATGACAAGTCAACATACATGCAATGGTACATCAACCATACTATCCGCTACATCTCGCCTATAGAGTCATCGTCTGATGATGATGTAAGTTCAATTACAAAATTATTTATTATTCTTCATTCACTCATCCAAAATTAACACATATTTTCAAAACAGTATGATATGCCACATGAGACTACACAACCTCACTATCAACATCATGTCGGGTCTTCTTCTCAAGTTCAATCGTTTCAACAACAATCTTTTAGTCTGCCAGGTGTTCAACCGACCCAGTTGTTCGGATATGAGGATCAACCTCACATGTCATTCCAATCGTCATCCCATCAACCACCTTTCAACTACTCAACATCTCCATCTCAACAAAAAAATTTTGTTGGTCCATCAAATCCCTTTGCAACCTCTACCATGACCCCCCCATCTGCCTACAATCCAATGTCATCCATGCAGTATTATCGACCAACAATGCCTTCACAGGTGTCCGGAAATTAGAATGATGATAATGAAGTCGAAGGCACTGAAGATGACATTCCACCTCCACCCCCTCCTACCCTTCCATCCGAACAACAGCCACAACAACGACCACGAAGACAACGAAGAAGACCACCATGCGACACAGCTTCACATAGATGACAACTTTTCCTACATCTCTATTTTATAATCATGTATGAATTGTACTTATTTATTATTTTATAAATATTGTTAAACACTACCCTATTTATTTATAACTATATCAACTATAAATGCTAACTATAAATGCTACTTCATGAATATAATTTCAATTTTTTAAAAACAACAAAAGTATTTTTAATTTTAACATTTAAAAAATATTAAATATTTTACATCTATTAACACAACCTATTTTTAATTCAACTTAATCTTGGGTAACTTTGTTTCTTGTGAAAACAAAAATTTAGTTTTAATAATTTTAATTTTAAAAATTATTATATAAATTTTTTAATTTTTAACAAAATTAATTATTTAAAAAAAATGAACTGAACTTGTCAATACGGTTGTCAACTTCAATGGAGTGAAATTGCCAATCCAGTATCCAATTTTATTTATACTGAAGTTGCCAATCCAGTTAGAAACTTTAATTAAAAAATAAAAAATGGAGAGATTAACAAATTTAATTGATATTGCCTACACCATTGGCAACTTTGACCAAGAATTGCCCATTTCTGTAATTTTTTCTGCTTTTGTCCATTTATGTAAATATGAAAAAAAAATACACCATTTTGGTGAAAAATCCCCCTATGTGCAACAACACATTCCGCAGTTGATTCGTGATTATGTGTGTTACTTCTGCGTGCGTTTTTTCCATCACAGTTGTCAATACTGAGAGTTGCGAGTTGCGTTGATGACAATGCCGAAGGGAATATCAATGGGAATAACGGTGATGTTAGCTATTACGGGAGATTCAAGCAAACATCAACATGAACTCCCATCCCCTGAAGGGTGTTGTAGCAGGAGGAGGATGGGCCCATTGTAAGACTCGAATTCAATAAACCAGAACATGCACTCAACCCAACCATATTCATAGGACATGTTTGAGAGGTGAAGATTGAGAGTGATAGGAGATTGAGAGTAATAGGAGATTGAGAGAGAGGAATAAGGCAACATAAACACTACCCTTCCAACCCATTTCACTCAACAAACCTAATTCCTCTCACAACACTTTCTTACACTGTTAGAATGTTTTTTCTTTTATATGGGATGAATCATTATATTTATATATTGTTTATTGTTAATAAAAAAATTAAAAAAATTGTATATATATTATTATAATATCTGGAAGTTTTATTTGAGAAAAATTTATAAAAAAAGATCAAAATAAGTTTTCTAATGAATTTGGATCTTATTATAATTAAAGCATATTTTTAATTAAAATAATGATATTATTTTCAGTATAAAATTAATTAAATAATTTATTTATTATCTATAACTATTAATAAAGAAATTATTTTTATAATGAGTTAGTATAAATAATTTATTATCAATTTTATTTTTATTAATATAACTCATTTTATTAACTTTATTAAAGTCACCTATAATAAATAATAAATGTTCTTAAATACTACCTATATTATTCACCGTTAGAAGATAAATATCCAGTAGAACAGAAATACTAAATATGGCAAGAAAAATGGTACAAAAAACCTGCCTAGACATTTAATGTCACTGATGATGAAGACTATTTCAATTACTTAACCTTGAGGGTAAACTTTAATTAACTTAATTGTTCAAATAATTGTAACCATATTATCTGACTTATATACAAATAGGTATGATAAAATCATAATTTCTTTAAGAATTTAAATTTTTTTAAGTTCTATAAATATTAATTTGTTTTAATTTTAATTATTATAAATTTGTATCTTACTTTTAGTTATGGACTTTTCTAAGTATTTTCTTTCCTTATCTTTAGGTTAATTCTAAAATTGAAAAATATAAGATAATAAGCAGCACTTGACCAGTTCTAATGAAAAGGCTCATCACTCATAATGAAAACCCTATATATGCCAAACCTGCTAAGGTTGTGGGTTGCCAATCTCATTGCAGCATCTTAGTTCTGCTGTTCTTTTAACACCATGGCTTGCTAAGTCTGTGTCCTTTTATGGTGGTTTCTTTTACTTCTGTTTTTTGTCTGTCTGTGTTTTCAAGACATCACAGCAGTTCCTCGTGTTGTCTTGTATAAGTTTTGACCTGCATTTGTTTTAGTAAAAGTGTAAAAGGTATGTACAAGAAACCTAAACCCATAAATGATAAGACCTGTTGTTATTTGTATACGGGGTTGAAATATCCTTTAGTATTCTCTTTTATATTCATTTTATTTATTTTTAAAAAAATAAAGTAATATTTTAAAAATAAAACAATTAGATTAATTATAAATAATGATGTAAACATAAAAAAGGATAAACATGTCAATGATTAAACAACACATATAAAGGAGGATTACAAACATAAAACATGAAGATAATAAACGTTGAACCACATGCATCTCAGTAGATACAAATGCAATTTGTTAGATTGTTTAGTCGTCTCCATATGCAAGCATGAATTCCCAAAATAATTTTAATAAAGTAAAATAAAATTTTCTTAGTTTATATGCTCAATTTGGTGTTATTGGTAATAGAAAAAAGGATATACGCCCAATTTGTTGTTATTGATAATAAAAAAGGATGTTGAGAAAAAAAAAAAATATCCTTTGCATAGCAATTTGAGTGGAATATAAAAAAAGATGGAGTGAAAAGACTACCAGCCTCTACATGAAATTAAGTGATTTCGATGCAATAATATTATAAATCTTTTGTTAATGTAAAGCTTAATACATCTTCTAATCAGAAGATAAATAGAATGTTTAATCTTTGTAAAATATTCGCTTTGTGAAGTATCTTTCTTTCTATTAAGGAGTGCTTATAGATCATATCTTCTTTATTAAAGGTTTATCTTGTGCTAATTTAAAAAAACTTCCTATTGTAAGCCATGAGTGACAATATAGAATACCCAAAAAGTCAATAGTGACTTTGGTATTAAAGAATACTTATCTTTATCTCATAATAACAGTCATAAGTGATTTTGTATAGTCATGTAATAGGAATAATACTTGTAATCAAATTTTTGTTATTGAAACCCTTTACAAATTGTAAAGTAGAACTAGGTTGATAAAAAAAAAATAGAATTAGACTTAGCCTAAACAATGTTTACTCATGTACCAACCTTTGACTTTTCCTTTTAAGCATCTTATGAAAATATTTTTGAAACATTTTTAAATCATTAGAAACATTTTTAGATCATCTAATTATCATTTTATTATGATTCATCAAAGTATTTCTAAAGCTTTATTCAACCCCTTCTACAGTTAACCTATCTTTTTAGTTGGTATCAAAGTCAACCTCTTGAGGTTAGTTCTTTGTATAATAGAAGTACATCCAAACACTTAAATGGAAATTGAAAGATAAGCAGTCAAGAAACCACCATTTGTTTAAAGGTGGGACGTTTAATTACAAGAAATAAATTATGATAGGATTATTCAAATTGTTTGTGCCACACAGACATATGGACGCTTGTGAGCCCTTACATAAAATTTTATGAATAATGAACACAAATAATGATAACTACTCAACTTCAAGGCTTGGACACCCTCATGTGCAGGAAAAAAGCAAAGCAAATTGGAAGAAGTAGGTATGCTGGAATGGAATGTAAAATTGCATCTTGCAAAGCTGGAAGTAGGCATTTTTCTAATGTAACCAGCTAAGCCATGCACCAATATTTAACTTTTTTATGCAGATTTTGATGCAGAATTGGTTTTTTCTACATACAGTATGATTTGTAAATATGCTGGTGGGTTGATGGTTTTTTTTATAAGGGTTAAGAAATTTCTAAAGTGTCTTATTTAATTTTTTTTAATAAAAATAAAATAATATATATATATATATATATATATATTTATTGGTTAAATAGTATTTATACCCCGTATAATATAATGATTGTCTTACTATTTTTATTAATCTCAATTTTATCTTATTTTTACTAAAAAGAAATTAATGTAATCGTGTTTTTTTTTTCAATAAATAAGTGTAATTTATTTATAATCTTGTTAACATCATCTATTATAATCTTGATAACATCCTCTATTTTTTGAACAAAAGTGAAGAACCCAGATGCAGAGTTGTTGATGATTGAGAATCGATTACACTGTTGATGATTGGGAATCGATCACATAGAAAAGTGTGAGAAAGTGTTGTGACAGGAATTAGGTTTGTTGAGTGAAATGGGTTTGAAGGGTAGTGTTTGTGTTGCTCTATTCCTCTCTCTCAATCTCCTCTCACTCTCAATCGTCACCTCTCAAACATGTCCTGATTTGAGTGCATGTGCCAGTCTGTTGAATTGGGTGAATGTTATGGTGGGGTCACCGCCCCCAACCTCTTCCTCCCCCTGCTGCACCATCCTTGAGGGGCTGGGTGCTCAAGCTGGTGCTTGCCTATGCAATGCCACACCTAGAATCTTTAACATCAACCTTAGGGTTCCAATTGTTGCCGCCATCAGCACAACTCTCAATACTTGTGGACTGCCCAACATTGGATTAGGAGAATGCAGTAAATTCGACACCATGTTGAATGTCTGAGTCACATGGACAAAAAATTTTTTAACGCAACAAAAACTATCAATATCAGAAACCTCTCGCCCCTTACAAACCCAATGAGAAAACACACATTAATCCAGCTCAAACAGAGATGCTTAGCTTCCTTCATCCTATGCATAATATTGGGCTGCCTGTGACTAGTTTACGTTGACCCTCAGTTTACAAGCATCCATAAAACAGGGGATTTAATGCAATAAAACAGCAAACCAGGTTCCTAAACTACTGCAGCACATCACCTATTATTTCACTTTCCATTCCAGCAGAAAACCAGCTCCTTCAAGGCTCAATGCACTCAACACAGAACGTGCATAAAACACCGTGCTAAGCAAATCCTGCTGCAAACAGCAAAAGCAAAACACCATCAAAGCACCGTACTTCCCTGCTTTTGGCTCTACGTTTAGATAATGTTGTTCCTGCAAAAAACTTCAGATCAAAGTTAGCTATGTGATGTGTATTCATTGTTCTTGCTCCATAGGTAGTTTTTGTTTGATACAACCCCTTGTCATCAGCATTAGTAAACCAGATGACATGGCAAGCATGCCTGCTCAGGTAGAATTGGCCCCTCACTCCCTCCATGTTCCCCGTCTTTATATGCACTTTCCCACCACCTGTTTGAGCTTATGTCCCACCAAACTTATAAGTCATTATGGAGCCGTCTCACCTCTTTGTTGGAAATAATTTCTAACCCCTTCATCTTTGTAACTTGGTCAAGGGTACCAATAAACTTAATGTTTTATGGCCCACCATAAACTACACCAGAATCCCTCAGCCAATTTGGAATTGTCAACCCCATCCTTTGTCCATTTCAACCCCTCAATCCCAAAAACACCCATTCCAATACTTGATTTCTCTCGGGCTCCTGCATACCAGACAGATTTATTGGCACTTCCTGTACTCAACCCCTCTGTAGCACCAGTCATGACTCCACTGTTGACATATAAGTAACCCAAAACCACCACGCCCAACCATCACTTAACCCTAAACCCTTCATCACCCTTTCCTTATTCTTATGTTTAAATAAAACTTATGTCACTTCTTTTCTTAACTCCTTTTACTTTTTCTTTTATAAAATATCTTTTCCTTTTAACATACTTCCTATATTTTATATTTTTTTTATCAGAAAAAATAATAAATTTAAGAAAGAGGTATTTACCCGTATACATGAAACCTATAGTTAAAAACCACCAGATAGAATATACAACGTTCACATAAACCTACTAACACAGTGCAGTAAACCTATAGGATTCCTAAGCTCAAAACCATACTTCCAAGGGAATAAAACTAGACAAACCCTTTACCAACCCGCTAAACAAAAAAGTTGGCTTTTCACTGGATGTATGCAGCAGAAAAGTTTATTACAGGCACGGTAACAGCAACAACATACCACTCCAGTAAATGATTAATAAAGTAGTTATGTTGAGGAAGCATCCACTCTTCACGAAGCAAGAAGCATTACACCAATGCTTTGACTCTGCACGCATAAATCTGATTTAATGGCGGGCCCCTATAGCTACATCACAAGTTACCACAAACAAACACAAATAGATATTGGCTGGAGAACATAACCTAAAAAGTGCTTAGCTTTTTCAGTGTATGGCATCTGGGAAGTGGCACCCACAACACCATACTTGCAACCTGTTAAATACAATAAAAACCTGCATTGCATCACCACAGCACCAGCAGCAAAAAATCACAACAGGGGCTCTCTAGACCAAAAAAAAAACCATATAATTCTTCAAACTAAATACAATAATTTAAGTCAAACTTATCCCATAAACAATTACATCAAATCTACTATAATAAAAAAGAAACATAAAAGTCAAGACTTTACCCCCATATTACAACCATTTGAGAATTTCGATGTAACATTCAATAATTAACAATTAAAAGAAGAGATTCCAAAAAGAAAAAAACTACAACCTTGCATAATCTACTATAAAAAAACATAAAGATATTATTTATCTCGAGAAATATACACTATATGGAGAAGTAAATGAACCTTCAGAGGAAGATTGATAATTGTTTGTAACAAATCAAATTCAAACATCCATAAAAGCATATACTCAAATGCATTGAGTCACACACAATTACCTAAGCCAACCCAAATCAAACTATGCATCAACATTAACTCAACCCTCAACATCAATGCAAACAAACACAAATTCAACAACCACTACTTTTAACCCCTTTTCGCAACGTAAAAAAAATCAACAATTATAGTAAAAAAGTCTCAAAATTATTTCAACATTAATTAAGTGCCTTACCCTAAAGTGTTTTGCAATTCCACAACTTTCTCACTAGGTTAATAATTGTTTCAGTGTTTTGTGGCTGCGTTAGTTCCACCTTAACGATTTTTATCGGCGAAGAAAAATTTAATTACTTGTGTCACTCGAGTAGGACGGCAACTAAGTGTATGTGAGTATTTCCAAACTTCTTTTCATATTTTATCGAATTATCATTATTGGATTTCAAAAAATATAAACTTTAATTTTATCGAATTAGAAATTTTTAAATTTTTTCTTTTTTTGTCATGTAAAAATTTATCCCTATCAATTTCTTGTGTTCATGATAGTGGTGATGATATGATGGATACACATGTGACACTAACTTATCAGCCGAACAAATTCGTTAGAAAACCTTTTGATACATCTACCTTAGTGAATTTTGATGATCATGTTTTCTTCAGACTATGAAATTATTATACTTACAAACACTCGTATTATATTGTGTTAGGATCGATTAAGGTTGTGGTAGTTAATGTTGCAAGGAATATCAAGGTTGCAACTTAGTCTTATTTTATGCTAATAATGAGAAGTGAAATTACTATGAGGGGCTTTCATGGGAATGTAACCTGGGTGAGAAGGAAATTGAGACATGTTAGCAGTGAAGGAATTTTGTTCAGACGGATCATACCTGTGCCAACAACGAAGCGTTGTATGACCAATTTTGCCACAAATCTGGCACGGATGTTTAACGGTGTGCCAAGGCATATTGAAATTTGAAGCATTGTTGTTGGGAATACGAGTATTGGTAAAGCGATTGGAGCGAGAAGAACCATGGTTTCTTGAAGGCATACGGCCACCACGAGAAGAATTAGGGTTAAACCGAGAACGATAATTTGTAGGGTTTGTAACATTGATATTTCTCGAAACAGTATTGGCCTGGAGAAGAGACGATTGCGTTTTGTGCTTTTCAAAACGCTCTTCTTGAGCAAGCAGCAAGGCTTCAAGATCATCAACACTATATGGATCTGTGCGTGATAAAATTGATGTAATGAAACCATCATACTCATCGGAGAGCCCATCAAGAATCACTTCGATGTGTTCCTCAGTGGAGATATCAGCACCCACCTCTGCCAAATTATCTACTGTTTTCTTTATATCCAGAAGATAAGTGAATACAGACTTATCATTTTTGGGAGTTTTGAGAAGAAGCTTCAGTTTCTTGATTGTGGCCTTGGTACGAGATGCGTATGAAGTGCAGAGGCGTTTCCAAATGTCAGTGGATTTCTCGAGACCAACCATCTTCGTAAGAACAGTGGACGTCATCGACGCAAGGAGCCAGGCAACAATCAAGTGATCTTGTTGGGTATAATGAAGATAGGCATCGTTAGGTTTGAGAGGTTGACCAGCGGTGGACGGTAGGTACTGATCAGGGACACCACTACCGTCAAGAAAATGTTCAAGATTAAGACCCCTAATTGTAGCCAGAACTTGCTGCTTCCAAAGAAGAAAATTGTCATTATCCAGTTTTAGGGTGATGGGAATAGTGAACTGATGTGGTAGAAGAGACCCCATGGGAAAAGAGGAAGATGAAGAATTGATGGTGGAAGATGTAGAAGAAGAAGACGTAGTAGCGGAAGACATGGCTGGAAAAAAAATCAGCTCTGGATACCATGTAAGGAAAACAGAGAAGAAGAAACAAAGTTTAAGAAGCAAAAAACAGTAATTCTGTATTATTAGAAAATATACCACTAAGGGTATATTTATAGAATACAACAATACAGTATATACAGAAAACTAACTACAGCTGATGAATACCCTAAATACCCCTGTATAAGGCTAACATTAGATGGGTTCACATACATACTTAACAGGGAACGAGAGTATAGTGGTCACTTTTTTGCATATTTGAGAGTAGAAAATAAGGTATGCAGTGGCTCAATTGCCTTTTTGTGATTTCTAGTGACTATATCATATAGTTTTTAACAAGAGACATGACACTTAATTAAAGAAATGGTGAAAGTCTACATATAAAAGTTAATGTAAAATTTTAGAGTAAAAATAGATGTAAAAGTTGAACATTATAATAAAAAAGAGTGATCTTCTTGTTCACTAGAATACTTATTTTGCAAGGTTTTACTTCTTTTTAATTGGTAATCTCTTCTTTTGTAACTTTACTTTGAAGAATTGTACATGTATGTTTATCTTAAAAACAAAACATCTTTCTCATACCAATTTTATATTTTGATGTGTGATTATGTTGGAAGTATATATGTGCGGTTAAATATAAAGTGATGTTTGCAATGCTGGAATAACGAACACGTATTTATTTTATACTTTGGAAAAGCATAAAAAGTTATCTTAGGAAGTAAAGTAGGAGAAAAATAGGTTATTGTGCTGTTTTGGACGTGTTAGTAATGGCAGATTGTGTTTAAAGGGTTGAGGTGTTTCTAATGTGTTTTGTATGAAGTGAAATTATTATGAGAGTTGATTTGTTAAGTAGGTTCCGATGTAGAATTTTTTCTACATAACTAAATGTAGTATTTCTGCTTAGTTGTTAGAAATAGGTGTTCTTAATTAGCCTTGAGGCTTTAGATGCTATTTTATATTATAAAAGGGTTTAGAGGAAGTAAAAGAGTTTAGAAAACAAGTGACGCACCTTTATTTGAACATGCAACGAAAGGGTGGTGAAGGGTTACGTAATCCTCCGTCCGTCCAACAGCAGAACCGCGTCGGAGGAGTGGAAAAGAAAGACGAAAAACAGTAAAAGAAGAAATAGATTGAAGATAAGCATTAGGATGATATGTGAGTGAGAGATGCAACAATGGAGCGTTCAATTTACTGTCACTGGGGATCAGAAGCCGTCTCCACACGTATTGAGAGTAATGTTGACGGAAACACCGTTGGGAACATTGATGCCACTTAATATGGCAGATTGAATGCAAGCATAAGCTTGAAATCTTATCACTCCCATCCCCAGAAGGACGTCGCAGCATTCGGTGGGTGACCCAATCCCATTCCTCAAATCAGCACATGCAGTCAACCGAGAGAGATCAGGACATTCAGGGGTTTGAGAGGAGACGATTAAGAGTGATAGGAGATTGAGAGAGAGGAATAAGGCAACATAAACACTACCCTTGGAATCCATTTCACTCAACAAACCTAATTCCTGTCACAACACTTTCTTACACTTTTCTATGTGATCGATTGTGAATGATCAACAACTCATCCGCAGGACCTATTTATAGCCCTAAAACTTGTGCATCTGGGGTGTTCATTTTTGTTTTAACTTAAGAACATAGATGATCTTATCAAGATTATAATAGATGACGTTAACGAGATTATAAGAATCACATATCACATCAATAATAAATCACACTCATTTATTCACACAACCAACACGTCATCTTCATATCTTCATGAATTTGACAAAAAACGATTACATTGATTTCTTTTTTAGTAAAAATAAGGTAAAATTGAGATTGTTAAAAATAGTAAGACAAAATTAAAAAGATTATTTTATTGAGATTATGATGTTATATATTGTGTGGCGTGTTCTGCCAGTTAGTTTCATAATGAATTTTAAATTACTACTAACTGTTACATTGAAACCAACCACTAATGATTTCTGAACTAATGGGTGTTATAACTTAACTCAGATGTTTTCCTTTTACAGTAGTTCCTAACACAAGAGTTTTTTTTTTATAAAAGATAATATCTATAAAAAAAATCTATATATCGATCTATTCATGATAAAATTCAGGATATGATATACTTATAAATTACTCACTCCGACACAACACAAACAACAAAACCTGTGTGCCACGCAATTGTGTTAGTTTAAGCTCATTCAAGTAACATTTTACAACAATTTAGTCTTATTATACTATGATATTTAGATAAAAATATGACGGTGGCGGGGAGAAGCGGAGGCAGGGACACAGTAAGGTAAGGAGGCCATGGTTCGCGGCATAACCAACACATCATGCATAACAACTTCACAACGTTCTTTTTTTTGAATTTTCCGTCCGGCTTTGGAGAAAGGACATGTTCAACATCTTTCAAAGGTGGGCAAGGGTGAAGGAGGTATTTATATCGCGAAGACTAAACAAGGGGGGGGGGGGGGCAGATTTGGGTTCGTGCGGATGTTGGATGTGAAGAATGCCAGAAAGCTGGAGAAGGAGTTAGACCAAGTGTACATTGGGAGCCGAAAGCTTTTCGTCAACATACCCAAATACTGTAGGCACCACACGGAAACGCCCAGGGTGGTGGGTAAGAAGGGTATGAGTGTGGAAGAAGGAAAGTCCGAGAATGGGGAGAACATGAGGGCAGAAGTGGACGGGAAAGTCACCAATAAAAGGAATGAGGCTTGGGAGGAGAACAGGGGGCACAAGTCCTATGCTGAGGCTGTTAGGGGGCCTGCACGACGAGAGTGGAAAGGACAAGTTCTTACAACTCAAAAAATATCCTTGCCATGGATGAAGGCTAGTGTGGTCGGTCAATACAGTGCAGAGTGGGATTTTGTTCAGCTGGGTGAAGAGTTTGTAAGAGGGGGCATGAACATGATACGGGTCAGATCGATGGGGGACAACTATGCTCTCCTAACACCAAGAGAAGGGGACACCATGGAGGAACTGATACAATTAAATAGAGAATGGTTTGACAGTATCTTTGTAAGGATGGAGCTATGGTCAGCAGCTTTTGCAACAAATCACAGAGTTGTCTGGGTTCGATGTTTCGGCCTACCGATATCCCTTTGGAATAGAGATTGCTTTGCAAAACGGCTCGGAGAAGAAGCCACGTTGATTGATATTGATAATGCTACGTTGTTGTGGGATAATCTGGAGTATGCACGCATGAAAGTCCGTATTAAGAAAGATTGGTTTGTTAAGACGGCAAAGATAATGAGGATTAATAATCAATCTTTTAGTATTGCCCTTGTAGAGGAAGAACCAGCAGCTCAAGCAGGTCTGTGCAAAGGTTACCATCGTTTATACACGGATTCAGATAATATCTCATATGTTGAAACTTATGTAGAGGAGTCGGCTTTTTCTGTGAAAAGTGATGAGGAGGAGCAGAGTGTAAAGGTCGGGGAGGACAGCCGGGCGAAAGGCAAGGAGGTCGGAGAAGGGAGGGAGGAAGGTGAAGCGGTACAAAGTCAAAGGTTTCACTTGTGGAAAATTCATCCAGCAGCAGGGCTTGTCAGGGAAAAAGCGGAAAAACTTTCAGAAAGGAGGAAATCCAGATTCAAATGGCTTTTACAGAACCAGCTTTTGTTGTTGATTCAGTCGAAGCATGCGTTTCCCCCCTTCTTAAACCATGTGCACACGCTAAACTGGCAAAGCTAGTGGTGGATATAGAAAGAGGGGTATCTCATAACGAAAAAACATCAGATATGGGCCTTAGTGGACAGGTGAAGGCCCAAAAAGAGGAGGAGCAGGTTGAGGTGGAAAAGGTTAGACCCGGATCGGGGCAGACCCATTTGGACTCTGGGTCGGAGTGGGAAGAAAGGAACCCTCTCATGGGAGGCGCGGGGACCCAGGCGGTGCATGACCAGAGGTCCTTCGAGAATGCAATAAAGGAGTGTGGGTCGGCGACGAATAACATCGAGAGTACCGAGCAAGCAGGGACTCATTGTGCAGAACCCGTGGACGACGAAATTGGTCTTGGAGCTTCACATGTAGACAGTGCACGCTCGACATGCCCAGGTGGAAAACTAGGATCACCAGAGAGTGCATTACGAACTACTCAGCGACGACGAAAGTTCAAAGCATCATCAGGGTTGGAGGTGTCCAAGTCTCACCCACGGCGATCAGGTAGATTAAAAAACAGACAACAACTGACTGCCAGGAACTCCCAATCCAATTAAGGAGTGGCATCGGTTTCTCTATCCGACGGGGATATCGAGAATTGTAACACACGGTTGCGGGATCCTGTATTGCCAGTAGAGCCGACCAAGTTGTGGGAGGTTGGTAGACGAGTAGGGCTCATTTGTCAAAGGGTTGAAAAGGAGGTTATTGATGAATACGCTTGCATGGAAGAAAGAGATTTGGTGGTTACGAAGAGTGTGGAAGAGGGGAAGAATGATGGTTTATGATTATTGTCAACTTAAACATAAGAGGGTTGGGGGGAGGTACGAAATCTAGGTACTTGAGGCATATAATAGGAAGGGAGGAAGCGAATTTTGTGTGTGTGCAAGAAACGAAAGCTAAAGAGATTACGGAAGCTAGGTGTTTTTCCTTATGGGGTGCGAACAAAATTGGTTGGATTCATAATAGAGGGGATGAAGGGAGTGGAAGTTTGCTATCCATGTGGTACAAAGAAGCCTTCTGCTACGAAAATCACCTTATGGGTAGAGGGTATATTGTGGTTTTTGGCCAGCATTTAAAATCTTCGTTCAGGTGTGCCGTGGTCAACGTCTATTCACCCTGTGCCCTGAGTGCCAAGAAGTCTCTATGGGAGGAGCTCACTAATGCTAAACTAGACTCTCAAGAGTTAGCTTGGTGTGTCTGTGGTGACTTTAATGCCGTGAGGAGTAGAAGTGAAAGAAAAGGTATTGGTAGGGGCGATCAGTCAAGGGAGATGAATGGCTTTAACAGTTTCATTGAATCTAATTCCTTGTTAGATTTACCTCTGGTAGGCAAGCTCTACACATGGTTTAAACCTGATGGAACGGCCAAGAGTAGAATTGATAGAGCGCTTGTTACAGAGGAATGGTTACAACAGTGGCCTATGAGCAGACAATATGTTTTGAGAAGGGAAGTTTCCGATCACTGCGCTCTGGTAATAAAGTTCGTGGAGAAGGATTGGGGACCTAAACCATTCAGGTCTATTGATGCGTGGTTCTTGGAGAGGGGTTTCAACAACATGGTCAAGGTTAAATGGAAGTCGTACTCAGTCCAGGGAAACGGTATCTGGAAATTCAAAGAAAAACTAAAGCTCCTGAAGATTGACCTGAAATCATGGAATAAGGATGTGTTTGGTAACTTGCATACTACTAAGGGGAGGGTTGTACAGGAACTGGAGGAGTTAGATTGTGAAGACTGCAATGGGGGTTTAGAGGAAAGTGAAAGGTTAAAAAGAATGGAGCTAACAAGCCGCTTGGTAGAGATTGATAGAAAGATTGACTCTCTCTTATGTCAAAAGGCTAGAGCAAGCTGGTTTAAGTATGGGGATTCGTGCACTAGATTCTATCACTCATCTTTGAGGTGGAGAAGGCTTAGAAACAAAGTGAAGGGTGTGCAGGTAGGAGCTGTTTGGTGTGAGGTACCAAGTACGGTTCGCATAGAAGCAAAAAAGCTGTTTGAAGCCAGATTCAAAGCTACGAAGGATTTCGGGGTACGGTTGGACGGGGTAGATTTTAAGTGTCTAACCAGGTTGGAAAACGAGAGCCTTGTAGCGGAATTCACAGAGTTAGAGATAAGGGAGGCAGTGTGGCAGTGTGATGGAACTAAGAGCCCAGGGCCAGATGGCTTTAATTTCAACTTCATCAGGAAGAGCTGAGACTTCATAAAAGATGAGTTAGTAGTAGCAATGAACTTGTTTCATGAGACTGGATTATCCCGAAGGGCTGTAATGCCTCATTCATAGCTCTAATCCCTAAGGTAAAGGACCCCTCAAAGCTTGAACAGTATAGACCCATCTCATTAGTTGGAGCCTTATATAAGATCATTGCAAAGGTGTTGGCCGGAAGATTAAAGAAGGTGATGCCTGCGATCATAGACGAAAGTCAATCAGCCTTTCTTAGGGGCAGAGGGTTGTTAGATAGTGTGCTCATGGCAAATGAAGCGGCGGAGGAACTTAGAAAGAAAGGGAGAAGTGGGTTGTGCCTTAAGGTGGACTTCGAGAAAGCATACGACTCGGTCAGATGGGAATTCCTATATGATATGTTACAAATGATGGGATTTCATAGTTTATGGATTTTATGGATTAAAGGATGCCTTGAATCCGCAACCGTGTCTGTGTTAGTTAATGGGAGCCCCACGGAAGAGTTTAAGCCATCTAGAGGATTGAGGCAGGGCGACCCCTTAGCACCTTTTCTCTTCTTAGTGGTTGCAGAAGGCCTTGCTGGGATAGTAAGACAAGCTCTAAGGGCCAATATGCTGACGGGTCTAAAGATTGGTAGTAAGGAGGTAGAGATGAGTATTCTCCAATTCGCAAATGATACTCTCTTCCTTTGTGAGGATTCACTAGATAATGTGATTACCCTGAAGGCTATTTTGAGGGGGTTTGAGATAGCCTCAGGCCTAAGGATTAATTTCCATAAGTCAAGGCTAGCAGGCATAAATGTACAAAGCAATGTCGTTACATATTACTCGAAGATTTTGAATTGTACTCAAATGGGAGTACCGTTCAAGTATTTGGGTTTGGAAGTGGGATGAAATCCAAGAAAGAAGCAGTTCTGGGAACCAGTATTAGACAAGCTAAAAGCAAGACTCAGTGTGTGGAAAGGAAGGTTTTTATCCATGGCAGGGAGAATCTGTCTTATTAATTCTGTTCTTACTGCTGTTCCGCTGTTCTACTTATCTATGTTCAAAGCACCGTCCTCGATTTGTAAAAAGATTATAAGCATTCAATCGAGATTTTTGTGGAGATGGGGGAAGGTAAATAAACCTATTGCCTGGGTCAGCTGGAAAGACGTTTGTAAAGCAAAGGAGGAGGGAGGGTTGGGATGTAGGGACATAAGAAGATTCAATCAAGCTCTTCTAGCCAAATGGAGGTGGAGATGTATATCGGAAGAGACTGGGAGGTGGAAGCAGATTTTGGACTCGAAGTATATTCTGGGGCATGAAAGTGGCCATACACCCCTCAAATTCCAATCGTGGTGGTGGAGAGATTTATTGAAAATATGTAAGGAGGGAGGAGGTAAAGGGTGGTTTCAAGCAGAGTTAGGATGGGAGCTAGGTTGTGGTGACAAAGCTTATTTCTGGGAGGAAAGATGGTTTGGTAGGAAGGATTTAAAGACTTTGTTCCCACGGCTATTCTCCCTGTCCATGAATAAGGGACAAAAAGTAGGCGAGGTTGGTGAATGGAGTAATTCGGTGTGGAGGTGGAGGCTAAGGTGGAGACGTGATAGATTTGTATGGGAGTCAGATCTGGAACAGGAGCTTGTCTTTCTTTTGTCCAGGGTCAATATGAAATACAATGTTTCGGATATTCAGGTGTGGGGGAAGGAGGAACCAGGGCAGTTCTCCGTGACGTCTGCATATGAGATATTGTCCAATCAAGCTAGAGGTCATCAGTCCGAGGTGTACGAACTCTTGTGGAAGGCTAAGGCTTTTCCAAATGTAGTTGTGACAGCGTGGAGGGTGTTGTTGGACAAACTTCCTACGAGAGTGAACTTAAACAGGAGAGGGGTGCAGTTAAGTTCCATGGAGTGTCCCCTATGCCAGCAGGAGGAGGAGTCGGCTCAACATCTCTTCATGGAGTGTTGTCACGCTCAAAGAGTGTGGTCTATGTGTTTCCGGTGGTTAGATATCTCCTTTGTCCAGCAGAATGACCTGAGGTCACACTTCCTTAGCTTCCACATGTTCCAAGTCAGTAACAACCAAAATCTGATTTGGAAAGGAGTATGGGTAGCTGTTGTCAGCTGCATATGGGATCAAAGGAACCTGATCATCTTCAAGCAAGGGGTAGTAGACGCGGAGGAGATTTTCCAAAAGGTGCAACTTAAGACTTGGATGTGGATGAAACATAAGATGCAATCCTTTAATCACTCCTTCGTAGAATGGGTTCTCAACCCAAATATCTGCCTAAAAATCTGTAAGTAGGAAGGTGGTTGCATAAAATCGAGATGGAGTAGTGATAAGAAGAGTCTTTGGATGATGTTGTCTCGCTTGCATAGATTATGTTCGTAAGGGAGGGGGTTGGTGCTCCAATACCTAAGGGTGCAGTAGCCTGGAAGCAACATATGCTCAATTTGGAAAATTGGAGGCTTGGAGGTGCGGGTTAGTGTAGAGGTGGGGTGTGTGTTAGCAGTAAACTGAGGTTCTGTCGCAGCTGCTATCTGGTCGAGCGGGTGTATATCAATCTTCCAAGGGAAGTTGGCTGTACGAGGGTCTGGGTAGGAAGGGCATAGTGTGCACTCGGTTGTGGCAGGGGTGGATTGTGGCAGGGGTGGATGAGGACGCAGGAAAATACGTTCATACACGTCAAGCGTAGTGACCTCTTCTAAGCGAGAGGAGACCAGTGACATCTTCTAAGCTTAGTGACCTCTTGCATGGTTGTCATGATTGCCGGTTGATGAAGCGGCATTCTCCATTCAACATGATCGCCAATCGAAGAAGAGGCGTTCTCCATAAGTGTGTAATCGGAGGTTGCTGAAGTTATACAAGGTCATCATAATCAGCGATCTCCATGTGTAGTCGGTGGTCGCCGTAAGTATGCAAAGGTCAACATGATTGCTGGTTATGTGTAGTTGGAGGTTGCTGAAGTTATACAAGGTCAATATGATCGTCGGTCGATGAAACGGCGATCACCATGTGCTTAGTCGGTGGTCGCCGTAGGTATGTAAAGGTCAACATGATCGCTGGTTGTGTGTAGTCGGAGGGTGTAGAAGCTATACAAGGTCAACATGATCGCCGGTATGAAACGGCGATCTCCATGTGTGTAGTCGGTGGTCGCCGTAGGTAAGCAAAGGTCACCATGATCGCCGGTTGATGAAGCGGCGTTCTGTCAACATGATCGCCGATCGATGAAACGACGTTACCCATAGGTGTAGTCGGTGGTCGCCGATGTTGGTTATTTTTAGGAAATCCACTTCTGGATAATGTATATGGGATGGGATACCCCTGAAGTATTCCTTTAATTTTATTTATTCATTGCTGATAAAAAAAACTTATAAATTACTCATAATTCATTTTAAAAATCCTTCCAAAATCTATTTACAAAGATAAGAGATTTGTGTATACTTCACAACATCACATGCAATTAGATATTTAATTATTTCATATAATCTTTCTATAAATGGAATAATAAAATATAATTTCTTATATAAAAAAAAATGTTAGATATTGAAACAAAGAATCTTATGGCTGATGGTCTGACAAGTAGTAAAGGAAAAACTTTAGAAAAAAAAAAGAGTAGACATTATAAGAAAATTATGAAATAGAAATCAATTTTAGAGAAAAAAATAATAATTAGTTACTATAGTGACTAAATTAGAGACCATTTTAGGGACTAAATAAATTTTTTATTTTTAAATTAGTTTATATTATTGTTAAATAGTTTCTAAATTGGAATCTAATTAGGTTTTTGCTACCAAATAACTAATTTAGAAATATTTTTTTTTTAGTTTCTAAAATGATCTCATCTCTAATTTAATCACTGCACTAGACAAATTCTTTTGCCATATTATGATTTTTATTATATTTATTATTAATATTATTAATGTGGGGCACGTGAAAATTTTCTTAAATATGTAGCTTAAATATAATTTAATAAAAATTATATTAAAAATTTAAAAAATTCAATTCATTTTATTTTAAATTTATACAACAAATAAATAAATTTAATGTATAAAAAACTGTACATAATTTATAAAAAAAATCTTTAATTTATACAAAACAATTAAATTCAATTTATACAACAAAAATAATTCATTTCATTTATACAACAAAAATTTATTTTAAAATATATAACAAATAATAATCTATATTGTTTAATTTATATATGACAATATATAAATAAAATAAAATAAAAATAAATAATCTTTAAAATAATAAAATATTTTATATAACATTTAAATAATTTAAATACATCTTTTCTTTTATTCAATTAATTTTAAATCAAACACTTAATTAATTTAATAAATTTAATTTAACTAATTTATATTAAAAATTGATAAAAGAAATAATTTATTATAATATTAAAGAAATAATTTTAAAATAAATACAATAAAAAATTAAATATTAAAATATTTCTTATAATGTTATACATTAAATAAATTTAAATAAATAATTTTAAAATCCTAAAATATAAACATGCGTGGGCCGCGGCCGACGCAAGACGACGCATATGCGTGGGCCGCAACCGACCCAAACTTGATTTTTAAAAAAAAATTAAATCCATAAGTGCGTCTGTTTTGCGTCGAATGCTATTTTGCATGGATTTTGCGCCATTTTATCTAACGATATTAGCGTTCGTTGTTGGCCCACGCAAGTATTTGGAAAATAATAGCTTGTTTTCTTGTAGTGGTTTGTGATGAAATCACTACGTTACGAAGAAATTTATTTTGGAGTGGGAGAATGAAAAAAGGAAAATTGTGTGGATTAGCTGGGATAGTATGTGAAAGTGTAAGGGAGAAGGAGGTTTGGATATCAAAGATATTCTCAAGAAACTGCACAACATCTATTTTTAACATTAGCTTCAAGAGTTTGGGATAGATGTCGGAAGTGGGTGAGAATTAGTTGTTCAACATAATGTACCGGTGTTTATTATGAGCAATTTCATCTATTTGGTGTTAATAAAAAACAAAATTTGATTCCGAAAGGTTTATGAATAACAATTGTATGGAGTATTTGGAAATATAAAAAAAAAATTAAATAAAGGATCATTAATGTTGATGAAATCTTTCATATGACCCAACTTAAAACCTAAATATAAATGAAAAACAAATCTTCTCATATTGATTTTTCCTATTTTAATTGGATGTTGTGTTCTATGATATATTTGAAAACAATTAGGTAGTTAATATAGGTGCAGCGACTCTCTTTGTCTGCTATACTTAAACTTGTACTGTTGTCCTGTGGTTTTCTTCTACTTGGACTATGTTGATTGTTTTTATATTTTTTTAATACTAAATGGTTGGGAAAAGTGAATGGTATTTGTTTTGCTGGTAAATGGAAGAGGCTAGATTCCTTTTTCCTTTTTTTGAACTGTGCGAAAATGGAAAAAGACCGTACAATAGCTGGCTCTTTTGCTTGGCTGTAAGGGTTCATGGAATTGTTAAGCTTTTCGGCGTGTTGGTCTTTTGGATCATGTGGATCCATGGAGAGGGTCGCCATCGAATACTTCACTAAGTGGATAGAGGCGGAGTCCGTGGCACAGATCACTGCGCATAAGGTACAACATTTTGTGTGGAGAAACATTGTGTGTCGCTTTGGCGTACCTAGGTGCCTGATATCTGACAACGGGACCCAGTTTGCCAGTCAGCAGTTGAGAAATCTGTGTGCTGAAGTAGGAATCAAACAAGTGTTCGCGTCGGTTGAACACCCCAGACCAATGGACAAGTAGAGTCGGCAAACAGAGTTCTGCTGAGGGGGTTAAAGAGAAGGTTAGAGAAAGCCAAAGGGGCGTGGGCGGAAGAGGTGCCAAGGATTGTATGGGCATATCACACCACGCCCCAATCCTCTACTATGGAGACGCCCTTCAGTCTGGTGTACGGGTCGGACGCGATGATTCCAGTAGAAATACATGAAAGCTCACCACGTTTTCAAAACTTTGTGGTGGAGGAATCCAATGAAGAGAGGCGGGTAAACTTGGATCTGCTAGAAGAGGCCAGGGAAGAAGCTAGAATAAAAGCTGAAGCGATAAAGAGAAGAGTAGAGCGGCAATATAGCTCTAAGGTAAAGCCGCGACAGTTCCAGGTGGGCGACCTAGTGATGAGGAAAGCTCACCCATACGAGTTGGAGAATAAGCTGTCTCCCAAGTGGACCGGGCCCTTCAGAGTTACTGAGGCTAAGGGCAACGGTTCGTACAACCTGGAGACTTTAGATGGAGGCCCTATCCCGCGCAGTTGGAATGCAGCCAACTTAAAATTTTATTTCAGTTGACTTATGTAAGCAGTATGTAACAATTTAGTTGAAGGGGACGCTCTTTTTCCCTCTCGGGGGTTTTTTAATGAGTTCACCATAATAAAAGGAAAAACCAGTTTGAGAAAAAGAAGTGCCTTGGTTTTCAACATTTCTCTTTCTCTGCTTGAAGTAATGTGATGCGCCGCCTAGGTCATGGCGTCGCCAAGAAAGAAGGCGTCGCCTAGGTCATGGTGTCGCCCAGAAAGAAGGCGTCACCTAGGTAGGGGCGTCGCCCCTGAGAAGGCGTCGCCCAAGTGACGGCATGCATCGTTGGAAGAACGGGACGAAAGGAAAGCGCGCAGTACATGAAGCATATGCAAAGTAAAGTGGCATTGCAAAAAATCAAGTATGATATTGAAAGTTGTTGTTACAAGCAATGTTCAATACAATGGGAGTAGTACAAACGGAGCAAAACACTACAAATCATGCAAAAGCGCTAACAAGCCATTCCTCAGTGGTCATCAGAGTCATCACTGGAGGAAGGCGAAACCCCTTTTCCAGCCCGCAGAGCTCGAGTAAGTCGTGTCCTCTTTTCTTGGTTTATTCTCGAACCTGCACTAGGAGAAAAGACGTGTTAGAGATACCATGAGGCAAGACATACACGTAAAACAACAAAGGCCGGAGTTACCAAGGCAGTGGTTCTTACATATGTACTTCTCAAGAGTCCCAACGTTGAACTCCAGGCTGATCACCGTGGCAGAGTCAAAACCTCCCGCCTCAGCAAGAATCCGGCAAGCTATTTGATCACTTGGAGCCAGCTTCTTGAGGGGTTTGGCTTTGAAGGCCTTTTCCTCTCTCACCCAGTACAGCGGAAACCCATCCAGAGCGTCGGGAACAAGGTCAGTGCGACAGATCTTGAAGAACCGGCCTTTCCACCCGGTGAACGAGCTTTGGAAGGGAGTGAAGAGAATTCTCCCGGGTACATTACTGAGAGTTACCCAGAGGTTGTGTCTCTGCCTCTTCACCTCAAAGAAGTGAAGAAAGAGGTCAACCGAGGGTGCATAACCCAAAAACCCGAAGAGAATGTCGAAGGCTTTGACAAAGGCCCAGCTGTTGGGATACAACTGGGCCGGAGCCACGTTGATCTCCGTCAGCAGTTCCTTCTCGAACCAAGAAAAGGGTAAGCGCACTCTGATGGTCTTGAACACCACCTAGTAAAAGTAAAAGAAAGGGACCCCTTCGTTGGCCCGTTCGTCTCCACATACTGGCTCCCCTAGAGTGCAAGGGAGCACAGCGATGTCGTCGTCATGCCTCCTCGCGAAGGCCCGGTGGTCATAGGAACACGAATCCCCTTTGTGCTCCCTTATGGCCCTGGTAGAGAGTAAGCATGAACACTCGTCAAGAAGTTCACTCGAAGCCCAAGGGTACAAGTCTTTGGGACGAACCCTGGAGGAAGCAGCGTGAGAAGACATTCTGTAACAAGATCAGGACTGCCAGAAATGCAAGAGTTGAGCGAGGGGAGCGAAGGCTGGAACAACCCTTCGTCAGAGAAGGAGGGATGCCCAGGTGTCCACAAAGAATTTGAAAGCCCCTCACGAATGCCCAGGTTTTGGGATGAAGCTGGGCGGGGGCAGTGTTGATTTCAGTAAGAAGCTCCCGTTTGAAGGGAGTGAACGGGAGACGCACTCCTACGCGCTTGAACACGGTCTGGTACATGAAGAAGAAGGGTTTCCCCTTTCTAGGTCTGTCGTCCAAACAAACAGGTTCCCCAGGCCTGCCGGGACGGACGGATATGTGGGCGTCGTGTGTGCGGCAGAAGGCATTAAAGTTGTACAAATGGGGATCCCCCCGGTGAGCTTCCAGGTCCTGGAAGGAAGTCAGGCTGGTGCATTCACTCAGGAGCTCGTCGGGGGCCCAGGGGTAGAAGGCTTTGTAGTTGGACTTGGGGGTCGTAGGGGAAGAATCAGGCTCCGCGTTCCCGCACGTCATGGTGAAAATGGATAGCTGGAGAAAGAAGAGAGGAAAAAGGGTTTAGCAAGTGTAGCCATGGCAAGAAGGGGAAAGAGCCCCAGGAAGCGTCACCCACGCGAGAAAAATCAGAGGAGGAAGAAGAAGTGGAGAGATGCAGTAATACGTGAATAACAACAGTCCCAGGCAGTTTAATAAATCCTATAATGCGATGAAAGGGAAGAGTCGTGAGTACTCGAAATCGTACCTTTGCTATTGGAATGGAGGCAGTAGAAGAGCGCAGGAAGGAGAGAATCGCAATTGCAGAGGAAAAGGGTTTTGAAGGCAATGAACAGTGCGGAGTTGCAGAGCGAATGAATGTAACAGTAGGGTGAGCGCGGGGTTTGGAGTAACTTAAACGTTACATTTCGCAACTCAAGAGGAGCTAACTGAGGGCCGTAGGATCGTGCCACGCGTCAGAGGGTCAATTGCCCAGGGGAAACGTAAAGGTCTCTGGAGGATGGCGCGCGATGGGCCACGTGGCGCGCGATCAAGGTGGGCCCAAAAGGTGTTATCATCATCGTTTCAGAGGAGGTCAAATCAATCAGTAAGAGCGCTCCTAGGGTTCAGAGAGCGTCACGACAACAATCCGAGAATTGTCGAGTCAGCAGGGAATGACACATCACCAGGATGGCACGTGGACGGCGTGGGCGAGGCTTTAGTCTTTACGCTGAAGACAAGTCTTCAGCTTAAGACTGGGGGGCTTGTGTACCGTCCCGTGTCCGGGCGTTGACTAAGTCAAGGTCAAAGTCAACGGCTGGAGAGTCAAAGTCGACGCAAGGCGTCGCCTAGGTGGAGAGACGCCAAGTGCCAGCATCGCCAAGAGGAAGCGTCGCCAAGGCAAGGCGTCGCCCAGATGGAGGCATCGCCCAACTAGGGCGTCGCCAGATCAAACAGTGTAAAAACAAGGCAATCACAGTGTGGTTCCTCGATACCCATGGGTAGGAAAGACCATGGAGGGAGCGACGCCGTGGGAAGGCCCCAGGTCCTGATAACCCGGGGCAGTAATAAAGGGAAGGAAAAGGTGGCTTCAAGGCCATAGTAATAGTACCAGTGTAAGGCAGCCTGACTCGTGAAGTGCTCCTCCCGCCCCAGAGACGCCTGTGGGGCAGATACGACTCAAGAGGAAAGTCACGCCCAGGGCAACCGGGTGCAGAGTACAAAAGGAAGGCAGATACGCTCTCAAAGTAAGTGGCTAGATACTTGGGGGCATGAGTTGGCACCCAAAAAGTCACCCCTAGCGCAGTAGCACTCCCAAGCAGGAGGACTCACACGCAGAAACGCCCCCAGATGGGGTCACGGCGTCGTGAGGCCCTCCATGTGTACAACAGCCATGTCAGAATGGAAACACCCTTTAGTCAGGTGCTAGGTAATTAAAAGTCATTCAATACAGTTTCCCTTTCGAGCATTCAGGTACTATAATGGCTCCCAAGCGTTTCAACGTCTTAAATGCGCTACGTTTTCTAATTAAACGCTTTAATGAGTGCGTTACGTTTGTGATTAAAAGCGCTTTAAGGCGCTTTAAATGCTTGGGTAGTTTAAATAGCGCGGAGAATGTTGGAAAAAGGGTTGGAACTTTTGGCAAATTTACGAGAGAACTCTCTAATCGCTTGCTCGTGCTTGAAGGTTACGTACAAGTGACTGGGGAATATTTTTGCCTGAAGGAGACAACACACACACATATACACAGTTCTTTTACCACCTTCAGAGTGCCATACGCGGTGCTCAGAGACGTAGGTGGACAGTTTGGTGTTTCTTGCTGGCTGACTTGAGCGTCGGAGCGCACACGGCCGCTAGGGCGCCTTTTTGTCCTCTTTTTTGCAGGAATCCACAAGCAACGAGGGGGAAGGAGTCCCTAGCTGACGGTTGAGGTCGCGCACGAAGACGTCCCGGTCAACTGGACGGAACAATAACATAATAAAATTTGAATTAAAAACTTTAATTAAATTTTAATTTAATGTAAATTAAATTACATTATAATATAATAAAACTTTAATTAAAATTTGATAAAATCATTAGTAAAGTAAATGACTTAAAGGTGCAGGAATGAATTCATGTTATTCATAAATTCAATTTATCATTCATTATAATTTAACTTAAAGTGCAGGAAGAAACAATTCATGCTTTTCATTAATTTATATTATAATATATATTATATTATAATTCTATCATTAGGAATTAAATCCACATCATCTTCTTCACGTCTTTCTTTTCGAAAGGCTTCTACCACCTTCATAGCACTACCATCGTGCGAACAAGGTTCACGGATTGCAACAATCACCCGCGTCGCGCAACCTCCTCAATAATTTTCATAATTTAATTTAATTGGAGAGCTTGTTGAACGTCGGAGTCACATATATCATAATTTTCATTTTGTTTTAGTGTTGGAGGGAGGATTACCTACCCTTCTTCACCCTTTCCTTATCCTTATCCTTATGTTTAAATAAAACTCATGTCACTCTTTTTTATATCAAATATCTTTTCTTTTTAACACACTTCCTGAACTTATCTCATAAACAATTACATCAAATCTACTATCAAAAAAATATATAAAATGTTTGGATCATCCCATTTCATTGTTTTGTCGGAAAAAAATAAATATAAAGTGTGGTTCTCCTTCATTTTTTTTTATCAGCAAAAAAATAATAAATAATAGAGGTATTTAGGGATATCTCAACTCTTATACAAGAGGTGTATACAAATCAAACCGATAACGTCTTCTACCCATAAACAAAACTGTTATTCCCTACCTCACCACTAACCTTTATATTTTTTGATGGACCTCATACAAACAAAAGGTTCGGGACATCAATCAGAATAAGAGAAACATGCTAAGTGTTTTTTTTTATCAGTAAGAAGCAGTTAAATTAAATCAGGTCACTTAAGGGATGATCCAACCCTCATACAAAGTGAAAAAGGACAAATAGTACCTTTCCTTATACAACAAAAGATCAATAATCAACCCTTAAAGAGATATTAAATCAAATACATACATACCAAGGTTTTAGACACCAGTCAAAGAATGAGAAGCTCGTTGACGATATCTTTGAAGCAATCCAAGACCAATCCTTAACTTGTGCTAGGGAAAACACTTCAATATTATCAACTATACTCCCCTTTTAAATAAACAATTGTTCATATGTCTCCCAATCTCACTAACCAACGCTATCCAAATATTACGTATAATAAGATTAACTAAGTAGGTGCATCCATAATTTTGAAGTGTTCAAAATTTATTTTTTGCTCAGCAAGGAATAAATAAAATAAAATGAGACACTTCAAGGGTATCCCAACTCTTATACAGATACTTTTGAGTCCCAACCCTTATACACCACATAGCCAAATCCAACTTGCACTCTCTCATAGCCACGAGACAAGAGAAAATTGGTCAGCCTCTCATAGCTTGAGTCCATACAAGACCTTTTTCAGCTTGTATACATAATTAGGATATTGTCCACAAAAAGATCTCTTAGGAATCCTCCATTCTTTTGGAAGTACATCCTGTTTCATAATTTCAACCAATTGTTTCGCATAATCAATCGGTTGTTTTTCTGGACAGGATTCCAGCTTCTGCAGAATGGTGTTCTTTGATCATCTTCTTCTTCATAATTCTTCATAGATTCTTGTTATGTATGGTTAGTTTCATAATATGCATCTTTAGTGGGGGTATAACTTGGATAAGGATCCAAAGTAGGAAGATACACAACCAAAAGAGTATTCCAAACAAAACATGAGCAACCACAATGCATGTGCCAAGATATCTCTTGACATTCAAAGAACCTTGCAAGACAATTGAAAAGTGTAGGCACAAGGACTATCTTTACTCTTGATATTTTCCCTTTTAGCAGTCACTCTTCAAATTTGAGAGTGATTCTTGCCTGCCAAAGATATCTACAAGAAAAGATAAAGAAGCAAAGATTTGGTTCCCTTATGAATTTGGGTCCAATGATGTTAGTAGGAACCTTAGAAACCTTAAGAATCCTACAACCAACGTTCTTGAACCCTACAAGAACAAGGCACACCTAGTCGAAAAACTCTATTTCAGCACACACAACTCTTCAAGAAACTCTATCAAGAAGAGACTTACAACCACACTTTACAAAGAAAAGAATGATGAAATGAATAAACCTGTAAAGAGAATGCAGAAATCTGACTAGACTAGTAGAACAGATTGCCCAAACTGTGATAACCCCTCCAACCAAGCTTAGAACAACAACCAAGAACAAACACACTTTCTCTTTTGAAAATTCTTTCAAGATCATGTGCTAAAACTCTGAAAACTCTCAATCTCTGTTTTAAACTTGTTTTCCTAACTCACTTTTTAGTGAGTTATAACTCTCTTTATATAAGAAATGATTTATAACAGAATTTCAAAAAACAGTTTAAAAAGCTGTTATAAAAAGAACAAATTAAAGTTATAATGAATAAATTTATTTTCAAAAAGATAAAGAGAGATTGTTGAACAGACGAAAATGATGACATAAAAGGTTGACCCAAGATACTTGATGCACAAAGCAAAGTTATAAAAAACTTTTAAAGAACAAGGCACCAGTTTAAAAAAGAATCTATTCATTTAAGAAAGAACAGATTGATAATAACAGATTTTCTATGCAGTAAAGCATATTTTGGAAAAACATGAGAAAAAACATTTTAGAAAACATTGTGCTTGATCTTATCATCTTGATAAGGGTTAAGAGATGGGTCACAGGGCAAAAAGCTCACTTTAAACATACTCTAACCTATACACAAGACTATCCAAATACACATACAATCTTCGAAGTAGAACACACACAATTTTTCATCAAACACATTGACTTGAAGGAGCACTATCCATCTTCAACAAGTATGAATGATATGGGATGGATTAATGAAGACTATGCACGTTGTACTTATGGAAGGGAATAATATGCTTGAGGTAATATGCTTTAGATAATACTCACATGTATAACATGTATAACGTAGTTGTCATACTTTGTTAGTGACACAAGTAATAAAAAATTTCTTCATTATTGCGAAACTAATGCAGTTAGAAAATACTGAAACAATTATTAACCTAGAGAGAAGGTTGTGAAATTGCAAAACACTTTACGATAAGGCACTTAATTAATGTTGAAATATTTTAGGACTTAGCCATAAACATCCCAGCCTTATTTTAAAAAGTGAGACTTGAATTCCCACCTATGGTGTTACCAAACCATATTATTCCTATTCTACCCGAAATAAGTTATCCTATGAATTACTAGTTTATGCAATTTTTTATGTTACTTTTATCATACGGGAAGACTTTATTCTATATCTTTTTTACTTTTTTTTATTCTTTGTCTTGTTTTCTTAAAAAGTCTTCTTCAACATTACAAGAAAAAAATATTTTAGAAACTATTTTGCTTTGTGCACTATGGATATTTGCTCCTATTAGTCTCAAGCTAAGTCAACCATAGCCTCAATACCATGAACCACCAACCAAATCAATGAAATTGGTGTATTCCTCAAACTAATTCCTCCTTTGTCTATAAATATGTTTACGCTCCCGATTAATAAATATACTAAATTTTGGATTAGATTTTTCTAAACTTGGTTTTATTGTGGGTTTTTTTTTTAATTTTTTTCTGCCAATAGAGCCTTATTAAAGATTCCTTCATTGATACAAGACCTCCTTCCCCCTTATACTTTCACATACCAACGTAGCTAATTCACACAATTTTCCTTTTTTTATTCCCCCACCCCAAAAAAAATTAGTGTTTTGAAGAAGGAGAGGTGAAACAAAGGAATAGCAGAAAAAATAGATTTAATAAGACACACTCAACCTGACAGAGTTAGATATCTATCCTTTCAAGCATTTAGTTTACTCCTTGTTTTATTTATGACAAGTACCCACAATTGTTGTTTTCTTGGATTTCCTTCCCTAAGTAGTCTTAGATACTTAAAAAGGATAGACATTTAAGTCAATTCAGAGTTTTGGCAAAATAGTTCACCATTTTCCGTTGAACATCAATGACTCCTATCATTAATTCGTGGAAGTTAACCCTAAGTCCTAATACTAACTTACAAAATCTAAAGATATTCTTTTTAGTAAACTCATAGCCTCACACGAAAATACGATATCATCATGAAGAACACTAACCTTTACTCTCTGTTTTTTTTTTTTTTCTATTTTGACCATTTGGAGAAGTTTTTTCTTTGCTATTTGATTAACTAGTACAGGCAAACCCTCGCCCATAGGATCCCTTGTTTCAATACCTAACATTTTTTTTATATAAAAAAGTATATTTTATTATGCCATTTTTAAAAAGATTTATATGAAAAAATTAAATGTCTAAATTCAGGAGATGAGATGTTATGAAGTGTACTCAAATCTCTTATCTTCGTAAATAGATTTTGAAAGGATTTTTAAAATTATGAGTAATTTATAAGTATATCATATCCTGAATTTTATCACGATTTGATCGATAGATTTTCTATAGATATTATCTTTTATAAAAAAAAAAAAAAAACTCTTGTGTTAGGAACTACTGTAAAACCAAAAACATTTCAGTTAAGTTATGACGCCCATTAGTTCAGAAATCATTAGTGGTTGCTTTCAATGTAACAATAACAGTTAGATTATTCATTTATCATATAATCTATCTCTTAACATTGAATGTTACAGATTTTAGTATCATACGTAATTTATATATAAGAATTGGAATATCATACAATTACATAAATCTCAAAATTCTTTTATAAAAAAACTCTTGTGTTAGGAACTATGATACCCATTAGTTCAGAAATCATTAGTGGTTGGTTTCAGTGTAACATGTAGTAGTAATTTATTACCTTACCAAAGAAGGCAATTTAGAATTCATTATGAAACTGGCTGGCAGAACACGACACACATTATAACATCATAATCTTTACATTGAAACCCCTTTGGTCAGCTCTTATACAATAAATATTCACACTCAAGGTTGTATAATTTAAATAAATTTTGAATACAATCACTGTGTTTTGTAAGTATAAAAAAAATTATATGCGCCACCAACTAAGACTTTTTGGAGAAGTTATATAAAGTTTAACAAAATTATTATAGAAAATAATTACGATTAAATAATGATGTAAAATCTTGTTGTCTAATAAATTTTACGAACCACCATTAAATATTATAGTATTTCAATGAGAAGTAAGATATATATATTTTGGTTACATAGTATATATACCCCCGTATAATATAATGATTGTCTTACTATTTTTAATAATCTCAATTTTACCTTATTTGTACTAAAAAGAAATTAATGTAATTCACGAAGATGACGTGTTGGTTGAAGAGCCTATATGCAGAAGTTTTAGGGCTATAAATAGCCCTGGTGATTCAGTTGTTGATCATTCACAATCCATCTACAGAGAGAAGTGTAAGAAAGTGTTGTGAAGGAATTAGGTTTGTTGAGTGAAATGGGTTTGAAGGGTAGTGTTTACGTTGCTCTATTTCTCTCTCTGAATCTCCTCTCACTCTCAATGGTCACCTCTCAAACATGTCGTGCTGCTTTGAGTGCATGTCTGTTGAATTTGGTGAATGTTATAGTGGGGTTACCGCCCCCAATCTCTTCCTCCCGCTGCTGCAACATCCTTCAGGGATTGGGTGCTCGAGCTTCTGCTTGCCTTTGCAATTCATTAAGAGCTAGCATCCTTGGCATCAACCTCAACCTTCCCTTAACTCTTGCCGTCAACACAACTCTCAATACTTGTGGACTGCCCAACATTGGACTTCGTCAATGTCTGTAAATTCGACCCTTTGTTGAATGTGTGAGTGACATATATCATAATTTTCATTTTGTTTTAGTGTTGGAGGGAGGATTACCTACCCTTCATCACCCTTTCCTTATCCTTATCCTTATGTTTAAATAAAACTCATGTCACTCTTTTTTATATCAAATATCTTCTCTTTTTAACACACTTTCCTGCATCCTATATAATTCTTCAAACTAAACACAATAATCTAACTCAAACTTATCTCTTAAACAATTACGTCAAATCTACTATAAAAAATAAACATAAAGTCTAGACAATTGAAAAGTGTACGCACAATGACTATCTTTACTCTTGATATTTTCCCTTTTAGCAGTCACTCTTCAAATTCAAAAGTGATTCTTGCTTGCCAAAGATACCTACAAGAAAAGATCAAGAAGCAAAGATTTGGCTTCCTTATGAATTTGGGTCCAATGATGTTAGTAAGAACCTTATAAACTTTAGGAATCCTACAACCAATGTTCTTGAACCCTACAAGAACAAGACACACCTAGTCGAAAAACTTTATTTCAGCACACACAACTCTTCAAGAAACTCTATCAAGAAGAGACTTACAACAACACTTTACAATGAAAAGAATGATGAAATGAACACACCTGGAAAGAGAATGCAGAAATCTGACTAGACCAGTAGAACAGATTGCCCAAACTGTGACAACCCCTATAACCAAGCTTAGAACAACAAGCACACTTTCTCGTTTGAAAATTCTTTAGAGATCACGTGCTAAAACTCTGAAAACTCTCAATCTCTGTTTTAAACTTGTTTTCCTAACTCACTTTTTAGTGAGTTATAACTCTCTTTATATAAGAAATGATTTATAACAGAATTTCAAAAAACAGTTTAACAAACTGTTATAAGAAGAACAAATTAAAGTTATAATGAATAGATTTATTTTCAAAAAGATAAGAAAGATTGTTGAACAGAAGAAAATGATGACATAAAAGGCTGACCCAAGATACTTGATGCAGAAAGCAAAGTTATAAAAAACTTTTAAAGAACAAGGCATCAGTTTGAAAAAGAATCTTTTCATTTAAGAAAGAACATATTGATAAGAACAAATTCATTTTCTGTGCAGTAAAGCATATTTGGCAAAACATGAAAAAAAACATTTTAGAAAACGTTGTGCTTGATCTTATCATCTTGATAAGGGTTAAGAGATGGGTCACATGGCAAAAAGCTCACTTTAAACATACTCTAAACTATACACAAGACTATCCAAATACACATACAATCTTCAAAGCAGAACACACAATTCTTCATCAAACACATTGACTTGAAGGAGCAGTATCCATCTTCAACAAGTATGAATGATATGGGATGGATTAATGAAGATTATGCACGTTCTACTTATGGAAGGGAATAATATGCTTGAGGTAATATACTTTAGATAATACTCACATGTATAACATGTACAGCGTAGTTGTCGTCCTTAGTTAGTGACACAAGTAATAAAAATTTTCTTCATTATTGCTAAACCAATGCAGTTAGAAAACACTGAAACAATTATTAACTTAGAGAGAAGGTTGTGAAATTGCAAAACACTTTACGATAAGGCACTTAATTAATGTTGAAATATTTTAGGACTTAGCCATAAACATCCAAGCCTTATTTTAAAAAGTGAGACTTGAATTCCCACCTATGGTGTTACCAAACCATCTTATTCCTATTCTACCCAAAATAAGTTATCCTATGAATTACTAGTTTATGCAATTTTTTATGTTACTTTTATCATACGGGAAGACTTTATTCTATATCTTTTTTACTCTTTTTTTTTTATTCTTTGTCTTGTTTTCTTAAAAACTCTTCTTCAACACTACAAGAAAAAATATTTTAGAAACTATTTTGCTTTGTGCACTATGGATATTTGCTCCTATTAGTCTCGAGCTAAGTCAACCATAGCCTCAATACCATGAACCACCAACCAAATCAATGAAATTGGTGTATTCCTCAAACTAATTCTTCCTTTGTCTATTAATATGTTTACGCTCCCGATTAATAAATATACTAAATTTTGGATTAGATTTTCTAAACTTGGTTTGAGTTTTTAGAAAATTAATGTATTTTTTCTTTTTAAAATTGTGTTAGAATTGTCAGAAATCCAACAAATATTTTTTGAATTGGACACTTTATGGATACATGTCCGACGAGTGTCATACGAGTATCGATGTCCAATACGTGTATCCAACACTGACACGTCGTTTAAGAGGAGTTTCTGAGCTTCATATGGACCAACACTAAATATAACAAGAAAAATGGTATAAGAAACCTGCCTAATATTTAATGTCGATGATGATGATGAAGACTATTTCTGTTGGTTATTAATTCTGATTTTATTATTATTAATTCTGATTTTATTACCCTTAAACTATTTTACCGTTATTATTGCATTAATGGTCAGTTTACAAGCCTGTTAGTATTCCTATTTTATAGCTTATAGTAATTTTAATTTTATTATATATATATATATATATATATATATTATTGAAGTAAATCAAAATGAAAGAGATCAGTTCAGCAGTTTTGCAATCTTGTGCAATTACCTTCATTCAGTTTCTACAACCTTTTGCTTTCTCTTATTTCCTTCAATTAGTTCCTACAACTGGTATCAGAGCCAGTCTGTTATCATGAACTCTATCCAATTATCAGTCCCTATCCTTGATGAAAAAAATTACAATCATTGGTGTGTGCAAATGAGAATTTTGTTTGATTATCACGAGTTATGGGATGTCGTTGAGAGTGGAGTGTCTGCATTAGCTGCTAATGCAACTGAGGCGCAACGAGTAGCGCATCGTGATAAGAAGAAGAAGGACAATAAGGCTTTATAGCTCATCCATCAAGGGATGAATAATGAGACGTTTGAGCAGATAGAAGGAGTAACAACTGCAAGTGAGGCTTGGATCATTTTGTCAACCAATTATAAAGGTGATGACAAGATCAAGAGGGTGCGTCTTCAAACCCTAAGACGCCAATATAAATTGTTGTAGATGGAAACCACAGAGACTATTGATGTCTATATAAATAAAGTTCTTGCCTTGACAAATCAGATGAAGACCAATGGTGAAACACATTCGGAGCAGGAAAAGGTGGAGAAGATTTTGAGATCTTTAACTCCCAGATTTGAACATGTTGTTGCCGCAATTGAAGAGGCCAATGACATTTCAAAAATGACAGTTAGGTAATTATCAGGTTCCCTACGAGCGCATGAGCAGCGGATGAATGACAATAAGATTGAAAAACCAATTGAACAGTATTTACAAGCACAAGCCTCAATTGGTAGCTCCTACCATGAACATGATACTTATTCTAGCAAAGGTCGTGGTGGTCAGAATCATGGAGGCGCTGAGCAAAACAACTTTGGTTCCAATGATAATCCAAGTTCAAATAACTATTGTGCGGAGAACGTGGTCGCGGAGGACGAGGAGGCTTTTCTAATAAATCAAATGTGAAGTGTTATAACTGCCATAAACGCGGCCATTATGCAAATAAGTGCAGATCAAAAGGTGATAATTATGCTGCCAATTGTGCTCAAGAAGATAGTAATCACGCACAAGATGAAGAGGATCATGCAGTACTAATGGCAGCCACATCAAATGAAACTCCAAACAATCAGACTTGGTATTTGGATACAGATTGCACAAATCATATGTGTGGTCAGAAGGAGCTATTTGCAGATTTGGATGACTCATTTCGCACAAAAGTAAAATTCGATGATGACCGGTTCGTTCTGGTGACTGGAAAAGGGCAAATTCTTATCACATTGAAGAATGGTGATCACAGGTACACCCATGATGTTTTTGATGTACCTGATATGAAAAGTAATCTGTTGAGTATGGGACAGCTAGCCGAAAAGGGTTACATGATGCACATAGTTGAAAATAAATTCTCACTTTTTGATAAAAAAGGTAATATTATTCTTAAAACCTTTTTATCAAAAAACTACATGTTTCCAGTAGATATGGGTGATTTCAAGTGCTTGAATGCAATAGTGAATAATGAATCGTGGTTATGGCGTTTACACTTTGGGCACTTAAATTTTCAGAGTTTGGAAAATCTATCCAAATGAAATTTAGTGAATGGTTTACCCCATATTCATCACCCTGATCAATTGTGTGAGGCTTGCATTTTTGGAAAGAATCACAGGATACCATTTGTTAAGGAACCTTGGCATGCGAAATTTCCTTTGGAGCTTGTTCATACAGATATTTGTGGCCCGATGAACATATCATCAGTTGGAGGTAATAAGTACTTTTTAACCTTTATTGATGATTTTTCAAGGAAAACCTGGATTTATCTATTGAAAAGCAAGGATGAGGTATTCCATTGCTTTAAGATATTTAAAGCATTTGTTGAAAGAGAGAGTGGCAGACTAATTAAGATGGTGCGTAGTGATGGACGGGGTGAGTACAAGTCTAATGAGTTCAAGAGGCACTGTGAAGAACTTGGGTTGCAACATAAAATATCCCTACACACCTCAACACAACGGAGTTGCTGAGAGAAAGAATAAAACAATCATGGACATGGCGAGAAGCATGCTTAAAGCGAAAGGTATGCCAAATTATTTTTGGACTAAGGCCGTAACATGTGCGGTATATTTTATAAACAGATCACCCACTCGGAGTGTTCCTAACACAACTCCGATTGAGGCATGGAGTGGATTCAAACCCAATGTGCAACACTTGAAGGTATTTGGGTCAATTACTTATGCTCATGTCCCCAAAGCAGCAAGATTGAGGTTGGATGATAAGGCAGTGAAGACCATTTTCATTGGATATAAGCATGGGAGATACAAACTGTACAATCCAATGACAAAGAAGGTGATTGTTAGTCGTGATGTTACATTTGCCGAAGATGAGAAATGGCAATGGAATGCAGCAACTGAAATGAATTCAAAAAAATAATATATTTATGTTTTGAACGATGATGTGGAAGATGAAGTCACTTTTGAAGCACTTGTAGTTCAACATGAATTTGTAATTCAACCTGAAGTTGCAACTCCAATTGCAACTATGATGAAGCGACCAAGAAGACAACAATGAAAACCTGTACACCTTCAAGATTGTGAAGTAAATCTTGATGATGAAGTTGATGACAATGGAGATTTGGTTCACTTTGCTTTCTTTGCATATTCAGAACTTGTGAGACTTGCAGATGTCATTCAACACCCCAAATGGCAAAAGGTTATGAATGAAGAATTGATGACGATTGAGAAAAATAATATCATGACTCAAATTGGTTTTAATCTAGATGTTCCAATTAAGATTTATGTTGCCAATGTCTCTGCAATTAATCTTGCAAAGAATCCTGTTTTTCATCAAAGAAGTAAACACATTGATATTCGATTGTGAGACCAAGTTGGGAAGAACATGATCAAATTGGAATATTGCAGATCATAAGATCAGATTGCATATATTTTCACTAAGCCATTGAAGAGATCGATGTTTTCATCAAGTTAAGAGATATGTTGGGCATGAAGGTTGTTCCAAATCAGAATTAAAGGAGGATGTTGGTTATTAATTCTGATTTTATTATTATTAATTATAATTTTATTACCCTTAATTTATTTTACCGTTATTATTGCATTAATGGTCAGTTTACAAGCCTGATATTATTCCTATTTTATAGCTTACAGTAATTTGTAATTTTATTATATATATTATTGAAGTAAATCAAAATGAAAGAGATCAATTCAACAGTTTTGCAATCTTGTACAATTACCTTCGATCAGTTTCTACAACCTTTTGTCTTCTTTTATTTCCTTCAATTAGTTTCTACAATTTCAATTACTTATAAGTTATAACCTTGATTGTAAACTTTAACGAACTTAATTGTTTAAATAATTGCAGGAAGCTGACCAAAATGCTATTCCAATTCTTATATATATAAACTAGGTATGATAAAATAATTTCTTTAAAAACTTAAATACGTACTTTTAAGTTCGAAAAATATGAATTTGTTTTAATTTTAGTTATTATGAATTTGTATGCTATTTTTAGTTATGAACTTTTCTTCTAAGTACTTTCTTTCCTTATCATTAGGTTAGTTCTAAAAATGAAAAATATAATATAATAAGCAACATTTTAAATTAAAATAATTAGATTAATTTAAAATACATTAAAGATTAAGTACAAGCTCATTATAACCTTCAATGTTAAGTCATAAATGATATGATATATGAATAAATTGTTGAAGATGGTTGCTGCCCCTTCAAGACATGTGTTTGATGAAGACTTCTATGTACAATTCATGTATATTTCCTTTTGCTTTAAGTGTGTCTTAGGTAGTGTTTTGAGGTTGTTTAAGAGTGGGCATTTTGCTGAGTAACTCACCTCCTACCCTGGCCATGTGGTAAGAACAAGCATAAGGTTTCTTAAACTGTTTTTCACATGTTTTACAAAAAACACGTTTACTGCATAAAAATAAATCTGTTCTTTTCTAAATAAACATATTCATTTTTAAACTGATGCCTTGGCTAAGTCTTGTGAAAATTAGATTTTGTGCATCAAGTATTTTGACTAAGTCTTCTACCTTTCAAAACGACTATGTTTTAAATAGTAAAGCTTTCTCTGTTTTCGTTTTGAAAAATAAATCTGTTCATATGTAAATGAATAGATTCTTTTTGACTCTGGTGCCATGGCTATCTTAAACGGTTTTCAGTTTTGTCCCTGCACCAGAATAGCTGACTAAGTCTCCTCACATAACAAATTCTCTAACTGCTTTTGAAAATAAATCTGTTCACTTTATTTTCAATCTGTTCATTTTATAACAGCTTTAACTGTTTTTCAAAAATCTGTTATAAGTTGGTTTTCTATAAAATGAAAACTTGTTTCTGAGTTTAAACATCGATCATACAATTGTAAAAACAAGTTTTGCATCAGAGAATTGAGGATTTACAAGGAATTAGCATCTGTTCTTAGAAGATTTCAAAAATCACAAAGTGCTTGTTCTTGTTTGGTTCCAAAAGCTTGGTGTGAGGTGCTGCTACTGTTCTAGCAATTTGTTCTACTGGTTTAAGGCAGATTTCTGCATCCTCAATCAGGTCTAGTCGTTTCACTTTTCTTTTCTTGTAAAAGTTTGGTTGTACACTCTTCTTGATAGGTTTTCTTGAAGAGTGTGTGTGCTGAAATAGGGTTTTTCAGCAAGTGTACCTAAGTTCTTGTAGGTTTCAAGAACAGTGGGATTTGTGTTTGTTTGAAGTGTGATTTAGTGAATTTCACCTTGGTTTAAGTGAAGACTGGATGTAGCTCAGTTGAGTGAACCAGTATAATTGCCTTGTGTTCATTCTCCCTTAATCTCTGCACTTAAATTTCTGCATAACTGATAAAACAACAAAGAAATAAATTTGTTCAATCAATAATAAATTTGTTCTTTCTGGGCTCGGTTCATACTGTTCTTAATTTCTGGAAAACTGTTTGATTTCAAGAAGAACACTTATAATTTGTTAAAAGCCACTGGAACAGGTTGATTTTAAAGGTTACTCAATTAATTGTCAAGCTATTAATTGAACCTTAATCACTTTGCTTGGAATTGAAGGTTGTTGTTTTGTGATTCATTGTGTTTCATTCTAATATCAGTGTGTGTGCATCTGAAAAATCTATCTGCATAATCTTGTGATTAACCTTGTTGTATAAACATTCTTCAAACACACAAACAGTGCCAAAATAAATCTGTTCATTTTCACATAAATCGATTTATTTTCTGTAAACGGTGTTAAACACTGTTTCTGCGAGAAAGTTTTAAAAGGTCAATTCACCCCCTCTTGAACTTTGACACTATTAAACCCAACATAAATAATCTATTATAAATAATAATTTTATTAATAATAATGAATATTATAAATTTTTCATCAATCTAATCTTAATTTGCAAAAGTATATATATATATATATATATATATATATATATATATAAGAGATAATAGATGTTGAGCCACACGACTCACTAGATGTATTCTGAAGCAAAGGATTTTGACCAATTATGCAGGTGCAGATTCGGTGAAGGCCATTGTAATGTGGTGTTCATTTATGTATGTTATGGCTTTATGCTTTTTATGTGTAATCATTTATCCTGGTTTTAGTTATGTAGTAAATGTTGAAGATGGTCTGGTTCTATAACTATTTTTTTTAGGGGAGTTGAACTATATGGGTGAGTTTTAGGATTATTTTCTTTATGTTCTAAGTGTATAGGTAACTGGTTTTTGTATATCTTTTATCTTTTATTTATTTTTATTCTTTGTTGATAAAATTGCCGACAAAAAAAATTCCTTTGTTGATAAAAAAGTTAGATCATGCTAGATTGTTTACTAGTCTCGAACTACAAGCACATGGGTTCCCACAATAATTTTGACACAGTAAATGAAATTGTTTTTAGTTTTTATGCTCAATTTAATTTGGTGTTCTTGGTAATACAAAAGGATGTAACAAGAAAATTTGTCATTTTCTGCTAAAAAAAATGAAGTGAAAATAAAAAAAATGAAGTGAAAATGATAAAATACATGTACATTTTACATTGGGCTTTGTATATTTTACATTGGGCCACCTTATTGGGCCTTTGCTTTTCTGTTTCTCATCTCAATTTTGTTGTTTGACATGCATCTTATGAATCCAATAATATTCAGTTTTGTGCCATTGATTTACGATTCAGACTTTCCTTTTGCTTTCCTATATGTTCTTTCTCATTTATCCTGTTTAGGTCTTCTCTATTAGGTCTTCTTGGGTGATTGTTATTCCCTCATACATACAGATTACTATATACGGATAAAAATTTGTATGTAAAGTCAATGTTACAAACAGATATTTACATACAGATTTTAATCCGTATGTAAGATATTTAAAATTTAATTTAAAAAACAGAAATTATTACATACGGATATAATTTGTATATAATTTATTTCAAATTTAATTATAAAAAATTGTTACATACGGATTAAATCCGTATGTAACTTATTTCAAATTTAATTAAAAGATTAAAAAAGTGTTACATATGGATTAATCCGTATGCAATGTAAATTAAAAAAAAACTGTTATATACAGACAAAATTCATATGTAACTTATTTTAAATTTAATTAAAAAATAACTAAAAATATTATTCGTATTTATAATATTTATAATATTAATAATGTTTATAATATTAATAATAATATTATTATTAATATTTATATTAATAATAAGAGTTCAAGTTCCAATCAGAAAATGAGTAATTAAAGGAGTCTACTTTGTGTTTCATCCATAACCACAATTTCAATTGGGTTAGTTGAAAAATCTATTCCGCATATGCTATTTCACATAAACATGACATGATTCCTTTGTTTCCATTTACCCCATACAACTGTCACCCACATTTCTTTCTAAACAAAATTATAGTAAATAGAAGTTTACTAAAGCATAAACATAAATTGACATAATTAGAACAAACATAAATTTACATAAGACTAAAATTTATATCGATGTTTTTTTAGAGACATATGTATAAATAGAAGTTCCCACATGCAAGTGGTGTTGAAGCAATTCTCCATGAAATTAAATGCTTTAAATGCAATAATATTATAATTTTTTTGTTATTAAGCTTAATACATATTCTAACAAGATGAGTGTTTAACCGTTATATACTATGTAAGTTAGAAGTGAGAACGATAATACTAGTAAACAATTTTTAATTATTGAAACTCTTTACAAATTATGAAGGAAAACCAGACTTTGTAATTTTTTTTTTCAACAAAAGAATGAAATGGGATGATCTAACATTTTATACTTTTTTATAGTAAATTTGATGCAATTGTTATGAGATAAGTTTGACTTAAATTATTGTATTTAGTTTGAAGAATTATATAGGATGCAGGAAGTGTCTTAAAAAGAAAAGATATTTGATATAAAAAAGAGTGACATAAGTTTTATTTAAACATAAGGATAAGGAAAGGGTGATGAAGGGTTTAGGGTTTGATTAGAAGCATGTGGAAGAAGGAGTGGAAAAGAAAGACGGAAAACACTAAAACAAAATGAAAAGAAGAACGTAAGCATTATCATATGTGACTCAGACATTCAACATGGTGTCGAATTTACTGGCATTCACCTAATCCAATGTTGGGCAGTCCACAAGTATTGAGAGTTGTGCTGATGGCGGCAACAATTGGAACCCTGAGGTTGATGTTAAAGATTCTAGGTGTGGCATTGCATAGGCAAGCACCAACTTGAGCACCCAGCCCCTCAACGATGGTGCAGCAGGGGGAGGAAGAGGTTGGGGGCGGTGACCCCACCATAACATTCACCCAATTCAACACCTTATGTTTACCATACATTTTTATAACATCACAACTGATAATCACCTTTTTTTTCATTGGTTTGTACAGCTTGTATCCCCATGCTTATATCCAATGAAAATGGTCTTCATTACCTTATCATCCAACTTCAATCTTGTTGCCTTGGGGACATGAGCATAAGTAATTGACCCAAATACCTTCAAGTGTTGCACATTGGGTTTGAATCCGCTCCATGCTTCAATCAAAGTTGTGTTAGGAACACTCCAAGTAGGTGATCTGTTTATCAAATATACCGCACATGTTACGTCCTCAGCCCAAAAATAATTTGGCATACCTTTCGGTTTAAGCATGCTCCTCGCCATGTCCATGATTGTTCTATTCTTTCTCTCAACAACTCCGTTGTGTTAAGGTGTGTAGGAACAAGTTATGTTATGTTGCAACCCAAGTTCTTCACAGCCTCTTGAACTCATTACATTTGTACTCACCCCCTCCATCACTACGCACGATCTTAAGTAGTCTGTCACTCTATCTTTCAACAAATGCTTTAAATATTTTAAAGCATTGAAATACCTCATCCTTGCTTTTCAATAGATAAATCTAGGTTTTCCTTGAAAAATCATCAATAAAGGTTAAAAAATATTTATTACCTCCAATTGATGATATGTTCATTGAGCCACAAACATTTGTATGAACAAGCTTCAAAGGAAATTTCGCATGCCAAGGCTCCTTAACAAATGGTATCCTGTGATTCTTTCCAAAAATGCAAGTCTCACACAATTCATCAGGGTGATGAAAGGGTGATGAATATGGGGTAAACCATTCACTAAATTTCGTTTGGAAAGATTTTCTAAACTCTGAAAATTTAAGTGCCCAAAGCGTAAAAGTCATAAACATGATTCATTATTCATTATTGCATTCAAGCACTTGAAATCACCTATATGAAAATCTACTGGAAACATGAGATTTTTTTATAAAAGGTTTTAAGAATCAAATTACTTTTTTTATAAATGGGATTTTCAACTATGTGCATCACGTAACCCTTTTCGGCCAGCTGTCTCATACTCAACAGATTACTTTTCATATCAGGTACATAACATCATAGGTGTACATGTAATCACCATGATAAGAATTCGCCCTTTTCCAGTCACCGGAACGAACCTGCCATCACCGAATTTCACTTTTGTGCGAAATGAGTCATCCAAATCTGCAAACAACTCCTTTTGACCACACATATGATTCGTGCAACCTGTATCTAAATACCAAGTCTGATTGTTTCGAGTTTCATTTGATGTAGCTGTCATTAGTACTACATGATCCTTTTCATCTTGTTCGTGATTACAGTCTTCTTGAGCACAATTGGCAGCATGATTATCACCTTTTGATCTGCACTCATTTGCATAATGGCCGCATTTATGATAGTTATAACACTTCACATTTGATTTATTATACATGTCTCCTCGTCCTCCGCGACCACGTTCTCCGCGCCAAGAGTTATTTGAACTTGGATTGTGATTGGAACCAGTGTTGTTTTGCTAGAATAGCTACCACCATGTCCCCGTCCTCTGCCTCGTGAACTACCGTGTTTATGATAGGAGCTACCAATTGAGGCTTGTGCTTGTAAAGCCTGTTCAATTGGTTTTCCAATCTTATTGTCATTCATCCGCCGCTCATGCGCTCACAGGGAACCGGACAATAACCTTAATGTCATTGTTGAAATGTCATTCGCCTCTTCAATTGCGGCAACAACGTGTTCAAATCTGGGAGTTAATGAAGGAAGAGGTCATTCACCTTCACATTTGAAGTTCTTCCTTCTAGTCTTCTCAAAATTAAAAGAAGACATAAAATAAAGATGAGGCCCAGGCCCAAAGCCCAAGAAGGCCAAAGCCCAAGTCCATCCCATGAGGGGCAAGGCCAAGCATTAAATAAAAGAGCATCATTTGATTTACTCTTGTATAGTTGTAGGAGGTGTGGATATTAAATAAAGGAGTGTGAATATGTAAAATAAAGTCACATTATCCATGTGACTTAGGAGAGTAGGTGTAGGTGTAGTTTTTAGGAGGTGTCATAGTAGAAAAAGGTCACACCTCCCATGTGACTTGTTTTTTGTGGGAATTTCAAATGAGTTTTATTTGAATTTTCCCACATATTTTCCAGCACCCTCACACTATAAATAGAGGTGTGGGCTCTTGTAAAATTCATATTGGAATTTGGCTATAGAGAAACTCTACTCAAATTGAGAGAGAATTGCGAGAACTTTGTCTTCTCCTACACCTTGTCTTATCTTGAGTGCCTTGGTTCTCTCAAGTGGCGGCACTTGCTCACTTATCTTGGAGCCTTTCACACTCCAAGTGGCGTGACCACCAACCAAGCTCTTCATCCTCATAAGTTCTTCTCTTCTTCATCTTTTCATTTCATCTACATGTCATACGAAATTTCTAAACATGTTTAGCTTCTTTATGTTCGGCGTTTCACCTTACTTCTAGCTTTGCTTCGGTTCTTCTTCCTTTGCTTTGTTTTTGGTTCGGTACTTTTCAATTTTAAGCAATTCTATTTGGTTCATTTGCTTTTATACACATTTTAATCAGTTCAATTGGCAATAAATGGATATTCCATGTGAGTTTGGTGTTTGGTGCAAGTTTTGGTGAGTTCTTGAAACATAGAACATTGATCCAATTCTATTAAAAGTGTCTATTCTTTCTCCAACTCAAGTTGATTCCATAGAATGTCAAAGAATCATTCATATCTAGCTAGTGGAATCATATCAGTTGAAGACCTCAAAATCTTCTTCACCTTTGTCTACTCCGAATGTGTTTCACCATTGGTCTTCATCTGATTTGTCAAGGCAAGAACTTTATTTATATAGACATCAACAGTCTCTGTGGTATTCATCTGCACCGTTCATATTGGCATTTTAGGGTTTGAAGACGCCCCCTCTTGATCTTGCCATCACCTTTATAATTGGTTGACAAAATGATCCAAGCCTCACTTGTAGTTGTTGCTCCTTCTATTTGCTCAAACGCTCGTCATTCATCCCTTGATGGATGAGATACAAAGCCTTCTTCTCCTTCTTCTTTTGGTCACGATGTGCTACTCGTTGCGCCTCAGTTACATTATCAGCTAATTCAGACACTCCACTCTCAACGACATCCCATAACTCATGATAATCAAACAAAACTCTCATTTGCACACACTACCAATTGTAATTTTTTCCATCAAGGATAGGGACTGATAATTGGGCAGAGTTCATGATAACAGACTGACTGTGGTTGGTGCTCTGGTTTATGCCCATTTCCTCTAGTCGGGTCTTTCTGTGTATGGGCGTATTTTTTTTTATCAGTAAAGAATAAAATTAAATTTAAGAGAGACATTTTAGTGTTTCAATCTTTACAAAAAAAAACTCATCAACCACATAATAAAGAAGACATTCAATACAACACAATCAAGAAAGAAAGAAAAAATTGGTGTGTCGTGGTTGCTGCATAATTATGCAGAAAATACTGGAAGCAGGGCCTAACTTGAAACCATATTGTGTATGGGCGTATGTGTATTGATGTGATTCCACTAGCCACATAGAGAATGATTCTTGACATTCTTAGGAATCACCTTGAGCTGGACATTATTTAGGCACTTTTCTTAGAGTTGGATCAATGTTCTAAGACAAGAACTCACCAAAAACTAGTACCAAATCCCAAACTCATTTGGATGTTCCACATATTGTCAAATTGAACCAAAAGAAATGGAGGAAAGGCAAAAACACTAATTAACAAAACAAAACAGCAAGGTACTGAATCAAAATGCTGGAATTGAAGAAGAAAAGATGAAGAACAGCCAAGAACACAAACGAACCATAGCTACACATTAACAAGCTGAAATTGCCGAACCAAAACAACTAGGAAACAAGCTAAGACAAGGAAATTAACAAGAGAAGAAAGGAAGGAGAAGAGAATGCTCATGAAGATGGAAGAAAGGTTGGATGATCACGCCACTAGAAGTATGGATGCTCCTAGATCAGTGTGCAAGCCGCCAGTTGAGGAAACCATGATCCTTCAAGATAAGACTAGAGAAGAAGGCTCAAAGCTCTCCAATGCTCTCTCAAAATTTGAGTATAGTTTCTTTAGTATAAATCCAAGTCTGAAAAATACAAAGAGAGCACCTCTATTTATAGCCTAAGGTGCTGAAAAACAAAGCTAAGAGAATTCAAAATTCCCTCCTAAACCTATTTAAAACCGGCGCCTAAACCATGCATGAGGAAGGTGTGACCTCTTCCTTCACTTTGGCACCTCCTATTCTACTCCTACACCTATCTACTAATACACCCCCCCCCCCCTCCTAAAGCTCCTAACTAAAGCCTAAAAGATGCTATAACAAAAGAGGTTTCTAATGTTTCCCTCTAAGCACCTTCAGCTAAAGAAATTACAAAAAGAGAAAATAAATGTCCCCTAGCTCCTAAAGCTTTGAACATGCTTCTTGTAATCCTTTGAGGTGGGCTTTGACCTCCATGGGCGTCCTCCATTTGTGCCTCTACCTCTTCTTGATCTTGTTGATTGGCCTCCATGTCCTCTTGAGCTTGATCTCCATCATACTCCCCGAGTTGGAGAGAATTCGACCACAAATTCTGGAGACCTACAGAAAAAGGAGTTAGATCGCTGACATTAAAAGTATGACTACCTAAGAATGTATCAGGCATATCTAACTCATAAGCATTGTCATTAATCCTCTTGAGGACTTGGAAAGGTCCATCCCCTCGAGGCATTAGTTTGGACTTCCTTTGAGTAGGAAAACGATCCTTCCTCAAGTGAAGCCAAACCCAATCGCCCTCATCAAACAACAATGCTTTTCTCCTTTTATTGGCAAGTCCAGCATACTTGCCAACCTTCTTCTCAATTCTCTTCTTGATGTCTTTATGCAAAGTTTCCACAAAAGAAGCCTTTTCATCCCCATCTTTGCACAAGACATCTCCAAGAAGGGGAATAGGAAGAAGATCAAGAGGTGTTAGGGGATTAAACCCATAGACCACCTCAAAAGGAGAATGTGAGGTTGTAGAATTTACTACACGATTATATGCAAACTCAACATGGGGTAGTAAATTCTCCCACACTCTAGGATTCCCCGAAATAAAACATCTCAATAGTTGTCCTAAAGTTCTATTCACCACCTCGGTTTGACCATCAGTTTGTGGGTGGCAAGTGGTAGAAAATAAAAGCTTAGTCTCAAGCTTGCCCCACAAGGTCTTCCAAAAGCGACTCAAGAATTTAGGATCTCTATCGGACACTATAGACCTAGGAATCCCATGTAAGCGAACCACTTCTTGGAAGAAGAGGTTTGCAATATGGCATGCATCATCCACTTTGTGGCAAGGAATAAAGTGAGCCATCTTTGAAAAAAGATCCACTACCACAAAAATGGAGTCCTTTCCCTTTGATGTCTTGGGTAAGCCTAAGATGAAATCCATAGATATATCTACCCAAGGCATTGAAGGGATAGGAAGAGGAGTATATAGACCATGGGGATGCATTTTAGACTTAGCTTTGCGGCAAGCTATGCATTTATCACACAAACTATGAACATGTTTATGCATATGAGGCCAAAAGAAATGTTCATGCAACACATCCAAAGTTTTAGCAACCCCAAAATGTCCCATTAAACCCCCCTCATGAGCTTCTCTAACAAGAGATAATCTAATAAAGCATTGAGGAACACAAAGACGTTTTCCTTTAAAAAGAAAGCCATCTTGAATAAAAAAGTCTTTGTGTCCTCCCTTAAGACACTCTTGATAGATGAGAGAAAAATCAAGGTCATCATGATAAAGTTCCTTAATGTGATCAAAACCAAGATATTGAGAGGTTAAAAGATTTAGCAAAGTGTATCTTCTAGAAAGAGCATCCGCCACAATATTTACTTTGCCTTGCTTGTGTTTGATCACATAAGGAAATTGTTTAATGAATTCCACCCACTTAGCATGCCTCTTGTTAAGTTTGTTTTGGCTTTTCAAATATTTAAGAGATTCATGATCACTATGTATCACAAACTCTTTGGGAAAAAGATAGTGTTGCCAAGTAAACAAAGCCCTAACAAGTGCATATAATTCCTTATCATAGGTGAAATAATTGAGATGACTTCCCTTCAATTTCTCACTAAAATAGGCTATGGGGTGGCCCTCTTGAAGGAGAACAACCCCAATACCTATGCTTGAAGCATCACACTCAATCTCAAATGTCTTAGTGAAATTAGGAAGGGCCAAGATAGGAGCATTTGTCAATTTTTCTTTCAAAGTGTCAAAAGCATTTTGTTGTGCTTCTCCCCAATGAAAAACCACATCCTTTTTCACTATGTCATTGAGTGGTGCGGCAATGGTACCAAAGTTTGGGACAAATCTTCTATAGAAAGAAGCAAGTCCATGAAAACTTCGGACCTCATTTAAAGATTTCGGTGTAGGCCAATTTTGAATGGCCATCACCTTTGTTTTGTCCACATGGACCCCTTTACAACTCACAACAAACCCTAGGAATTCTATATGATCAAGAGCAAACATACATTTAGCAAGGTTAGCATACAAATGTTCCTTCCTAAGCGTTTCTAAAACTTGCCTAACATGCAACCTATGGTCATTCAAAGATAAGCTATAAATGAGAATGTCATCAAAGTAAACAACAACAAACTTACCAATGAAAGGTCTAAGAACATGATGCATGAGGCGCATGAAAGTACTTGGTGCATTAGTTAGGCCAAAAGGCATGACTAACCACTCATATAAACCAAATTTGGTCTTAAAAGTCGTCTTCCATTCATCACCCGGTTTGATACGGATTTGATTGTAGCCGCTTTTAAGATCAATCTTTGAAAGGATTTTGGAACCATGTAATTCATCCAACAAATCATCTAGTCTAGGTATGGGATGCCTATACTTAATTGTTATGTTATTGATGGCCCTACAATCCGAACACATTCGCCATGTGCCATCCTTTTTTGGCACTAAGATGATAGGTATAGCACAAGGACTCATGCTATCTTGCACCCACCATTTATCAATCAAAGCCTCAACTTGTTGGCGAATTTCCTTGGTTTCACTTGGATTGGTCCTATATGCTGGACGATTTGGTAAAGAAGAGCCCAGTATCAAATCAATTTGGTGTTCAATCCCTCTCAAAGGTGGAAGTCCATTTGGAGGATCTTGAAACACATCTTGGAACTCTTCTACCAAATTTTCCAAGCAATGAGGACTATCAACAAGTGATTCTACTCTAAGAGTTCTAGGGATGGCTAAGAAAAGAGGATGATGAGCCACTATTTCCCTTTCAATGTCACGCCTAGACACAAGGAGTGTAGGCTTAGAACTCTTATCTTTTTTATCTTTTTCACTCTCCCTCTTTTTCTTCATGATAACTTGGTCCTCATGGACTTCTCTTGGAGAGAGAGATTTTAAAGTAACCTTGTGACCATGGAATTCAAAAGATAGTTTATTGGTAAAGCCATCATGTAAAACTTTTCTATCAAATTGCCAAGGCCTTCCCAAAAGAACATGAGTGGCTTCCATGGGCACAACATCACATAATACCTCATCTTTGTATTTTCCAATGGAGAAATGGATGAGGACTTGTTTATTAACAATTATTTCTCCTACTTCACTAAGACATTGTAATTTGTAGGGCTTTGTATGAGAGATAGTAGGCAATCCAAGCTTATCTACTATTCTTGTACTAGCCACATTTGCACAACTACCCCCATCCACTATCAAGGAACAAATGTTGTTTTGAATAAGACATCTTGTATGGAAAATATTTTCCCTTTGACTTTCATCAAAAGGTTGTGAAACTTGTCCAAGAAGTCTTCTCACAACTAACAAGTCCCCTTCAAGTGGACATTCGCTCTCTTCCTCACTAGATGCATGAGAATGCAATGAATGCTTAGGAGAATCCGAATCATGCTCACTAACTACAATGCCCTCATGCATGTACATACTTCGTTTGGAAGGACAATTTGCAGCTATATGACCATAACCCATACATTTAAAGCATTTAGTATTGAATGTTCTAGTGGGAGACTTAGGTCTAGAAGTAGATGGCTTAGTTTCCTTGGGTTTGAAAGAAGAATCTTTGGAAGGATGTTTAGAAAAAGAATTTTTGTTTCTCCAAGACTTGGAGTAGTATCCATCATTGGAAGCATTTTTGAAAGAGTTTTTCTTAGCAAGTTGAGCTTCCACCTTCATTGCAAGATGAACTAAAGAGCCCAATGATGAATACTCTTGTAACTCAACAATGTCTTGAATATCCTTCCTAAGACCACTCACAAACCTAGCAATCATAGCTTCCTCACTTTCTTCTAATTCAATTTTAAGCACAAGCGTCTCAAGCTCCTTATAATATTCATCCACATTTAGCGTGCCTTGTTGAAACTGTTGGAGTCTCAACATGAGGTCTTTCCTAAAATGTGGGGGCACAAACCTAGCGCGCATATGATCCTTTAAAGAGTTCCAAGAGTCCACGGGAGGACCCTTGTGATAGATAATGTCCTTTACAATTCCATGCCACCATTTCATGGCATAATCACTAAACTCTAGGGTGGCTAGCTTAAGCTTATGCTCATCTTGGATCTCATGGATCTCAAATATTTGTTCACACTTAGCCTCCCAATCTAAATATACATTAGGATCACTAGAGCCATTAAAACAAGGTAGCTTGACCGAAGGAAGCCTTGACTTTGCATCATGATAGAAGCCATTGTCGTAGTGAGTTCTTTCCCCTTGGTGATGATGTCTTTGTCCATGGACTTGGGGTGGAGTTCTCCTTCTCCTATGCTCATCTTCACGGCCAAAATCATTGGAAAAAAACTCTTGTTGAAGGTCTATGATGCTCATCATGAATTGAAGGAGATGGTCTATCTTGTTGCACCTCCATCTTTTGCAATTTCTCCTCCAACCGTCTAATGGTTCTTTGAGCTTCATGTAATTCACCAAGGATTGAAGCTTTGGAAGGAGAATTCTGCTTGTATGATGCATCACTTGAAAATCCAGCCATTTTGGAAATGAAAAACAGCAAACACACAAAAACAGCAAACAAGTTAAGAAACAAAAATTAGCAAAAACAGTGAGTGTTTTAAGCCAAAATGCCGAAGTGAAATGAGGCAGAAAAAATAGGTCACTCTCAAAGAAATAATGTCCTTGCACCAATCTGATCTTGAGGCCTTGGAATCCTCAAATGAAAGATGTCAAAGCAAGCACACCAATCTCAAAAGCAACCACCACAAAACCAATGAAACAATAAAGACAAACAAGAAAAGGTATAAGCAAGGAAAGGTAATTGCAAAAGGAAAACTATATGTAAGACAAACTCAAAGAGTAAGAATGAAAGACAATCAAGAAAATAAAGAACTCAATGAGAAAAGTAGGCACACAAAAGAATACTTAAGGAAAAGCACTAGAGTAGATGAAGAAAACAAAAATTTAGCTACTGGAAAAAAAAATTTAATGCAAACTGTGCTTGATATTCACTGATTTAACTGGAATGATGTAGGGCGAACTGGATTATGAAATTTAAACCACAGAAACTTCAAGATGTTAACTCAATAATGGCACTGGAATCAATTAAAAACAGCAAGCCAATTAATTGAGATAAATTTTTTAAAATCGCTGTCAGATTACCGTATTCTTTTCGGCAGAATTGTACACTTTTTTTATTTTATTTATCATTTTTTGTGTACTTTGAATTTTTGAATGATTCTTTTTTCTACTCTTTTCTAACACTTTGAATATCACAAATCCAGATTTTCAGAATTTTCCAGTGAGTAAATCAATTGTAATAAGGAAAAACAGTAAGCACTTGTTTTTAGAAACAGAGGAATCCTAATAGGAATAAAAAACAGAATTATGAACTAGCAAAGACATAATGGAAAATGATGTATTGGAACTTGTATAGGTCTAGAATACAAGTATGAACTCAATTCTAAAAAGAAAATGCACAAAGGATCAATATCAATTCAGAAAATTATATGACACTAAAGCAAGAAACAATAAAAAACAATAAAAGTACTACTAGAAGTAATGACAATTATGGACTAACATGACTAAGACAAAACTTGACATGATTACAAAATTAAAAGACATATGACAAAAAGTAACAACAAGTGAAAGGAAGCTTAAGGTAAACTCTAGAAAGGAGAATGCCATTCCAAAAGAGCAACCATACTCATATGAATAATGAGTGCCATAAACCTTTTCACAAGCACTTGGTGTAACAAAAGAAAGACAGCAAGAAAACTCAATTAATACCTAAAACAGAAACTTAAATTGCAAGAAAATTAAAGAGCTCTTGAAATTAAAGTACACACAACTCAACAATTAAACAAGAAGAACCTAAGACTCATGATACCACATGATGTGATTCCACTAGCCACATAGAGAATGATTCTTGACATTCTTAGGAATCACCTTGAGCTGGACATTATTTAGGCACTTTTCTTAGAGTTGGATCAATGTTCTAAGACAAGAACTCACCAAAAACTAGTACCAAATCCCAAACTCATTTGGATGTTCCACATATTGTCAAATTGAACCAAAAGAAATGGAGGAAAGGCAAAAACACTAATTAACAAAACAAAACAGCAAGGTACTGAATCAAAATGCTGGAATTGAAGAAGAAAAGATGAAGAACAGCCAAGAACACAAATGAACCATAGCTACACATTAACAAGCTGAAATCGCCGAACCAAAACAACTAGGAAACAAGCTAAGACAAGGAAATTAACAAGAGAAGAAAGGAAGGAGAAGAGAATGCTCATGAAGATGGAAGAAAGGTTGGATGATCACGCCACTAGAAGTATGGATGCTCCTAGATCAGTGTGCAAGCCGCCACTTGAGGAAACCATGATCCTTCAAGATAAGACTAGAGAAGAAGGCTCAAAGCTCTCCAATGCTCTCTCAAAATTTGAGTATAGTTTCTTTAGTATAAATCCAAGTCTGAAAAATACAAAGAGAGCACCTCTATTTATAGCCTAAGGTGCTGAAAAACAAAGCTAAGAGAATTCAAAATTCCCTCCTAAACCTATTTAAAATCGGCGCCTAAACCATGCATGAGGAAGGTGTGACCTCTTCCTTCACTTTGGCACCTCCTATTCTACTCTTACACCTATCTACTAATACACCCCCCCTCCCTCCTAAAGCTCCTAACTAAAGCCTAAAAGATGCTATAACAAAAGAGGTTTCTAATGTTTCCCTCTAAGCACCTTCAACTAAAGAAATTACAAAAAGAGAAAATAAATGTCCCCTTGCTCCTAAAGCTTTGAACATGCTTCTTGTAATCCTTTGAGGTGGGCTTTGACCTCCATGGGCGTCCTCCATTTGTGCCTCTACCTCTTCTTGATCTTGTTGATTGGCCTCCATGTCCTCTTGTTGATTTGCGTAAGTTAGATGTATTATGTGTGTAAAAATTAAAATTAAATTAATCAAAATTTAGTATTATTTATTATTATTATTAAATTATTATTTGTATATTGAATAATAAAAGTTAGATTATTCATTTATCATATAATCTCTCTCTTAACATTGAATGTTACAGATTTTAGTATCATACGTAATTTATATATAAGAATTGGAATATCATACAATTACATAAATCTCAAAATTCTTTTATAAAAAAACTCTTGTGGTAGGAACTATGATACCCATTAGTTCAGAAATCATTAGTGGTTGGTTTCAGTGTAACATGTAGTAGTAATTTATTACCTTACCAAAGAAGGCAATTTAGAATTCATTATGAAACTGGCTGGCAGAACACGACACACATTATAACATCATAATCTTTACATTGAAACCCCTTTGGTCAGCTCTTATACAATAAATATTCACACTCAAGGTTGTATAACTTAAATAAATATTGACTATAATCACTGTGTTTTGTAAGTATAAAATAATTATATGCGCCATCAACTAATAATAAAACAATTATTAATTAATATATGACTTAGTAGAAGTTATATAAATTTTAACAAATTTGTTATACAAAATAATTACGATTAAATAATGATGTAAAATTTTGTTGTCTAATAAATTTTAAGAACCGCCGTTAAGTGTTATATTATTTAAATGAGAAGTAACATATCTATATTTGTTAAATAGTATTTATTCCCCCGTATAATATAATGATTTTTTTAATTGTCTTACTATTTTTAATCATATCAATTTTATCTTATTTGTACTAAAAAGAAATTAATGTAATCGTTTTTTTGTGAAATTCATGAAGACGACGTGTTGGTTGAAGAGGCTATATGCAGAAGTTTTAGGGCTATAAATAGTCCCTGGTGTTGAGTTGTTAATGATTGAGAATCGATCACATAGAAAAGAAAAGTGTAAGAAAGTGTTGTGACAGGAATTAGGTTTGTTAAGTGAAATGGGTTTGAAGGGTAGTGTTTGTGTTGCTCTGTTCCTCTCTCTGAATCTGCTCTCAGTCTCAATGGTGACCTCTCAAAGATGTCGTATGTATATGGCTGGGTTGAGTGCATGTTCTGGTATGTTGAATATGAGTGTTACAGTGGGGTCAACCTCCGAATGCTGCGACACCCTAGAGGGGATGGGAGTTCATGCTGGTGTTTGCCTTTGCGATGCCGCAAGAGTTAAGATCCTCATTGATATTGACAACAACTTCAACATTCCCATATTATCTCCTCCCATTAACACAATTCTCACTACTTGTGGAATGCCCCACATGGGATCTGCTCAATGTCACTAAATTCCACACCTTATTGAATATCTGAGTCACATGCGATAATGCTTATGTTGTTCTTTTCATTTTGTTTTAGTGTTTTCCGTCTTTCTTTTCCACTCCTTCTTCCACATGCTTCTAATCAAACCCTAAACCCTTCATCACCCTTTCCTTATCCTTATCCTTATGTCACTTCTTTTCTTAACTCCTTTACTTTTTTTTATAAAATATCTTTTCTTTTTAAGACACTTCCTGCATCCTATATAATTCTTCAAACTAAACACAATAATTTAAGTCAAACTTATCTCATAAACACTTACATGAAATATATTAGCTAGGTTGGATTAAATTTAATCCAATTACAAAACAATCTCAACCTAATTTATTTGAATTAGATTGTTTCATGGGTATATATATGAAGATTAAAAAATAAAATATGAAAAAGAATAAACGGTCGGAACTAATTGAAGGAAATAAGAGAAGACAACTGATTGAAGATAATTGGACAAGATTGCAAAACCATTGAGTTGATCTCATTCATTTTGATTTACTTCGATAATATATATATATATAATAAAATTACAATTATTAGAAGCTATAAGATACGAATACTAACAGGCCCGGTAAACTGACCATTAATGCAATAATAACGATAAAATAGTTTAAGGGTAATAAAATCAAAATTAATAATAATAAAATCAGAATTAATAACCAACATAAACAACTTAACAATATGTAAATTATTAATTATTTTATTTGTATTCATGTTTATGCTACAATTAATCTAAAACCAAAGTGTGTTGATGTGAAAAAGTATAAACTAGATTACAAATAAAATGGTTTTACTTCATGATAACAAAGATGTTTTCAAATAAAGATTTTCTTTTATCAACAAGAAAAAATAAAATGAATATGACTCGTTTAAGGGGTGGTTTAACTCTTATACAAAACAAAAGTGACAAAACGCCCTCTCTCCAAATAAAAACAAAAACAACAAAGCTACCTCCAACTACCTACTCCAAAGTTACCAGCTAGACAACGAAAAAACTAAGAAATAGCACGACCGCCCTATAAGCAACTTTTGATCGACTGCATACATACCAGTGGTTCTAAACACCAATCAGAGAAGAAGAAACCCACTAATGATACCTTTGAGGAAATCCAAGACCAAACATTTAATTATGCCAAGGAGAAAATTTCAAAATGAACAACTACTTCGCCATTAAAAATGTATTTATTCTTATGTCTCCATAACTCACTTACCAGCGCAATCCAAACATTACCCAAAATTAAATTAATAGATGTAGGCACATCAAGAATTTTAAACTGCATGAAATGTGAAACAAGGTTAAGAAGATTTATCGAACTCACTCCTAACCAAGCGTAGCAAAGATTCCAAACTAGCCAAGAAACTTTGCAACCAAAGAATAAATGACTTGTCAACTCCTTTTTCACCCCTCATAAGCAACAAAGGTTGCTCACAACCTAAATCTTTCGTCTCTCCAAATTGACTTTGGAGGCTATCTTGTTTTCATTCACCCTCTAGGCTATGACATGACCTGAAGCACGAGCCGTAATCCTCCAGAAGAAGTTGTACAACCGTGAGTTTTCCTCTTCTCCTGTTCCCCTAAGGAGACCGTAGGCAAACTTGACAGAAAACATTGTTGACTCGCTATCCTTCCAAACTCATTTATCCTCAAACTCCAAAGTGAGACTCAAACCGAGAACCACCTCAAGAAGCTGACCTGCATGGGCATCCTCCAAAACAAAGAGGCCCCTTCTCCAAGTTAAGTTCCACACCCACATATTATTAACCCATTCCCCACAGTCAGATAAATATGCCTCCTTATTGGCAGACAACAAAAAGAGCCCCGGGAATCTACTTTTCAAAGCGCCAGAACCCACCCAATTATCTTCCCAAAACAAAATATTTCTCTCATTTTCAACCTCCCATTTAAAACAATCTTCAAACTGTTGAAGATGGTTGCTGCCCCTTCAAGATTGTGTTTGATGAAGACTTATATGTAGTGTTTGATGAAGACTTATATGTACATTTCATCTGTATTTTGCTTTGCTTTAAGTATGTCTTAGGTAGTGCTTAGAGGTTGTCTAAGAGTGGGCTTTTTGCTGAGTAGCTCACCTCATAACCACTGGCCATGTGATAAGAACAAGCATAAGTTTTCTTAAACTATTTTTCACATGTTTTACAAAAAACACGTTTACTGCATAAAAATAAATCTGTTCTTTTCTAAATAAACAGATTCATTTTTACACTGATGCCTTGACTATGTCTTGTGAAAATTAGATTTTGTGCATCAGGTATTTTGACTAAGTCTTCTTCTTTTCAAAACGACTGAGTTTTAAATAGTTAAACTTTCTCTGTTTTCGTTTTGAAAAATAAATCTGTTCATCTGTAAATGAATAGATTCTTTTTGTCTCTGGTGCCATGTCAAGCTTAACCGTTTTCAGTTTTATCTCTGCACCATAATGGTTGACTAAGTCACCTCTCTTAACAAATTCTCTAACTGCTTTTTGAAAATAAATCTGTTCATTTTATTTTCAATCGGTTCATTTTATAACAGCTTTAACTGTTTTTCAAATATCTGTTATAAGTTGGTTCTCTATATAATGCAAACTTGTTTTCTGAGTTCAGAATCAATTCAACAATTCATACATTTGCAAAAACGAGTTTTACAGCAGAGAATCAAAGGTTTATAAAGGATTAGCATTTGTTCTTCAAAGATTTCGAAAATCACAAAGTGCTTGTTCTTGGTTTGGTTCCAAAAACTTGGTGTGAGGTGCAGCTACTGTTCTAGCAATCTTGCCTACTGGTTTAAGGCAGATCTTTGTATCTTCAGTCAGGTGTAGTCGTTTCACTTCTTATTACTTGTAATAGTTTGGTTGAACACTCTTCTTGATAGGTGTTCTTGGAAGAGTGTGTGTGTGTGTGAGCTGAAATAGGTTTTTTCAGCAAGAGTACCTAAGTTCTTGTAGGTTTCAAGAACAGTGGGAATTGTACTTGGTTGTACTGTGTTTTAGTGATTTCCACCTGTTGTTGGTGATGACTGGATGTAGCTCAGGTTGAGTGAACCAGTATAACTGCTTGTGTTCATTCTCTCTCACTCTCTGCAATTTCGTTTCTACATAATTGATAAAACAACAAAGAAATAAATCTGTTCAATTGAAAATAAATCTGTTCTTTCTGGGCACTGTGCATATTGTTCTTGGTTTCTGAAAAAGCTGTTTGAATCTGATAAGAACATATATAATCTGCTAAAAGCCATTGGAACACATTGACTGTGATAGGCTGCTCAAGAAACTGTCAAAGCTATTAATTGAACCTTGAACAATTGTTGAAAGTTGAAGCTTGCTGTTCTGTGATTCATTGTTCTTAATTTCTGGAAAATTGCTTGACATCAAGAAGAACACTCATAGTCTGTTAAAAGCCACTGGAACAGGTTGTTTGCAAAGGTCACTCAATTAATTAGCATGTTATCAATTGAACCTTAATCATTTGCTTGAAATTGAAGTTTGTTGTTTTGTGTTTCACTGTTTTTCATTCTGATATCTGTGTGTGTGCATCTGGAAAATCTATCTGCATAATCTTGTGATTAACCTTGCTGTATTAAAAGCTTTTCAAACAAAAACAGTGCTGAAATAAATCTGTTCATTTTCACATAAATCGATTTATTTTCTGTAAAACTGTGTTAAACACTGAGTTTTAAAAGGTCAATTCACCCCCCCTCTTGAACTTTGGCACTATTAAACCCAACAATTGGTATCAAGAGCTAGGACTTGTATTTTAATCAAGTTTGTTTATAATAATGTCTGAGTTTAATGTGCTTTTTGCTGAGGGTTCTGCTGTAAATAGACCACCTATGTTTAATGGAATGAATTATGCATTTTGGAAAGTTAGAATGAGAATTTTCATGGAATCCATTGATGCATTAATTTGGGAAGCTGTGGTCAATGGACCTTATGTGCCAATGCAGGTTGTCAAGGATGAACAAATGGAAAAGCCAAGATCAGAATGGAATGAGACCGAAAGGAGGAAGGCTCAACATGATCTTGTGGCCAAGAACATCATAACCTCTGCATTGACAATGGACGAGTTCTTCAGGATATCTCAATGTAAGTCAGCTAAGGAGATGTGGGAAGTCTTAGAAGTGACTCATGAGGGGACTGAAGATGTGAAAAGGTCAAGGAAACATGCACTCATCCAAAAATATGAACTGTTCAGAATGCAACCCGAAGAGAGCATTGCTGATGTGCAGAAAAGATTCACCCATATTGTGAATCACCTCACTGGCTTGGGAAAAGAATTTGACAGAGAGGAGCTCAACATAAAGATATTGAAGTGCCTCGACAGAAGCTGGCAACCAAAGGTGACAGCTATCTCTGAAAGTCGTGATCTGTCAAAGTTGGGAACTGCTGTACTGTTTGGAAAGCTGATGGAGCATGAGCTAGAGCTTAAAAGACTTAAAAAGCAGGAAACAACAGAGAGAAAACCCAAAGGTCTTGCACTGAAAGCAACTGAACTAAATGAGATCAAGGAAGAAAAAGAAGATGCTGAAGATGATGATACAATCAGCCTTCTTACAAAAAGATTCAGCAAATTCTTGAGGAAGAAAAGCAAAAATAGGAACCAGCAGAAAAGAAGGTATCCTAAACCCAATGATTCAAATTCCTCTAAATAAACTTGCTTTGGATGTGGCAAAACAGGGCATATCAAAACAGATTGTCCAGACAATCAAACAAGGGACAAATCTGCCAGCAAGAAATTTGAAAGGAACAAGGGAAGAAGAGCCTACATCTCATGGGAGGAAAATGAAGTATCCTCAACTAGCAGCTCTTCAACAGAAGATGAGGAGAACAATTTGTGTTTCATGATGAAGGATGAGGAGTCAAACTCTGAATCAGTAAGTAATTTTTCTGCTGATTCTGATAACTATGATGATTTGCTTGCTGCCTTCAAGGAAACACATGATGAAGCCAATAGGCTAGCTGTAATATGTAATAAGCTGCAAAAGGTAAATAATGTGCTTGCACCTAAAGTAAAAACACTTGAGGAAGAATTGCATAAGGCCAAAACAGATTTGGTAAGCCTTGAACTGACTTGCTTGCATGCCTCTATTAAAAACTGTGAAAACTGCAAAAGATTGGAAAAACAAGTGGAATATTTGCTGAAAACCCTTTCCAATTTCACCAAGGGAAGAGAAAACCTTGAGTCTCTCCTTGGATCACAGAATGTTGTTTTCAATAAGAATGGACTTGGTTATACCCCTGGAAATACAACCAATGTCAAAAAGCTTTCAAGTTTTTTTGTTCCAGCAAAATCAGTTTTTTCAGCTTTTAACAGTGGCAAAAAGGCATCTCATGTAACCTGTTTTTACTGCATGAAATCTGGTCATACATCTAGATCTTGCATTGCTAGAAAGCATCTTGTGTCTAAGAACTTAGCAAAATGGCTGCCAAAGAGAAGGTTTTAATCTGTGTTGGACCCTATACTGAAAAGGGTACCATTTGTATCATTTTTATTCTGTTTTGCAGATTGGCAGCAAGAAAAATCAGTGGTACTTGGACAGTGGCTGTTCCAAGCATATGACTGGAGATCTTACAAAGTTCGCCAGCTTAAAGCTCAAAGCAGAAGGACATGTAACATATGGTGATAATAACCGAGGGAGGATTTTGGGCAGAGGAACTGTTGGAACAGGGAACTCAACAACCATTGGAACAGGGAACTCAACGCCAAAACCACTTTTCCAGCAAGGCCAAATTGAAAAGACTAATATTGATAATGCCAAGACCGCCCGCATCCCAAGATTTGCATACCTTATCCCAAGCAACCTAAGCAATCTTCCTCCCTTCAGACTCCCAACCCCACAAAAAATTCCTTTATAGACTCCCAACATTGGATTAGGTGAATGCCAGTAAATTCGACACCATGTTGAATGTCTGAGTCACATATGATAATGCTTACGTTCTTCTTTTCATTTTGTTTTAGTGTTTTCCGTCTTTCTTTTCCACTCCTTCTTCCACATGCTTCTAATCAAACCCTAAACCCTTCATCACCCTTTCCTTATCCTTATCCTTATGTCACTTCTTTTCTTAACTCCTTTACTTTTTTTTATAAAATATCTTTTCTTTTTAAGACACTTCCAGCATCCTATATAATTCTTCCAACTAAACACAATAATTTAAGTCAAAGTTATCTCATAAACACTCGTATCAAATCTACTCTAAACAAATAAACATAAAGTCAAGAGTTTACCCCATATTACTACCACTTGAGAATTTCAATAATTAACAAATAAAAGAAGAGATTACCGAGAAGAAGAAAAAAGTAAAACCTTCATTAAAGTATTCTCCTCACACAAGAAAATCACTCTCTTTTTCATTACCATCTTCATCATTTACAACTTTTTTATTTCGATAATTCTTTTATTTTACGGGATTTTTACATTATATCTTGTTGAAATTTCACTTCTCACTATTTGTTAGGACTAAGTTGTAACTTTTGTATTCCTCACAACATGCTTTCAGAAAATTCATATATAAAAATAGTTTTCATAATTCAGAAAGTTTTTTTAAAAAATCCAAAAATATATTTTAAAAAAATTTCATGAGTATATTTTTTCGCACATCTCCATTTATTTTTTGTTATTTCATATAGAATTGCACGAAGTAGTTGCCTAAGTAATGTGTTTTAAATATTTTTTTTAGACTTTTGTAATTTTAAAAAAGCTTTTTAGATTTTAAGAACATTCTTCTACCAAATAAACTATATTATTTAATATTTGAAACATTGAATAATTTAATATTTCCAAAATATTCATTTCGGTAATAAATTAATGAAATAACTATTAGTATTATTTAATAATTTTTCATCAGGTTAAATCAATTTTAATGCATAGAAATCGTCACTCGACATAAAGGAAATATTTTAGCTAGGTTTGATTAAATTTAATCCAATTATAAAACAATATCAACCCAATTTATTTGAATTAGATTGTTTCATGGGGTATATATGAAGATTAGAAACTAAAATCCAAAAAGAGTAAACAACTTAACGACGTGTAATTTAGTATGTGTTTTTTAATGTTTGAAAGGTGTATGCAGTTAATTAGGCTACTCATACCATTTTTTATAAGAGTTGAATTATCCTTGAAGTAGTTCTTGTGTATATATATTTTTGATTGCTGATAAAAAAATAAATAAATAAATTAGTAATTATTTTATTTGTATTCATGTTTATGCTGCAATTGTTGCTATGAGAAGTATAAACTAGATTACAAATAAAATGGTTTAACTCCATGATAACAAAGATATTTTTAGATAAAGTTTTATTATCAACAAGAAAAAATAAAATAAATATTATTCGGGGTGAGCCAACCCTTATACAAAGAAAAAGTGACAAAACACCCTCTCTCCAGATAAAAACAAAAACAACAAAGCTACCTCCAACTACCTACTTCAAAGTTAATAATATTTATAATATTAAAAAATTGCTACATATGGATAAAATCTGTATGTATCTTATTTCAAATTTATTTGAAAAATAACTAAAAATATTATTAATATTATTAATATTTATAATATTAATAATAAAAATAATATTAATAATCTATACCTATATAAGGGGATTCCCTCTTTAACTACTCTCAAATTTCTTCCTATTTTATCCTTAGATTAATATTTAGTTTTATTTCATGATTTTGGGTATTGCGTCATTTCCTTCTTTTTAAAAATATTTGAAATAAATGGAGGAGCGGTTTTGAATTAAAAGAGATGGTTTATTTTTGAAAATGAATTGCTAAAAAGAGGGAGTGTATGTTAAAATTATGAGAGAGAAATAAATTTAAAAAATATTTGAAATAAATCGAGCAACTGTTTTGAATTTAAAGAGATAATTTATTTTGAAAATTAACTGCATAATGAGAGGAGTGTGTGTTTGATGGGAGAGAAATAAATATTAGGAAACGTGAGTAGTGAGTAGTGGCCGAACGTGAGCAATTTTGAAAATTCTTGAGTATATTGTCATTTTGTCATTTTCCATTATTACTGAGCGGTTACATAGGAGTAGTGGGTTTCAGGAGTAGTTGAAAAGGACCAGTTACATCCACTTCAGAATGAGCAGTTTTCACCAGTTACATCCACTTCATTTTCTCTTTTATATTTCGACTCCAAAGAAAAAATGCTCATACATTTTGACACATCTTGAACCCTCTTCCTTCACGCTCTGTGTTCTTCTCCAACTCTCACCCGTCTCACGTCCACTACATCCATTCCGCCTTTTCATCGGCCTCCACTCTTTCAAAATGCTCTCTAAGCACAAAAGAAGTCTATATCATTTTGATTATTTAATTTTTGGAAGAGCAAGTGGAGGCGGAAGAAGTAGAAAATGGAGAAGCTGATCTAGGTGAAGGAGAATCAATTGTTCTTCCCAATCTTTTGCGACCCCTTTCACTAATCTCAACTAGGTTGATTCTGATCTCGCTTGCTTGAACCCTCCAGGAGCAGGTTTCACTTTTATTCTTCTTTTTCTCATTCTACTATATTCCTTCATCTTCACTCCCTTTAATTGGGGAAAAATGATTATTAACGTAACACTGATTTGTTTGTTTGCTTATTCATGTGTTTTGTTTGATTTTTGGCAGGATTTTATTTTTTTTCAGTGTATGCAAGGTAAAACAATTATTTTGATATTTAGCAGTTTTTTTGGATGAGTTTAGAGAGAATGTCTCTATTAGAACTGTAATCACTTTTGTTGTCATATTAAATCATTATTATTATCTTATTTTATATTTAGTATTAGATCAATCATGGGGTTTCACTTATTCATATAGTTGTTTTTTCAATAATGTTTGCATAAGTGTTTTTTCTTTTATAGTAATGTAATTGTATATCTGGAAAATTATGTTTGATTGTAATTCACCATTAATTAGTATCTTTTGTCTTCCAGGTGCTAGGCATGATGGTTGATATTTCTATATATTCGATGTACAATTTGGAAACAAAGCCTCACAAGGAAACTTCCTGCTTCTAAAACACTAGCTACTAATGATGAAGCATCTGAAGAACCGGTGATTGATCATTCTAACAATATTGAGAAAAAAAATTCTAACAATGTTGAGACCCTCACAAAGTACACTACAAAAAATCGTGTCTAAAGTGGCGGTTATTAGTAACCGCCACAAGTTTATGTATAATACGACATCTTAGTAACCGCCACAATTATCCTTCAAAATGCGTCATTTTGAACTGCCACAATTCTCTTTCGAAATAAAAACCTTGTGTTTTCCTTCCCTCTATACACCATTCCTCATTATTCCCAAATTTTTTTGAAAACCTCCTTTGACTCTTAGGAAAACTCTTCAGAAACCCTTCCATTGGATTTTGAAATCAAACATGACTCTTCCCTCTCTGTAAGTTGCCTTCTGTTACGAAACCCTCTCACTTTTACGAAACCTTTTCGTCTTCACGAAACCCTCTACCACGAAACACTCTCGCCTTCACTCAATCTCGCGCGCCCTAAACCTAACCCTTACTCTTGCGCCCTTCACTCACTCTCGTCGCCTCCTTGCAAGGATTTGAAACTTTTGTCTGCCATTGTTTGTTCAGGTTCGTGTTGTATAACCTTGTATTCGAAATCTATTGTTGCATTGCCTTTGCCGTGTGAAATCCATTGTGGTTCTTAATTGTGAAATATATTGTGAACAAATATTGTGTATGGCTTGAACGAAGCCTTCCACGTCAAATCGTATTCGTCGTCGCAAAGGTTGGTCCTCTGTTCCCTTTCCCAACTTCACTGAGTTGTTTTGTTTAACCTATTTTGTGTAAATTTGGTTAGTTAATTTGATTACTTGTGTGATAATCTGGCTGGAAATCGTGAACAACTTGTGATGAGATGGTAGTGTGTATTACTTGGGAAATACTAAGTTATTTTCTTCTTTTTCTTTTGGTTTGGAATATGTGTGGTTACTACTAACTATTATACATGAAAGCAGGCCAAAGCCCTTTCATTTTGGAATCGTTGATGAAGTGGTTCTGTCTTGATAGACGAGGGAAGAAATCCTTTGTTAATTAGTGGTGAGGTAGGCTTAACATAATTTTTAATTTTGCTTGTTGTGGTTCACCAAATCATTACCATCCTCTTTCATACCCAGGTTGGCAGTATTAAAAAGAATATTTCAACTGCTCAATCTCAATGAAAGATGACTTCTTCTCCTTTTTTATTGCAGGCTAGTAAAGATGTTGCACGATTCCCTCTTGCTGTAAAAGTAGCTGAACTGCTTATACAGAGCATTGTGAGTATATTCTCTTGCATTTCATAATGTCATTTACTTTGTTTTTCTCCCTTTTCCCATTTTGATCAGTTTATCCAAATAGTTCTATACACTGATTTTATTTTATTAACAACATTACAAAATGGAGCTTAAAGATAATTCCGTGGAGTTTACTGAGGAAGGAATTGGTCTTGCCAAAATGGCTTTAGAAACTAATGACCTTTGGGATGAAAATGATCCCTGGGCAAGGTGAATATTCTTATACTTTAATAATTTGGTGTTTACTCGTTTTGTAATCCCAATGATTGTTTGGCCAAAAATAGGTTGGCATTAATCTCAGCATATCTTTATTCATTGTTTGCATTATGCTCTCTCTTTTTGATGAATTTATAACATAATCATCATTGTTATATTTATTTAATACGGGGTGCTTTATGTGAAGTTTCTGGCTAAAAGGTTGGAATTGGAAATTCCTGTCCAATTAGTTAAATTACATATGAGTAGTAAGAGTTGAGTTACTACAGATTTGTGATGAATGCTATAAAAGCTAAAGAATTATATCATCGAAATGTGCAATACATTGTCAAAGATGGAAAGGCTTTGATTATCAATGAGGTAATACTTTCAAGGCTTCTTTATGCTTTCAATATTATGCACCTTTTATTTACCTATGCAAGCAAAGATTGACAACAAAACATGACACAGGGACACTGTTAAAACACAACCTCCTATTACAAAGGTCTATGAAAGAAAAAACAAGGGAGAGAGAAATAGAGTTCTTTTCATTTAATTCAAGTAGCTGAGAGTTTGTTAGAGAGCTTTTGCGGATTTTAGGATGGGTAGAGAAAATAGACCGCATGGTCGTCCAACTAAACCTTGTTACGTAGAAGATATTTTAATATTTAAAACAAATACACTCTTTTCATGGAACTACTAATTACATACATTTTATCATTAAATAAATTTATTTATAATCGGTTTTGTTAGATAAGAGATAAATTCTAAGACTCGCCTAAAGTTTACACAGAATAAAATAAATAAAGAGTAAAAGTCCAAATTAATTATTTACAATTACAATGTGTTCAAATGGAGCTCTTAACATTAAAAAAGAAAAAAAAAACGTTGTCTTAACATAAAAAGAAATGGAAACATTTAAACAGAATTTCATAAATGGTTATTGTAATTTTTTTATATTAAAAATAATATAATCCTATTCTACCCCCCGTAACCCTTAAATTTAATTGAATTTAATTCTACCTCGCAATGCTAATTGTTCATTGTTCAATAATTATACAATCAAATTCTATATATTTTCTGTATTAAGATGTAACGTGTTTTCTCTTCAACTAATATAAGTAATTATTAGTGAAGCGGCTATATGCAAAATGAGGATATGGGTGTAATTTATCCTAGATTTTGCTCTTCAAGTAATATAAGTAATTATTATTTTTTCTATTGCTAAACTCTTTCTTTATCTGTTATATGTACTGTTATGCTCTTATATGATGGAAGTAGTTAAATGTTTGCACACCAACATCAGTGTGCCGCTTTGATGGTATGATAACAAATTATATTATTTTTTGAAATGGTTTGAAGGTGTTAACATGATAATTAAGCATTCATTCTGGAAGGTTTGTAAGGAGTATTTTAGTTTTTATTATTTAGTGCCTATTCCTCCAATCCTGTATTCTTAATATCTTCACAGTTTACCCTACATTGATTTTAGATCAGACGTGCCGGAATATTTTGCTGTAATGGTAGCATATTAATGAGGTATAAATTACTATACTTAAAAATTTTATTATAGTACTATTTTCATTTAATTTTTTAAAATTGTCAATTAACTTTAACCATATTTTTACTTATTTCAGGCATCGGATGTTGGTAGTGGTGTTCCATCACCAAACCAGAATATATCATCAAACCAGAATATAGGATCAAGTAGAGGCAGTAAGACAAATTAGGATTGAGAATTTAGTTTTAATATGTTTAGAACGTGAAACAATTTATATTTTGACAATTTAATTTACTTATTGTTTGGATTAGTTTGACATTATCAACTTTGTTCTGTCAATGAAAGAATGAAGTCATCTTTTGATTATTATATTTATCAATTTTAATTATATTATGAAATTAATTTATGTTATAATTTAATTATATTATGAAGCATAACTTTGTACTGAAATTTAATTATAATATGAAATTAATTAATATTATAAAATAGAATTAAATAAATTATTATAAATATTAAAAATAAAATTAAAGTTTAATTATAATATGAAATTAAATAATATTATGAAATCAAATTATAAAATAGAATTAAATAAATTATTATAAATATTAAAAATTAAATTAAATATTTAATATTTGAATTATGATAGTTATAAAGGATATTATAAATGTCATATTATATTGTATTAAGTGACGGTTAAAACTTCCACAATTTAAGCTAGAATTGGTTTACCCAGTTGTAAAATTACGACATTTATAACTGACGTAAATTACACACTTAAAACCGTCACTTTATACAATGCATAATATGACGTCTGCTACAACGGTTCTCAATTGACCGCCACATTAAATTTTGTGGCGGCAAGAATTTTGGCGATACGTGGTACCGCCACAGATGTATAATGTGGCAGTTAAAAACGTCAGTTTTTACAAAAATAACTGCCACCATATACACGTTTTTTTGTAGTGGTAGTGTTAACAATGAGGCACCATCAACCACGGTTGATTAATGTATTTTCATATTCGTGGAATGTTTGGAAATAAAAGTATTCCACAATAATAGTATTCTTTTCTTTTAATTCTCATGATTTTGAATCTCATACTTTTTTGTTAATATTGGAAAAAAGTTGAATTCCCATGTTATACTAAAGTTTGCAAAAAATATTGTTGGCTAACTCTGTCTCATTGGATTTTATATTTTATTTTATTTTATTTTCGACTACAATTTTCAGTTTTTGTTTATATTAATTTTATAACAATAAAATATAAAGAGATTATATCCTTTTAGTTATGCAAAGACTAATATTTATTTAATTATTAAAGAGTGTATTTATGATAGCAAAATGTGAAAAAAATTGAATGATAACAATTGTGACATATATAATAATTTAAAGAAATATTATATAACTAATCCTACGAGTGTCAACATATCCTACGAGTGTCGACATCGATACGTGTGTCCGATACGGATACGCCCATTTAAGAAAAGTGTCCGAGAGTATCTCAATAAATTTTCTTCACACATCCACTCTACCATACCCTAATCAAAATACACTCATTTTTTTCACACTTTCACTCTCTCACACCCTCAACTTTCCACTCTTTAATCCAAACAAAGCGAGGTGTTGAAGCGATTCTCCATGAAATTAAATGCTTTAAATGCAATAATATTGTTTTTTTGTTATTTCAAGCTTAATACATATTCTAACTAGACGAGTGTTTAACCTTTATATACTATAAATTAGAAGTGAGAACGATAATAATAGTAAACAATTTTTAATTATTGAAACTCTTTACAAATTATGAAAGAAAACCAGAGTTTGTATTTTTTTTTTTCGACAAAAGAATGAAATGGGATGATCTAACATTTTATACTCTTTTTTATAGTAAATTTGACGTAATTGTTTAAGAGATAAGTTTGACTTAAATTATTGTATTTAGTTTGAAGAATTATATAGGATGCAGGAAGTGTGTTAAAAAGAAAAAATATTTGATATAAAAAAGAGTGACTTGAGTTTTATTTAAACATAAGGATAAAGATAAGGAAAGGGTGAAGAAGGGTAGGTAATCCTCCCTCCAACACTAATGCAAAATGAAAATTATGATATATGTCACTCACACATTCAACAAGGTCTCCAACTTAGGGACATGGACCAAAGTTGGGCAGTCCACAAAGAGCGAGAGTTCTGTTGAGGCCAACATTTATGAAGGGAGAGTCGCTCTTGATGCCAGGGAGGGCAAATATTAAGACATCTCAAAGGCAACGACCAGCTTGACCAGCACCTATCCCGACAAGGATCTCGCAGCATGGTTCGGCAGGGCTATCGATCCGCAGTACATCATGCACAACCTTGAACGCACAGTCCCTCAAATCAGGACATATTTGAGAGGTCACCATTGAGAGTGAGAGCAGATTGAGAGAGAGGAAGAGAACAACGTAAACACTACCCTTCAAACCCATTTCACTCTACAAACCTAATTCCTTCACAACACTTTCTTACACTTTTCTTCTCTATGTAGATCGATTGCGAATGATCAACAACTCATCACCACGGCTATTTATAGCCCTAAAATTTCTGCGTTAAGAAAATAGAGTTATCAAGATTATAATACATGACGTTAACAACTTTATAAATAAATTACACTCATTTATTCACACAACCAACACGTCATCTCCATGCATTTAACACAAAAAACGATTACATTAATTTCTTTTTAATAAACATAAGGTCAAATTGAGATTATTAAAAATAGTAAGAAAATCATTATATTATACGGGGGTAAAAAATACTATTTAACCAAAATATATATATGTTACTTCTCTTTTAAATACTATAATATTTAATGGCGCTTCTTAAAATTTACTAGACAACAAATTATTTAATCGTAATTATTTTGTATAATAATTTTGTTAAACTTTTTATAACTTCTCCTAAAAGTCATGTATTCACTAATAATTGTTTTATTATTAGTTGATGGCGCATATAATTTTTTTATACTTACAAAACACAGTGATTATATTCGAAATTTATTTAAATTATACAACCTTGAGTGTAAATATTTACTGTATAAGAGCTGACCAAGAGGGTTTCAATGTAGAGATTATGACGTTATATTGTGTAAGAGCTGACCAAGAGGGTTTCAATGTAGAGATTATGACGTTATATTGTGTGCCGTGTTCTGCCAGTCAGTTTCACTAATAATTGCCGTCTTTGATAAGGTAATAAATGACTAGTACATGTTACATTAAACCAACCACTAATGATTTCTGAACTAATGGGTGTCACAACTTAACTGAAATGTTTTGGTTTTACAGTAGTTCCTAACACAAGAGTTTTTTTTTTTTTATAAAAGATAATATCTATAGAAAATTTATCGATGTATTCATGATAAAATTCAGGATATGATATACTTATAAATTACTCATAACTCATTTTAAAAATTCTTCCAAAATCTACTTACGAAGATAAGAGATTTGTGTACACTTCATAACATCTCATCTCATGCATTTAGATATTTAATCCTTTCATATAATCTTTCTATAAATGGCATAATAAAATATATTTTTTTATATAAAAAATGTTAGGTATTGAAACAAGGGATTCTATGGGTGAGGGTTTTCTGGGACTAGTTAGACAATAGCAAAGGAAAAACTTCTCCAAAAAGTCAAAATACGAGAAAAAAAGTTGAGGTTAATGTTCTTCATGATGATATGTATTCACGTGTGAGGCTAACCATCAAAATGAATTTACTATAAAGACAATCCTTAGACGTTTTGAGTTAGTATTATGACTTGGGAATAACTTTCACAAATCAATCACTACAAGAAAATCATCAAATATAAACCGATTTTTATATACCAAAATAATTAGTTGTAATACTAACTAAATTAGAGATCATTTTGGAAACTAAAAAAAACTTGGTTTCTAAATTAGTTTCTATTATTGTTAAATAGATTCTAAATTGGTATCTAATTAGCTACCAAGGTTTTAACTACCAATTATTTAGATTCTGAATTTGGTAGCAAAAACCTTGGTTGCTAATTAGATATCAATTTAGAAACCATTTAACAATAATAGAAATTAATTTAGAAACCAAAAATTTATTTAGTCCCTAAAATAGTCTCTAATTTAGTCACTATAGCAACTAATTATTTTTTGTCTCTAAAATTGGTTTCTATTTCATTATTGTCTTGTAGTGAATGATAAGAGTCATTGATATTGAGCGGGAAATGATGGACTATTTTGCCAAAAAATCTAAATTATACTCAAATGAAGTAAACTCAATGTTTGGAATGATAGGTATCTAACTCTATCAGATCGAGTGTGTCTTATTAAATCTATTTTTTCTGCTATTCCTTTGATTCACCTCTCCTTCAAAGCACTAATTTCTTTTGGGAGTGGGGAATTATGAAAAAAGGAAAATTGTGTGGATTAACTAGGATGGTATGTGAAAGTATAAGGGGGAAGGAGGTCTTGTATCAAAGATATTGGAATCTTTTAATAAGGCTCTATTGGAAAAGTGGAAGTAGCGACTTGGAACTTAAGTTAAAGGGATTTGGAGAGAAATTTTTTTATCTAAACATGAACCTATACCTCGACAACAAAATGGAAATCATGTGATACAACAGTCTAGGTGGTTGAAGGACTTAGGAAAAGTGTGCGATGCTAGAGGCAACAAAAATTGGTTCCAAAAGTCTTGTATATGGAAATTAGGGTAAGTGAATTCTATTACATTCTGGGATGATAATTGGGATAAAGAAACTAGTCTTAAACATTGCTTTCCTAGTGATGGAGATCAAGCTCAAGAGGACATGGAGGCCAATCAACAAGATCAAGAAGAGGTGGAGGCACAAATGGAGGACGCCCATGGAGGTCAAAGTCCACCTCAAAGGATTACAAGAAGCATGTTCAAAGCTTTGGGAGCTAGAGGACATTTATTTTCTCTTTTTGTAATTTCTTTAGTTGAAGGTGCTTAGAGGGAAACATTAGAAACCTCTTTTGTTTTAGCATCTTTTAGGCTTTAGTTAGGAGCTTTAGGAGGGGGGGTGTATTAGTAGATAGGTGTAGGTGTAGTTTTTGGGAGGTGTCATAGTAGAAAAAGGTCACACCTCCCATGTGACTTGTTTTTGGTGGGAATTTCAAATGAGTTTATTTGAAATTTCCCACCTATTTTTCAGCACCTTAGGCTATAAATAGAGGTGCTTCCTTTGTAAAATTCAGATTAGAATTAATCTAAGAAAACTCTACTCAAATTTTGAGTGAACTTTGGAGAGCTTTTGGAGCCTTCTTCTCTAGTCTTATCTTGATGGATCATTGGAGTCCTCAAGTGGCGGCATCACTCTCATCTAGGAGCATTCCACACTTCTAGTGGCGAGATCATCCAACATTCTTCCATCTTCATGAGCACTCTCTTCTCCTTCCTTTCTTCTCTTTCAATTGTTCATGTTGTCTTGTGTTCTTGAGTTTTTTGGTTCTGTTTTTCTGTTTTTCCAGCACCTATGTTCTGTTCTTGCCTTTTAATTTCAATTCTGTTTGGTTCCTTTTAGTTTCTCCTCTTTTTTGGTTCAATTTGACTAAAATTGGTTCATCCAAATGAGTTTGGGATTGGGTACTAGTTTTTGGTGAGTTCTTGTCTTAGAACAAATGATCCAACTCTAAGAAAAGTGCCTCTATATTGTCCAACTCAAGGTGATTCCTAAGAAGGTCAAGAACCTTTCTCTATATGGCTAGTGGAATCACATCACCTAGGCTCTATTCCATCTCTATAAATCAAGATGAAACTGTAAGGGAGATTCGAAGTTGTGTTAGAATATATGACCTTAAACAAGACGGGGGGTGAATTGTTTATAAGAGATTTTCGAAAACTTTTGAAGGTTCAATGAAATTCTGTGTAGAAATCCAAAAGAGGAATCAAGTTAGCCAAGAACATAAACTGTTTTAAAGCAAAGCACAGAAAAACAATCGATTGTTTCTTCGAATCAATCGGTTGTTTATACCAATTGAAACTTAAACAACTTAAAAACAGAATTTAAAGGAGTTTAAGAGAAAGAGAAATGCACACAAACAGTTTATACTGGTTCACTCTTACCAGAAGAGCTACATCTAGTTCCCAGAAACCACTAGGTAATCCACTAAGCAATCAAACCAGATTACAAAACACCACACACCAAAGTAGTGACCTTGAACCCTTCAAGAAACACACTACCTTTGGCAAACCACACCAAGAGTATTGATCTTGAACACCTCAAGAACAAACAACACTCATTGGCAATACAACAACAAAAATACAGAAGGTTGAGAAAGGATTACACCTAATCACAGTACAATCTGGAAAGAATACAATTGCAATCACATTCCACTCTCTCTTGAAAATCCAAAGCTTGATGTGAATCTTGAAAACTTGAGATCAAATATGTCAAACTGAATTTCTCAAAACTGTTTCTTACCCTTTAGACACATATAACAAACTATTTATATTTTTCAAAGAATGGTCAAAACATTTAATGAATAAGCGTATTCAGTTAGAAATAATTTAAAATAGATTCACCAATCAAAAACATAATTTTGTTAGGATTTTCAAAGAAACAATCGGTTGAAACCACAAAACAACCGATTGATTTGGTTTGACAGTTTAGTCAACCAAGTCAAACAGCTTTCAACCTTTTTCAAAACATCTAAGAACAAAACAACCGGTTGATTCAACAAAACAACAGGTTGTTTTTCACTTAGTTGGAAAAACATAGAATATCAAAAATGTTTTAATTCACATCTGTTTTAGATTCAACAAAAGAGTGGATCACACTTTAATCTACCCAGATCCCACCTACACACAGCAACAACACCAGTCTTCATCAAACACCTTGGATTTGGATTCTTCAAAGCACTTGATCACTCTTTATCAACAATTTGGACAACTACAAGATGGAATTTAAAATGGGGAAAGGATAGGTTCGTTAGAAGAGTATTTTAGAATAAAAAATGGGGAATATAATAACTAATGTTCAACTACAAAGGGGATTACAAGATACAAGGTCTTGGCTTGGTGAGGAAGATGGTTCTTTTTTAGTTAGATCTGTCTATGGTCTTTTGTTGAACAATCAAAGCAATCTATAACATTTTTTGGACTCTCTATGGTCTGCGAAAGTATCCCCTAATGCACATTTTTTTGCCTAGAGGATCTTACTATATAAATGCGTAAGAAGAGTTAACTTAATTGGTAGATGTGTCATCCTAAAATCTTTAATGTCCTCTATGCCAACATTCTCAAGAAACCGTGTAACATCTATTTTTAACATGTAAGCTAGCTTCAAGAGTTTGGGATACATGTTGAAGGACGGTGGGAATTAGGTTTGTTCAGCATAATGCACTGTAATGCACTAGTGTTCCATTATGAGCAATTTCATCAATTTGGTGTTAATAAAAAAACAAAATTTGATTTCAAAGGGTTTCTGAGTAGCAATGGTCTGAAGTATTTGGGAACATAGAAAAAAAGTTGTTTTTAAACAAGGGATCATTAATGTTGATGAAATCTTCCACATGATCCAACTTAAAACCTAAATATGGATAAAAAAACAAAGCTTTTCATATTGATTTCTCTTATTTTGATTGGATGTCGTGCCCTATGATATGTTTGAACATAATTAGGTAGTTAATATAGGTGCAATGGCTCTACTTGTTTGCTATACCTAAACTTGTACTATTGTCTTATATTGTGGTTTACTTCTACTTGGACTATGTTGATTGTTTTAATACTTTTTCAATACTAAATGGTTGGGAAAGGTGAATAACCATCATAAAAAGTGTGTATTTTTAAAACATTTTTGTGATATATTAATTTTCTTACTTACATAACATACCTTGCATAATAACCATAATTCTCAAGCAATTTTTTTCAAATAAAATCTTAACGATTAAGCATATAAATAGTCATATACTTGACTAGAAGTTAATATGTTGAAATTCATACAAAATTGTTAACTAGTTCTAAAATTATCATTTACAATAAATACTTAAAAGTTAATATGTTGAGGTTCATACAAAATTGTTAACTAGTTCTAACATATTAATTTTTAGTAAATACTTAAGAGAAATTATGCTCACTGCTCTCGAACCTCTTGTAACACTTCCAACTTCAATGGAGATGGATCATTGAATATCTACATAATTAAATATTGAAGATGATATTAACATTTAACATATTTAAGTTAATTGTATATCACCTCCTTCCATGAGTAGTTCATGGTAGCATTCATCATGTTATCGAGGGTTGTGATATGATGACAATTAGGAATGCAATGCGATTCAGACCATGGGGGCTGGTTCGCAGCCCACTACCAAAAAGCACGGGGCGAGCTCACTAATCTAGCCCGTTTACCCGCTTAGGCCTGCCTCGCATAAACCGCAGCTCGTGTGGGCCAACAACGGATCGAGGCGAGTTGGCCCGCTAGCCTGCATACATAAAAAAAATATTTTATTTTTTGTAAAAAAAAAATCATACCCCATTCACCATTATTGCATTGTGACATTTATTTTATTTTATTTACAAAATTTGTATTTAATGTACTAAAAATAATATTGTATTTTAATCATTTAAAGGAGTTAGTTGTTTTTATTAGCAATAGAAAATAAACAAATATAGTCTGACCAACCTAAATAAATCAATTATGTCTAATCGAATACATACAAACTAGGAGATTCAGACACTAGTCAAATAAGAAAAATCAAGCAGAAAGAACTTTAGAGGTTACCCAAGACCAGACCTTTAGTTAAGTCATGGAGTTAGTATGAAAATTGATAATGATTTTAGTTTTAAGTAAAGTCTTATATTTAAAATTGTTAATAAAAAATAATATAAAGAAGAGATTTCAATATGATAGTTAAAAAATTAGTCATCTTCATTGAAATATTTTGTAGCAAAACTTTGATAAGATATTCTTATAAATTTACATATATATATAAGACAAATAGATGCAAAACAAAACTTTAATTATTTTTAATCAAGCCTTCTAACAACTCTCATACTTGAATTTATACTTTTATCTTAATTGAATGAATTGAAACATGGATAAAATTTTAATTTTTCAGTAGTAGAAATAAGTTTTTTTAATAATTAATGAAATTTTAATTTTGAATTTTTTTTTCTTATACGTACTGGCCTGCAAGCCCGCGGGTTACATCTTATACAAGATGGGTAGTGAAATGAACTTGCACTCCTTGCGTGGGACAGGTCAAACGCGGGACGAACCTATGCGGGACAGATCAGCCCACATTGCCACCCGTGACAATTCTATTGTGTTACTTACAATAATTTTTTGTATTAATTAAATTTCTTAATTTAAACATTTGTTATTAAAAATTAAGTGATATGTTAAGAAAAAAGAAGGGTGTCAAATTATTTTTCCCGTTATCAACACGCATGACATTAATTATGTTGAACCTTGTGATGTTCAATGTTTTGAAGAATCCAAATCCTTTGAAGGATGTTGAAGCCTCTGCTTTGCTTGGTGTTGTTGTGCTTGTTTAAGCCTTGTTCTGGGGTAGTGTATATGTTGTAATCCACCATTGTATTAAATCTCAAGCAATTAGCATCTCAATTCTTATGAAAGTAAAATGTTTTTCAAACTAAGTTGAAACAACCGATTGTTTTGTCGAAACAACCGATTGTTTATACTTAGGTGTTTTGAGAAAGATTGAAAACTGTTTTTAAATGGTTGAAACTGTTAAGTACCAAAACAACCGATTGATTCGAGGAAACAACCGATTGTTTGTTTTGGAACCATAACAGAAAAACTGTTTTCTTTGACTGAGCTTTAAATGCTCTAACTGTATACGCTCCAGTCATTAAATGTTTTGACCAATCTTTTAATGCAATTTAAGAGTTTGTTAAGATTTGATAACAAACTATATCTTTGAATATATTCAGAAAACAGTATTAAGAATTAAGAATCTTTAGACAAAGTTTTTCTAAGAGAGTTTTCAAAGTGTTGAGATTGCTTAAGAGTTTTGTGATTGATCAAGGTGCTGGAATAGGATTCTACTTGTATTGATTTCAGATATTCATCTGTAACAAGTGTAATCTTTGTAATCTGTTGAACAATTCGTTTCTGTGTTTGCTGAGATTGGTTGTGTGTTCTTGAGGTGTTCAAGATCAGCAATCTTAGTGTTGGCCAAGGAGAGCGTGTTTCTTGAGGTGTTCAAGGTCATTCTCTTGGTTGTGGTGTAAGTGATCAAGTGGTGATTGCTTAGTGGTTATCCTCAGGGTTTCTGAGAAGACTGGATGTAGCTCTTGTTTGGAGTGAACCAGTATAAACAACTGTGTACAATTTCTCTATCCCTATCTCTTTAAATTCAGTTTTGATATTTTGAAACTGGTATAAACAACCGATTGTTTTGCTAAAACAACCAATTGTTTTTCCAGCTTTGTGCTTTTGTTGTTTTGATTTGAAAAACTGAATCCTTAATCAAGGTTCTTTTGAAGAATTTTCATTCTAAGCTTAAAAGTTTACTAAAATCTTTCTTAAACAATTCACCCCCCCTCTCGTTTAAGGTCATATATTCTAACAAATTATACCTGGGATGGCCCGTAAGTTTACATCCTTATCGGGACTGTTTCTTCCTGCACCTCCATATCTTCTTCTCTCACCTCCATATATTTTGAAATTTCCAAAAATGTCCCTTTATACTATTCCGGATTACGTGATTTGGAAGTCATTTTTCAAATTTGTAATTAGTTTCTGGATTACATAATCCGGAAGTCTTTTTTCATATACATGATTAATTTTCAGATTACATAATCCGGAAGTCTTATTTAACTTCTGAATTATGTAATCCGGAAGTCTTTTTTCAAATGAGTTTCTAGATTACATAATCCGGAAACTACTATATGGAGATGACATAGGAAGGATAAAAATGTATTTTCAGGTTGTGTATGGAGGTGGCAGAAAAAGATATGGAGATGCATGAAGAAATAGTCCCTTATCGGGTAACGTTAAAAACGAATAAAAGAAGAAAAAAATGTTACAAATCCAGTTGACTAAAATACATTCAAATTCGTATAAATAAATTTATTATGATTACAACACTGTTGACTAAAAGACATTCAAATACGTATAAATAAATATTTTTTTTTATTCTTTTCTTAATTTGAGAAAAATTCATCAAAAAAAACTCATAATAAGCTTTCTAATGAATTTGGAACTTATTATAAATAGAGCATATTTTTAATTAAAATAATGATATTATTTTCAGTATATAATTTAATTAAATAATTTATTTATTATCTGTAACTACTAATAAAGAAATTATTTTTATAATCAGTTAGTATAAATCATTTATGATTAATTTTATTTTTATTAATATAACTCACTTTTATTAACTTTATTAAAGTCACCTATAATAAATAATAATTATTCTTCACATCGCACAGATAAAAAAATTTCAAGAAAAATAATAATAATAATAATAATAATAATAATATTAAATATTTATAATTTATATTTTATATTTTTAAAACAACTTTTCATTATTTTTAATTTTCTATCCACGTTTAACTTAAAATTAATAGAAAGTAATTTTGTTCATATAATAAGTATGTTCTTGCTAATAATATTTTTCCTTATAAAATATATGTTATAATAAATAAAATAATTACGCATAAATAGTGCTAATTATCACATCCAGAAGATAAACAATACATCTTATAGAGCAAAATGTAAAATAATTATGTAATTTAATTTTATCAACAAAAAGATAATGATTATTTAATTTTATTAACAAAAGATAATGATTATTTGAAAAATAATGGTTTATAATAATATACTAAAATTTTAAAATAAATTAAAGAAGTAAACTATATATAATTATTTTGTTATCTTATTTATAAAAAAATAATAAATATACTACTAAACTAAATTATTCATTTAAATTAATCTAATTATATTAATATAGACTATTATTTATCATTTTAATTGTCCTAGTTAGTTTTTTTCAATTTTACGATTAAATTATTTATCGTTGAGGGGAAAATATTTAAACAGATATTAGAAATTTAAATATAATTTATATAGAAAAAAAATTACTAAATATTAAATATAATTGTTGTTGGAAGTGTGGACATGTCACGGTAAAACAACCAACATATTTTAACTCATTTTAAAAGTAAATTATGTATAATTGTTTATTATCTTATTTATGAAATATAAGAAATTTATTACCAAATTCAATTATATATCTTAAAATAATTAAATTATGTTAATATATGTTATGTGACTGGATTTGGTTAAGGACCTACTGTTGAAATTGATTGAAGGAAATAATAGAAGGCAAAAGTGTGTAGAAACTCATTGAACGTATTTGCATGAAATTGCAAAAAACTATTTGAACTCATACATACATTTTGATTTACTTCAATAATATATAATAAAATTACAAATACTAAAAATTATAAAATAGGAATACTATCAGTAAATCCGAAATTGCAAAAGTGTTGAACTGATACATACATTTTGATTTACTTCAATAATATATATATATATAATAAAATTATAAATTTAAAGGTAATAAAATCTGAATTAATAACCAACATTTAAGGCTAATAAAATCTGAATTAATAACCAACATCCTCTCTTAACTTGATCAAAGCATCGATCTTGAGTGGCTTAGTGAGAATGTCTGCAATCTGATATTCTGATCTACAGTATTCCAATTTGATCATGTTCTTCCCAACTTGGTGTCGTAGGAAGTGATATCGAATATCAATGTGTTTACTTCTTTGTGGAAAAACCGGATTATTTGCAAGATTAATTATAGAGACATTGTCAACATAAATCTTGATTTGAACATCTAGATTAAAACCAATTTGAGTCAAGATACTATTGAGCCAAAATAATTGACAAGCACTTGTTGTTGCTACTACATACTCAGCTTCACAAGTAGATAATGCAACAATTAACTGTTTCTTTGATGACCACAAGCAAACAGTTTTTCCGATCATAAAACAATGACCATTTGTGCTCTTCCTTTCGCCTAAATCTCCACCCCAATCACTATTTGAGTATCAGACGATCTCAATCTTCTTAGATGAAGAGTAAAATAGACGAAAAATTGTGGTACCTTTGATGTAGCGCATAATTCTCTCTCTACAGCTTGTAAATGAACTTGTCGAGGTGACTCCAAGTATCAATTGACCAATCCCACAGGATAACATATGTCGGGTCTAGTACACGTGAGATATCTAAGACTCCCAACAATCTGCTTAAAGTATGTTGCATCTACAGTTCGCCCATCACTTTCCTTCGTAAGCTTAATTCCAGTTTCAATTGGAGTCATAACTGAGTTTGAATCCTCCATCTTAAACTTCTTTACAAACTCAGTAGCAAATTTCCTATGATGAATGAAGATTTCATCGTCTCCTTGGATGACTTCAATGCCCAAAAAGTAGAACATAAGATCGAGATCAATCATCTCAAATTCCTTCATCATGATATGCTTTAAGTCACCAATCATTTTGAGATTACTTCCTGTAAAAATCACATCATCAACATAAAGACATAAAATTAACAAATCTCCATAATCATTAGTCTTTACATAAAGACCGTGATCTGATGCACATTTTTTGAATCCAGTGGCATGAAGAAATGAATCAATCCTTTTGTTCCAAACTCTTGGTGCCTGCTTAAGACCATATAAAGCCTTAGCTAGTCTGTACACCTTCTCCTCTTTGTCAGATTGTATGAAATCCAGCGGCTGTTTTACATAAACCTCTTCATCAAGTGGGTCATTTAGAAACGCAGACTTGACGTCCATTTGGTGAATTTTCCATTGCCTTTGTGCAGCTAAAGCAATGATTAATCTCACTGTTTCCATTCAAGCTACAAGAGAAAATATTTCTTCGTAATCACAGCCTTCTCTTTGCTCGAATCTCTTTGCCACCAACCTTGCCTTGTATCTATCAATCTCACCATTTTCTTTTACTTTGATCTTGTACACCCACTTCCCATCAATTGCTTTGTGTCCTTTTGGGAGATCAGTGAGTTGCCATGTATTGTTTTTCTCAATCGCCATCAATTCTTCATTCATAGCCTCTTGCAATTTGGGGTGTTGAATGGCATCTGCAAGTCTCACGGGTTCTGAATCTGCAAGAAAAACAAAGTGAACCAAATCTCCATTGTCATCAACTTCATCATCAAGATTTACTTCTCAATCTTGAAAGTGTAAAGGTTGTCGTTGCTGCCTTCTTCGTCGCTCCATCATAGTTGCAACTTCAGGTTGAATTACAGCTTCAGGTTGAACTGCAGGTGCTTCAAGAGTGACACCATCTTCCACATCATCGTTCAAAACGTAAATATATCATTTTTTCGAATCCATTTCAGTTGCTGCATTCCATAGCAATTCCTCATCTTCGGTAAATGTAACATCACGACTAACAATCACCATCTTTGTCATTGGATTGTACAGTTTGTATCCACCATGCTTATATCCAATGAAAATGGTCTTCACTGCCTTATCATCCAACTTTGATCTTGTTGCCTTGGGGATATGAGCATAAGTAATTGACCTAAATACCTTCAAGTGTTGCACATTGGGTTTGAATCCGCTTCATGCCTCAATCGAAGTTATGTTAGGAATATTCCAAGTCGGTGATCTATTTATCAAATATACCACACATGTTACGACCTTAACCCAAAATTAATTTGGCATACCTTTCGCTTTAAGCATGCTCCTCGCCATGTCCATGATTGTTCTATTCTTTCTCTCGGCAACTTCATTGTGTTGAGGTGTGTAGGGACAGGTTATGTTATGTTCCAACCCAAGTTCTTCACAGTGCCTCTTGAACTCATTAGATTTGTACTCACCCCCTCCATCACTACGCACCATCTTAATCAGTTTGTCACTCTGTCTTTCAAAAACTGCTTTAAATATTTTAAAGCAATGGAATACCTCATCCTTACTTTTCAATAGATAAATCCAGGTTTTCCATGAAAAATCATCAATAAAGGTTAAAAAATACTTATTACCTCTAGTTGATGATATGTTCATCGGGCCACAAACATTTGTATGAACAAGCTCCAAAAGAAATTTTGCACGCCAAGGCTCCTTAACAAATGGTATCCTGTGATTCTTTCAAAAAATGCAATCCTAATAGAATTGATCAGGGTGATGAATATGGGGTAAACCATTCTCTAAATTTCGTTTGGAGAGATTTTCCAAACTCTGAAAATTTAAGTGCCCAAAGCGTAAATGTCATAATCACGATTCATTATTCACTATTGCATTCAAGCACTTGAAATCACCCATATGAAAATCTACTGGAAACATGTGATTTTTTGATAAAAAGGTTTTAAGAATCAAATTACCTTTTTTATTGAAAATTGAGAATTGATTTTCAACTATGTGCATCACGTAACCCTTTTCGGTTAGCTGTCTCATACTCAACAGATTACTTTTCATATCAGGTACATAGAAAACATCATAAGTGTACCTGTGATCACCATTCTTCAGTGTGATAAGAATTCTCCCTTTTCCAGTCTCCGGAACGAACCTACCATCACCGAATTTCACTTTTGTGCGAAATGAGTCATCCAAATCTGCAAACAACTTTTTTTGACCACACATATGATTCGTGCAACCTGTATCCAAATACCAAGTCTGATTGTTTGGAGTTTCATTTGATGTGGCTTACATTAGTAGTGCATGATCCTCTTCATCTTGTTCGTGATTACTGTCTTCTTGAGCACAATTGGCAGCATGATTATCACCTTTTGATCTGCATTCATTTGCATAATGGCCGCATTTATAGCACTCATAACACTCCACATTTGATTTATTATACATGCCTCATCGTCCTCTGCGACCACGTTCTCTGCGCCAAGAGTTATTTGAACTTGGATTGTGATTGGAACCAATGTTGTTTTGCTCAGCGCCTCCATGATTTTGGCCACCACGACCTTTGCTGGAATAGCTACCACCACGTCCCCGTCCTTAATCTCGTGAACTACCGTGTTTATGATAGGAGCTACCAATTGAGGCTTGTGCTTGTAAAGCTTGTTCAATTGGTTTTCCAATCTTATTATCATTCATCCGCTGCTCATGCGCTCGTAGGGAACTGGACAATAACCTTAATATCATTGTTGAAATGTCATTGGCCTCTTCAATTGCGGTAACCATTGAAATATCACATGTTCAAATCTAGGAGTTAAAGACCTCAAAATCTTCTCCACCTTTGTTTGCTCCGAATGTGTTTCACCATTGGTCTTCATCTGATTTGTCAAGGCAAGAACTTTATTTATATAGACATCACCATTCTTTGTGGTTTCCATCTGCAACAATTCATATTGGCGTCTTAGGGTTTGAAGACGCACCTATTGATCTTGTCATCATCTTTATAATTGGTTGACAAAATGAACCAAGCCTCACTTGCAGTTGTTGCTCCTTCTATCTGCTCAAACGTCTCGTCATTCATCCCTTGATGGATGAGATACAAAACCTTTTTGTCCTTCTTCTTCTGGTCACGATGCTCTACTCGTTGCGTCTCAGTTGCACAATAAGTTAATGCAGACACTCCACTCTCAACAACATCCCATAAATCATGATAATCAAACAAAACTCTCATCTACACACACCACCGATTGTAATTTTTTCCGTCAATGATAGAGACTGATAATTGGGTAGAGTTCATGATAACAGACTGGATGTGATACCATTTGTTGAAACTAATTGAAGGAAATAACAGAAAGCAAAAGGTTGTAGAAACTGATTGAACGTATTTGCACGAAATTGCAAAATTGTTGAACTGATACATACATTTTGATTTACTTCAATAATATATATAATAAAATTACAAATACTGGAAATTATAAAATAGGAGTACTAACAGTCCTGTAAACTGACCACTAATACAATAATGACGGTAAATAATTTAAGGGTAATAAAATCTGAATTAATAACCAACATTTAAGGCTAATAAAATCTGAATTAATAACCAACACCTACCAAAGTTGAAGAGGAAAATCACTACTAAAGCAAAGGGAAAGATATAAAAGGAAGAACAGTTGGTGCTCTGGTTGATGCCTATCTCCTCTGGTCGGGTCCATGAGATCCTTGGTGGGGTCTTAAATTGTTTGCTGAAATGACTGCTCACCATGTCCTTTGTCTTTTGCTTCCATGGTCATCTTCATATCTACTTGGTTTGTATCAGTGTGAGAGGTGTTTGTGGGTTTATGGAGGCGTTTGTGGGTTTAAGGAGGCGTGTGTATACGTCTATGTATAAGGTGTGGGTGATTATGTGATTCTATGATGGGTCTTTCTGTATATGGGCGTATTTATTTTTTATCAATAAAAAATTAAGAAAAATATTTTATTAACACCCTCTGTCACTAACACAGACTTGACACCGCTTGTGTGGCATTAATTGACGCTGCGGACATGAGATTTGGTGAGGATGTGACACTGGTTCTATATTATAATATATGACATGTAGCACGCGCAAAATTGGTTACCCGTGTGTGTGTAAGTGGTTACTTATGTGACGTTTATGGCCACCCATTCTTTGTGAAAAAAAATCAAATATTTTTAATAAGAACCATATATTCCATCGATTAAATGAATTAACTGGTATAATAACCCTACCAGAACTACCCAGCCACAGGTTCCTCCACATATATTGGCACACGCAAAACTGGTTACCCGTGTGTCTGTAAGTGGTTACCTATGTGACGTTTATGGTCACCCACTCTTCATGAAAAAAAATCAATTTTTTTTAATAAAAAACATATATTACATCGGTTAGATGGCTTAACCGATGTAGGTTTCTCCACATATACTGGCACACACAAAATTGGTTACCCGTGTGTTTGTAAGTGGTTACCTATGTGACGTTTATGGTCACCCACTTTTCATGAAAAAAAAAACATTTTTTTTTAATAAAAACCATATATTACATCGGTTAGATGGTTTAACCGCGATAAAAATCATATATTACATCGGTTAGATGGCTTAACCGATGTAGGTTTCTCCACATATACTAGCACACACAAAACTGGTTACCCGTGTGTCTGTAAGTGGTTACCTATGTGACGTTTATGACCCACCCACTTTTTATGAAAAAAAAATATTTTTTTTAATATGGGTCATATATTACATCGATTAGATGACTTAACCAATGTAATATGGGTCATTCTGAGTAAAAAAAATATATTACACCGGTTGTTTCTAAGAACCGATGTAATATAATCTTTTTTATCCTATTTTGAAGCTCGAGGAGCTCATTCGCGCGCAATCTCACTCTGTCACATCACTGTCACGTCTGCAACGTCAAATGTGTGTTACTGTCAGAGGGTGTCAATATATCAGGACTCAAAAATTAAATTAAATTTAAGAGAGACATTCTAGGAAAACCTGGATTGATCTATTGAAGAGCAAGGATGAGGTATTCTACTGCTTTAAAATATTTAAAGCATTTGTTGAAAGACAAAGTGACAAACAAATTAAGATGGTGCGTAGTGATGGAGGAGGTGCGTACAAATCTAATGAGTTCAAGAGGCACTGTGAAGAACTTGGATTGCAGCATAACATAACATGTCCCTACACACCTCAACAGAACGAAGTTGCCGAGAGAAAGAATAGAACAATCATGAACATGGCGAGGAACATGCTTAAAGCAAAAGGTATGCCAAATTATTTTTGGGCTGAGGCTCTAACATGTGTGGTATATTTGATAAACAGATCACCCATTCAGAGTGTTCCTAACACAACTCCGATTGAGGCATGGAGCGGATTCAAACCCAATGTGCAACACTTGAAGGTATTTGGGTCCATTACTTATGCTCATGTTCCCAATGCAGCAAGATCGAAGTTGAATGATAAGGCAGTGAAGACCATTTTCATTGGATATAAGCATGGGGGATACAAATTGTACAATCCAATGACAAAGAAGGTGATTGTTACTCATGATGTTACATTTGTCGAAGATGAGGAATGGCAATGGAATGCAACAACTGAAATGAATTCGAAAAACAATAAATGGGAAGACTTGCAGATGGAATGGCAATGGAATCAAAACCCGTGAGACTTGCAGATGCCATTCAACACCCTAAATGGGAAGAGGCTATGAATGAAGAATTGATGGCGATGGAGAAAAACAATATCATGACTCAAATTGGTTTTAATCTAGAAGTTTCAATTAAGATTTATGTTGACAATGTTTTTGCAATTAATCTTGCAAAGAATCCAGTTTTTCATCAAAGAAGTAAACACATTGATATTCGTTATCACTTCCTGCGAGACCAAGTTAGGAAGAACATGATCAAATTGGAATACTGCAAATCAGAAGATCAAATTGCAGATATTTTCACTAAGCCATTGAAGATCAATGTTTTCATCAAGTTAAGAAATTTGTTAGAGCAGGAAGGTTGTTCCAAATCAGAATTAAGGGAGGATGTTGATTATTAATTCTGATTTTATTACCCTTAAATTATTATCCAGTTATTTTTGCATTAATGGTCAGTTTATAGAGCTGTTAGTATTCTTATTTTATAGCTTCCAATAATTGTAATTTTATTATATATATATATATATTATTGAAGTAAATCAAAATGAATAAGATCAGTTCACCAGTTTTGCAATTTTGTGCAATTACCTTCAATCAGTTTCTACAACCTTTTGCCTTTTCTTATTTTCTACAATTAGTTCCTACATTGTGTGTGTAAAAATTAAAATTAAATCAATCAAAATTTAGTATTATTTATTATTATTATGAAATGATTATTTGTATATTGAATAATAAAAGTTAGATTATTCATTTATCATATAATCTATCTCTTAACATTGAATGTTACAGATTTTAGTATCATACGTAATTTATATATAAGAATTGGAATATCATACAATTACATAAATCTCAAAATTCTTTTATAAAAAAACTCTTCTTGTTAGGGACTACTGTAAAACCAAAACATCTGAGCTGAAAAAAAAAAACAAAACATCTGAGTTAATCAGAAATCATTAGTAGTTGGTTTCAGGGTAACGTGTAGTAGTAATTTATTACCTTACCAAAAAGGCAATTTAGAATTCATTATGAAACTGTCTGGCAGAACACGGCACACAATATATAACATCATAATCTTTACATTGAAACCCCTTTCGTCAGCTCTTATACAACAAATATTCACGCTCAAGGTTGCATAATTTAAATAAAATTTGAATTTCATCACTCTGTTTTGTAAGTATAAAATAATTATATACGCTATCAACTAATAATAAAACAATTATTAATGAATATATGACTTAGTAGAAGTTATATAAAGTTTAACAAATTTGTTATAAAAAATAATTACGATTAAATAATGTTGTAAAATTTTGTTATCTAATAAATTTTAAGAACCGCCATTAAGTGTTATATTTAAATGAGAAGTAACACATCTATATTGGTTAAATAGTATTTATACCCCCGTATAATATAATGATTTTTTTTAATTGTCTAACTATTTTTAATCATCTCAATTTTACCTTATTTTTACTAAAAATAAGTTAATGTAATCGTTTTTTTTTGTCAAATTCATGAAGATGACGTGTTGGTTCTGTCAATAAATCAGTGTAATTTATTATTGATGTGATATGTAATTGAATTAAAATCTTGTTAAGGTCATCTATTATAATCTTGATAACATCATCTATTTTCTTAAGTTAAAACAAAAGGAAAACCCCAGATGCAGAAGTTTTAGGGCTATAAATAGCCTTGTGTTCAGTTGTTGATCATTCACAATCGATCACATAGAAAAGTGTAAGAAAGTGTGGTGAAGGAATTAGGTTTGTTGAGTGAAATGGATTTGAAGGGTAGTGTTTGTGTTGCTGTATTCCTCTGTCTCAATCTCCTCTCAGTCTCAATGGTCACCTCTCAAACATGTCTTATGAATATGGTTGGGTTGAGAGCATGTTCTGGTTTGTTGAATTTGAGTCTTATAGTGGGGTCACCCTCCGACTGCTGCGACACCCTTCAGGGGATGGGAGCTCATGCTGGTGTTTGCCTTTGCACTGCCCTAAAAGCTAACGTCCATGGCATCATCCCCGACCTTTCCGAATTATCTCTTATCTACAACACAACTCTCAGTACTTGTGAAATGCCCACCTCTGAATTTGATCAATGTCCGTAAATTGGACACTTTGTTGAATGTCTGAGTCACATATGATAATGTTTACGTTGTTTGCGCGAAGGATCTCACGCACGGGGTCTCCTCCGCAGCCCTCGACGGCGAACCGTGGCGCGTTGCTGGTAAGATGGCCTCCCTTGCCGTTGATGCGTCACCTCCTTGTACCTTTGACTCCACTCGTATGGCTGCCACACGCGAAGCGAAGGTGTCTCCGAACTGCCTAGTCACGCTTGTATCTGTCGGAGATGTCGACTTGGTGGTGGCGGAAACCTCATCGGAATCTGGCAGCAACCATGCGTACTCGCTGGTAGTCCGTAGGCCGTTGTGCATGGCTACAAGCCCTGTGGGAAACATGCGTATTTATCGTAAAGGTGTAGTGATGCCCGGTGTTGGACAAAGGTTGATGGAAATTGGGGAATGTAGCAACAGCAAGTCACAAGAGGCGGGGCATACACGCGTCGATGGACTCAAAGAATTATCTCATAAAATGGATGTAAGGTTAGTATCTAATTCTACCGCTTGTTCTAATAATGATACTAAAAACTGTTTGGTCTGGTTAAACAATGAAAAGTTGGAAGCAGATAGAATTTGGAATTCAGGAAAGAAAGTAGGATACTCTCGGTTTGGAAACGAGGATGATATTTTAAACAAGTTAAAATGATTGGAAGAAAGGGACAATGGGAAAGAGGGATTAGGTTGGGATGGACAATTTGTTGTTAATGATGAAACTCATTAGTATGAATATAAGGGGTTTGGGAGGAAAGATAAAAAGGAAGTATATTAGTGAGCTCATTAAAAAATAACAAGTTGGAGTTATTTGTCTGCAGGAAACAAAATGCGAACAGATTAGTAAGGAAAAGTGTTATCAAATGTGGGGGTCAAATGAAATCGACTGGATTGAGGTTGGAGCAGTTAATAATGGTGGAGGAATAATCACGATGTGGAAGAAAGATTGTTTTGAATTGAAAGGGTTCAAAAGTGGAAACAACTACTCAATTATTGAAGGAATATGGAAGGTAGGGAAGCCAATGGAAATAACAATAGGTAATGTTTACTATGGTGGTAGTCTAAGAGAAAAGAGAAGTATTTGGGATGAGATAAGTGAGATAAAGAAAAATCACCGAATAAAACTGTGGTGTGTAGCTGGAGATTTTAATTCTATTAGATGTGCTGGGGAGAGAAGAGGTCAAAATTACAATGTCAACTATAGTAGTGAAATACGAAGTTTTAATAAGTTTATTGAGGATTCTAGTCTGGTTCATATTCCTTTGGTGGGTAGAAAGCTTACTTGGTACAAACCTAATGGGACAGCAAAGAGCAGAATAGATAGAGTCTTAGTCTCCCTTGAATGGCTAGAGAAGTGGTCGGGAAGCAAATTGTATGCGGAAGGGAGATCGGTTTCGGACCATTGTGCGTTAATTTTAAAGGAGATAAACATCGATTGGGGTCCAAAACCGTTTAGATGTCTTGATGTTTGGCAAAAAGACAACCGGTTTAAGGAATTAGTAAAGAATAAGTGGGCAAGCTACGACATCAGGGGAAACGGCTTGTACGTCTTAAAGGAGAAATTGAAAAGGTTAAAGTTTGACATAAGGAATTGGAACAAATATGTCTTTGGAGATGTTAATAAACAAAGAGTGGATTTGGAAAAGAGAGTCCAAGATTTGGACGGAAAAGACGATGAGGGGGAGTTGAGTGTGAAAGACAGAGAAGAGAGAATACAATTGTTAGCTGATCTGGGACAAGTGAGAGCTAAACAAGAGGCGATCTTGTAGCAAAAAGCAAGGGTTAGTTGGATAAGTCAGGGGGATTTGAATACAAAATTTTATCGCTCAAGTATTAAGTGGAGGAGGATACATAATGGGATTAATGGTCTCAAGGTCAGAGATCAGTGGTACGAAGATCCAACCGTAGTAAAAGCTAGTGTGAAGGAATATTTTGAGAGTAGATTTAGTAGGGGGAAGTCATCTGGTTAGATTGAATAATGTTCGGTTTAAGGGCATATCTAGGGAGGACAATGAAATATTGGTTGGAATTATAACTGAAGAGGCAGTCTGGAATTGTGATAGTTCCAAAAGTCTTAGACCAGATGGTTTTAATATTGGATTTTTAAATTCTGTTGGGACATTTTAAAAGGAGATGTGGTGAATGCGGTACAAAGTTTTGCAGATGGTGGAAGTTGGCCGAAAGGCACTAATGCTTCCTTTATTACTCTGGTTCCAAAGGTTGCAAATCCACAACATTTGAATGAGTTTAGACCGATTTCTTTGGTGGGATGTGTGTATAAAATCATTTCTAAAATCCTCTCTTCAAGGTTAAAAAGGGTTTTAAACAAAGTTATTGATCCCAGGCAGTCTGCATTTTTGGAAGGTAGAGGTTTGTTGGATAGTGTGCTAGTGGCCAACGAGACACTTGAGGAGGTAAAAAGGAAAAAGAAAGAGTGTATGGTATTTAAGGTGGATTATGAAAAGGCATATGACTCAGTAAGTTGGGAGTTTATTTACTACATGTTGGGAAGATTGGGCTTCGGTGGTAAATGGATCGAATGGATAAAAAACTGCTTAGAGTCATCCTCGTTATCTGTGTTGGTAAATGGAAGCCCAACAATTGAGTTCAAACCTATGAAGGGCCTAAGACAAGGGGATCCTTTAGCCCCTTTCCTTTTCCTAATTGCGGCTGAAGGTCTTGCAGGGGTAGTTAGACAGGCGGAAGAAAAGAAGTTAGTAGAAAGTATTGAGGTCGGGGAAAAGCAGGTAAAGGTGAGCATGCTCCAATATGCAGACGATACTCTATTTTCCGTAAAGCCTCAATCCAAAGTGTTCTGACTTTAAAGGCTATTCTGAAGTGTTTTGAACTAGCATTTGGCCTTAAGGTTAACTATTCCAAGAGTAAGGTTGGTGGAGTGGGAGTGAATATGAATCAGACGATGATTTTTGCCTCTATCCTTAATTGTGACATTATGAAGGCACCTTTCAGTTACTTGGGGGTGATGGTAGGTAGGAATCATAAGAGGTGTGCTTTTTGGGAAGGTATGCTTAATAAGTTACGAAATAGGTTGAGCGCGTGGAAAGGGAAATCTCTCTCTTTGGCTGGCAGAGTATGCCTTATCAAATCGGTACTTACGTCCTTACCACTCTTCTATGTCTCCCTATTTTGTATGCTGATGACTGTGATGAGGGAAGTGAAAAGGATACAAAAAAACCTTTTGTGGGATTGGGGGTCAGAGAACAGGAAAATTGCTTGGGTGGCGTGGGATAAGATATGTCAATCGAAAGATAAAGGCAGTTTAGGGGTTATTGACATAGAAAAGTTTAACTTAACTCTTCTAGGGAAATGGATTTGGAGACTTAAGTCTGAAGAGAGAAGTTTTTGGAAGGATATTCTAGTGTCTAAGTATGGTGGGTGGAGGGGATTAAAATCTCAAGGTCAATTTTGTAAGGAGTCGTTGTGGTGGAGAGACCTTAGGAAGGTATGGTACTTAGAGGGGTGGGGTAATGATTTTGAAGGCAGAGGTCGGTGGGAAGTAGGGGATGGGAAAGAAATCAGGTTTTGGGAGGATAATTGGTTGAAAAACATTCCTCTACTACATAAGTTCCCTAGGCTCTTTTCAATCTCCTTAGATACTGATTGTACTCTTTCTCAAGTTGGGGTTTGGAATAATAATATTTGGTCGTGGAAGTTGCGGTGGAGAAGGAATCTTTTTGAGTGGGAATCCAGTTTGGTTGTTCTTCTGATGTAGTTGGTGGATAACAAAAGGTTAACAAGAGAGGGTGGAGTTAAACCCGATAAATGGATCTGGAGGGATGTAGAAAACATGGATTTCTCTGTGAAAGCAGCTTATAAGTGTCTCATGGGGGAGACGTCTGTAGTGGATGAGGTTTTATTCGTGAATTTTTGGACTCTAAAGACATTACCCTCGGCACAATTGTTGGCTTGGAGGGTGATATGTAATGCCATTTCCACGAAGGATAATCTCTCGAGACGTGGCATAACTTTGATGACTGATCGGTGCCCTCTGTGTGGTGCGGAAGAAGAGTCGGTAAGACACTCTCTTTTTTTAATGTAGAATTTCTTGGAGAATTTGGGGTATGTGTCTAGAGTGGTTGGGGTTCATCTCGGTGATACATCGTGACCCACAAATGAACTTTAGGTTGTTCAAACCTATAGGCTTGAACCATGCAGTTACCAGGTGTTGGGGGGTATTTGGGTAGGTATTGTGAGTGAAATTTGGAACCATAGGAATAGGGTTGTGTTTGAGAATGGGCGGGTGGATCTAGTGGAGGTCTTTACCGTGGCACAAAGGAAAACTTGGTCTTGGGTCACAGTAAAAGAAAAATGGGTTGTCTTCTCTTACTCCGACTGGTGTCTGGAACCTCTCTGTTGTATGAGGTATTTGAAAGACTAATTCCTTGTTTTATTTAACTAACGTTTTGTTTCCCGTCCTGGTAGTCGTGGTGTGGTTTTTGTGCAGGTCTCATCAGTAAATCTTGTCTGGCATGGTTGGATTGAGGTTTGGAAGGTATTGTATGTTTGTGCAGGTTGTCTTGGTCTTTTCTTTTTGGCAGGGTAGGATTGGTGTCTGAACTGCAATAAAGGAAGTGACTATATGCATGGTTATCGGTTTGGTATTGGATTCTTTATGATGTTTGAGCTGAGGCAAATGGATATGTGACTCTTTTTTATTACTGGTGTGGCCAATTTGGGAAGCTTTTAAATGTTTTTTGCGGGTTTTCCTGATGTACGCATCCTCCTCGTAGGATCGGGTTGTTGATGTTAGTATTTGGTTCTTTGGTATATCTCAGTCTGCTACAAAGATATGGATTAGTTGTTTAGATGTTGTATTGTATTGGTTTGTTGTGCTTGTCACTTGGGTATGGTACTCCAACCTGTTGCCAAAGATTTTGTTTTAGTTAGATGTTTTTAATTGTTGGATGTATGTCCTTGATTGAGTGTGTGACATATTTGGTGGGGTGAGGTAAATGTGTTTGTTGGGTTTATGTACTTTGTCTGGAATTTATCTTTGATCTGTAGTGCAATGTTTGTTGGATTCGTTGGTAGGGTACTAGAAAACTTGATTTTAGAGTTTTGTATAAGGGTTAGGACACCCCTAAAGTGTCTCATTTTATTTTATTTATTCTTTACTGATAAAAAAAAATATTGTTCTTTTCATTTTGTTTTAGTGTTTTCCGTCTTTCTTTTCCACTCCTTCCACACGGTTCTAATGAAACCCTAAACCCTCCATCACCCTTTCCTTATCCTTATCCTTATATTTAAATAAAACTTATGTCACGCTTAACTCCTTTACTTTTTCTTATAAAATATCTTTTCTTTTTAACACACTTCCTGCATCCTATATAATTCTTCAAACTAAACACAATAATTTAAGTCAAACTTATCTCATACACACTTACATCAAATCTACTATAAAAAAATAAACATAAAGTCAAGAGTTTACCCCATATTACTACCATTTGAGAATTTCGATGTAACATTCAATTAGTAACAAATCAAAGAAGAGATCACCGAGAAGAAAAAAAAGAGTAAAACCTTCGTTAAAGTATTCTCCTCACACAAGAAAATCACTCTCTTTTTCATTATCATCTTCATCATTTACAACTTTTTTATTTCGATATTTCTTTTATTTTACAGAAATTTTACATATCTTGTTGAAATTTCACTTCTCACTATTTGTTAGGACTAAGTTGTAACTTTTGTATTCCTCACAACATGCTTTCAGAAAATTCATATATAAAAATAGTTTTCATAATTCAGAAAGTTATTTTAAAAATTTAAATGCAAAAATATATTTAAAAAAAAGTTTCATGAGTATATTTTTTCGCACATCTCCATTTATTTTTTGGTATTTCATATAAAATTGGACGAAGTAGTTGCCTAAGTAATGTGTTTTAAATATTCTTTTAGACTTTTGTAATTTCAAACCAGCTGTTTAGGTTTTTAGAACATTCTTCTACCAAATATACTATATTATTTAATATTTGAAACATTGAATAATTTAATGAAATAACTATTAGTATTATTTAATAATTTTTCATCAGGTTAATATCAATTTTAATGTATAGAAATCGTCACTCGACATAAATGAAATATATTAGCCAGGTTGGATTAAATTTAATCCATTTACAAACAATCTCAACCCAATTTATTTAAATTAGATTGTTTCATGGGGTATATATATGAAGATTAAAAAATAAAATACAAAAAAGAATAAACAACTTAATGACATGTAAATTAGTAATATTTTATTATTATTCATGTTTATGCTGCAATCTGAAACCAAAGTATGTTGATGTGAAAAGTATAAACTAAATTACAACTAAAATGGTTTCACTCCATGATAATAAAGATATTTTTAAACAAAGTTTTTTTTTATCAACAAGAAAAAATAAAATGAATATGACCCGTTTAAGGGGTGGTGCAACCTTTATACAGAATAAAAGTGACAAAACGTCCTCTCTCCAGATAAAAATAAAAACAACAAAGTTACCTCCAACTACCTACTCCAAAGTTACCAGCTAGACAACGGCAAAATCAAGAAACAACTCGACCACCCTATAAGCAACTTTTAATCGAGTGCATACATACCAGAGGTTCTAGACACCAATCAGAGAAGGAGAAACTCACTAATGATATCTTTGAGAAAATTCAAGACCAAACTTTTAACTGTACCAAGAAGAAAATTTCAAAATGATTAACCACTCCACCATTAAAAATAAATTTATTCCTATGTATCCAACTCACTTACCAACGCAATCCAAACATTACCCAAAATTAAATGAACAAATGTAGGCGCATCAAGAATTTTAAACTGCATGAAATTTGAAACATGGTTAAGAAGATCTTCCAAACTCACTCCTAAGCCTAGCAAAGATTCCAAACTAGCCAAGAAACTCCTTTTTCCCCCCCACACAAGCAACAAAGGTTGCTCACAACCTAAATCTTTTGTCTCTCCAAATTAACCTTGGAGGCTATCTTGTTTTCATTCACCCTCTAGGTTGTGACATGAGTTAAAGCAAAAGCCTTAATCCTCCAGAAGAAGTTGTACAACCGTGAATTTTCCTTTTCTCTCGTTCCCTTAAGGAGACCGTAGGCAGACTTGACAGAGGTTAAACTTGCTTTGCATAAACGGTGTTGATTGGCGTAGTGCCTTTAATGCGCGGTGGCAAGGGTTTCGCAGGGGCGGAGGCGGTGTGCCAGATCGTGCTTCGCGATGACCAGGTGCTTCGCGCAGGTCAATCAAGGGCGCAACGGCGACAACTGCTCAAAGGCGAGTCTGGATGGCGTGGTCTGAGACGAGTATGGATCACGTTTCGCGCATCTGTTGCATGATTGCAGAGTGCAGCGACGACAAGTGTTGGTATGTGTTGCAGCGCAGAGGAAATCCACCAGGTGAGAGGTGTTGCGTGCATGGGGTACGACTGTGCGTGGCGGTAGTGTGGGGGCGGTTGTGTGCGGTGCTGGTATGACCGTACATGGCGGTGGTGCAGTGAGCAGTGGTTGTTCGCTGCCTAGACTGTGGCGGGCAGTGACGGATCTTGGCAGTAACCTGTGTCTTTTGAAATGGTGGAAAGACCAGGGGTGATTTTTTTCCATCATCAAAGGTCTTGGTACTCCTTTGTCTTTGGATGAGAATACTATGAGAAAGAACAGGGGTATGTTTGCTAGAGTGCTAGTGGATATTGATATGTTGTCCCCTTTTTCCGATCACCTCTTGGTTGAACGTTCAAACTATACTTTTGTAGATGGTGTGGAATATGAATGGATTCCTCCTTTTTGCTCTCACTGTAAGATGATAGGGCATGAGCTTGCTCAGTGTCGAATGATTCATTATCAGGGTCGTGTTCCTGGGCCACAATATAAATCTTCTCAAAAGATAATTTCTAAAGAATGGGATCAGGGGAGGACCACGACTCCTAAACAACGTAAAGAATATCGAAAGAAAGATTCGCAGCCGAAGCTCGTGGAAGACCCCACAGATAAATTGAACATTGTTGTTCCCGACAAGGCTAATGCAGGGTCACCCTTGGGTCACCTTGCTTCCGATAAATCAGGAGGAGTGGAGGATGATTTTGCTGATATGCCTCCTTTTAAGGATGCCTCGGATCATGAATCCAAGCAAGGGTTGTCCACTCATACTTCGGATTTTCCAGTACAGGGGATGTTACCTGTTGTTATGCAAGCTAAGGGCTCGGTGTCTCATGCTTCTAATGAGGATCTTCATGTGGAGATCTCGCCTCCTGTGGTGGTTACATCTTCGTTGTGCCCCGCCTCTCCTCAGAGGGCTAAATCGCCTACAGATTCTACAACACCAATCAATACTCCAATTGATGGTCACCACGTGGAGACCTCTGCAATTGTGATTGTACCATCCCCGTCATTGGCCTGCAAAATCACTTTTCATCTATCGAGGGTTTGGAAACTACAGATGTGGTAGGTGATCCTTATATTGGTACGTCTATTGCCATTGTTGAAATTTGATTATGACCATATCATTGTTGAAAATGAGATTGGCTCAAAAGTTTGGGTTGATCCTAATGAGATGGAGGAGGATGTCAGTGATACTGGGGAGAAGATAGTTCGTACTAAAAGAAAACCAGGGAGACCACCTAAAGGGACTGGTAAATCCAAAAAAACTGCTAAGACAATTCTCACCACAATGAAGTTCTTTTATTTTTTATGGAACGTTAGAGGACTGGGAAACCACAAAACTGTGGAGATGTTGCTTAGTTTACTTAAACTGTATAAACCCCTTCTGGTTTTTCTTGCTGAACCTATGATGTTGTACACTAATGTTTTTTATGTCCTTTACAAATTTGTTAATATGCATTTGGTGGCTACGTCTCCTATTGTTAATAAATCTGCTAAACTTTGGTGTTTGTCGATCCCTAATCTGGTCCAAGATTTCTTGATAAATGAACAGTTTATTTCTGTAACTTTCCAACACGTAAAAGACACCCACTAATTTGCAACAAAGCAAAATATATGGATGAGCAAATTGTGTAGCTAGTCTTAGGGGTGACTCTATATGCAAAGAAGAAAATAACACACTTCAAAATAAGTTGAAATTTGTTAGATTTATTAACTCACCTTCACAATATCACCAGCAATGTAGAGAACACATGAGGATGCATTTCCATTAGGTGCCATTAATGTTCTAAGAGAAACATGAAATATAGCCAGAATTAATACTTTATGTCCATGCTCTTTCAACATCAAAGCCAGAAAATATGTGAGTGTTGAAATATTTTAATTGAATTTTTTAAATTAAAACATTGATTAATTACATTATATAATAAAAATTATTTTGATATTACATTTAAATTAAATTAATTCATAGAATTTTTAATTTAAATAATATTTTGAATTTATTATTATAGATTTAATTTCATGTTTAAGTAAAATTAAAATATTAAAATATTACTTTAGAATGTTAATTTTTAAATTGATTTTAACTATTTCAGTATTATACTAAAATTAATAATTTTATTGTTATATTTAAAATATTAAATTTATTGTTATTCATTTAAAATATTTTATAAATTAACAATTAAGACACAAAATCGACACAAAATAATAGTTTATAATTTTATAAAATTTAGTTACTCCAAAATAAATAATAGTAACTAAAAATTTAAGTCTTTATGATAATTAGAAATAATAAATGGTTTTTAATTTCATTATTTTTATTAATAAAAAATAGTCTCTAAAATAGATTAAAAATACTAAAAAATTATTTCTAATTACATCTTAATAAACTATTTTATACATTAAATAATTTTTAGTTTATAAAATAATATTTAAATTAATCGATATAATAATTAATTATTTTTTTTCTTTAAATAATTTATATTTTTTACTGTAATATTTTCTTTATTTAAAGATTTCATTTTCTTAGTCACGTCACTTCTTTTCTAAAAAGTAGTCCCTTTCTAAGGATTCACTTCAAGTATTAAGGAATTAATTTGTCAACTTCATGCATAGCTCTTTCTCTTAAATCATGCTTAAATTGACTTACTGCATTATGGCATAAGCAATGATCCGTCTTATGTTTTTTTTTTTTATCAGCAATGAATAAATAAAATTTAAAGGGATACTTCAGGGGTATCCCAACCCATATACAGTAACCAGAAGTGGACTTCCTATATCATCCACAAAAGATGCTCTCCTTTATGGTTGAAGCAGAACAACCTTAAAGTGAGAAAACCATACCCAAAAATATAACCAACAGGTTACCTCAAAGCAACACTCAACTTTACCGAAACTCCCAGGACCGAGGCCACCTACTTTCACCTCGCCACGCGACTACACACATATGGAGAACGCCGCTTCATCGATCGCGATCATGTTGACCTATGGTGAACGCCGCTTCATCAACCGGCGATCATGTTGATCTTTGCATACCTTCGGCGACCACTGACTACGCACGCATGGAGATCGTCGTTTCCTCGACCGGCGATCATGTTGACCTTTGCATAACTTCGACGACCACCGACTACGCACGCATGGAGATCGTCGTTCCATCGACCGGCGACCTTAACTTCGACGACCACTGACTACGCACGCATGGAGATCGTCGTTTCATCGACCGGCGATCATGTTTACCTTGTATAACTTCGACGACCACCGACTACACACATATGGGGAATGCCATTTCATCGATCGGCGATCATGTTGACAGCGCCGCTTCATCGACCGGCGATCATGTTGACTTTGCATACCTTCGACGACCACCGACTACGCACACATGGAGATCGCCGGCGATCCCCAAAACCTGCTTCAGCTAAGTTCTGCGTCAAAACCTTCGACTACTCACGCATGGAGACCAATAGAACACCCCGCTTCAGCTAAGTTCTGCGTCAAAAGATCACCAGTCACAGTAAAACCACCAAACCAACTGCCTTTTGTCTAATGTCAGGTATGCTATGGAATCTTCTTGAATGGCACAAGCCGTGCAAGGGCTCTTCTACTTCTTCCCAACATCAGGGGTGATTAACTTGGCAGTCCTTGGCTCCGAACCAGTTAGACGCATGGTGAGTTATATTGGTCCAGAATTTACAGCAACTCTGCTTCCAAAACGTTCCCAACATGCCTTAGTTCACTTGCTTCCCTTTAGGTACCTGCAACAGAGTCTACACCAGATTGTCCTCACTGTTCATAACCAACCTAGTGGCAACCACAAAAGGCACTACCAAAAGATAACGTTCAGCCAGGTTGCCAAGAACAAAAATCACACACATCACCATTCCTCCCTAGACACCTCAGAGGCCACCAAAAAGTTTAGGTATACAACAGAACCGGCCAACTTAGGAAAAGGCCAATCTTGGCCCCCTTCATTTATAACTCCCGATACACGACACTGGATTTAAGATCCAATCAACGAAAGAATAATCGAACCTTTGTACCTTGTGCTTCATCCATAACCAGGATTTAAGTTGGGCTTTTTGGAACACCTCTTCTGCGTCTACAGCACTTTGCTTAAACACCACCGAATTTCTGTGCTCCCAAATACCTTTCCACACGGAGCTTTGTTTGTTGTTGGCCTGAGTTAGTAGGAAGCTCTCAAAGTGGCTCATAAGTACATTACTTTCTACAGACAGAATGTCGATCCATCTATGACACAGGCTTCATACCCGCAACGCCAAATCACACTCCATAAAGAGATGTTGACTTGATTCGATCTTGTCATGGCACAGTACACACGTGGTAGACTCTAGCATCACCCCTCTCCTACTCAAACACTCTCTAGTTGGCAGTCTATCCAAAAGGGCTCTCCATATTGTAGTTAGGACATTGGGGAAGGCCCTTGCCTTCCAGAGATACTTGAACACTTCACTTTGACGCCCTCCGTCAGTACTAGCTAGGCACAGATATGCTGATTTCACTGTGAAGCACCCATTTTCATCGTTTCCCCATACCCGTACATCTGACTGCTCCTTGTTAACACATACGCTAGAAATGTGAGTTACTAGCTCTGTTTCCAACTCCTTTTCCCATTCAAATCTGTCTCGCCTCCAACTTAAGGTCCATCGCCATACTAACCCTTCCCATGCACCCACCTCTTCCACCCTTTGCCCCTGATTCTGCGATAATGAGTAAAGTCTGGGGAACAACGTTTTGAGTTTAGTGCTCCCAACCCACACATCCTCCCAGAATCTCGTTTTATTGCCTCAACCTAGCTTCCATCCCATTTGTGCTTGGAACCATCCTTCTCCACCTCCCTCCCTGCACGCTTTATTGAGGTCCCTCCACCACCAAGATTGCCTTTTTAAAGGCGTTTGCATTGGCTCATCTTCTGGTCCATATTTTGACTCCAAGAGCTCCTTCCATCTTCCTCTTTCTTCCGAGTGCCATCGCCATCTCCATTTAGCCAGTAGGGCGTAATTAAACTTTTGGATATTAGTAATCCCCAGCCCTCCCTCCTCCTTTGGTTTACACAAGTTCTCCCAGTTTACCCATGAGATCGGCTTCTTCTCCTTCCCCCACCCCCACAGAAACCTTCTTTGTAGGCTAACAATACTCTTGCATACTGAGTTCGGTGCTCTGAACAGGGATAGGTAATACAGAGGTACTGCAGTGAGTACTGATTTTATAACACATATTCTCCCGGCCATGGATAAGAACCTCCCTTTCCACACACTGAGCCTGGCTTTCAGCTTATTAATAACTGGCTCCCAAAACTTCTTCCTCCTTGGGTTGCCGCCCACTTCAAGACCCAGATACTTAAAGGGTACTTCCATCTGAGAACAATTCAAGGTCTTAGTGTAGCATAGAAGGTTGTCTCTATGGACATTAACGCCTGCTAACTTAGACTTATGAAAGTTGATCTTCAACCCGGACGCTACCTCGAAGCCCCTGAGGATAGCCTTTAGGGTTACCACGTTCTTGAAAGAGTCCTCACATACAAACAAAGTGTCGTCTGCGAACTAAAGAATACATAGCTAAAGCTCATTCCTACCAATCTTCAGACCTGATAGGAGGTTGGCCTTACTGTCTGCCTCACTAGCCCAGTTAGTCCTTCTACAACTACTAGAAAGAGAAACAGGGCTAGTGGATCTCCCTGCCTCAAGCCCCTTTGTGGTTTGAATTCTTCCGTCGGACTTCCATTGACCAGAACAGACACTGTAGCAGATTCCATACACCCACGAATCCATCTGATCCACATATTGTGGAACCCCATCTTGTGTAGCATGTCGTACAAAATCTCCCATCGAACCGAGTCGTAGGCCTTTTCAAAATCTACCTTCAGGCATAGTCCACTTCGACCACCCTTTCTAAGATCCTCGACAACTTCATTGGCCATAAGAACACTATCTAGTATTCCTCTATCTTTCAAAAAAGCCGATTGGCAGTCGTTTATGATCGTGGGGAGCACCTTCTTGATCCTTCCAGCCAGCACCTTGGATAGTATTTTGTACATAGCTCCTACTAGGGAAATGGGTCTGTAGTGGTCAAAATGAACTGGGTTCCTTACTTTGGGCACCAATGCGATGAAGGACGCATTACACCCCTTAGGTATGCAGCCTGTTTCATGCAACATATCCATCACTTCCATGACCTCACCCTTCAGAGAGCCCCAACTCTTTTTAATAAAATTGAAGTTGAAACCGTCGGGTCCTGGACTTTTTGAGCCTTCACATTGGGTCCTGGGCTTTTTAATAATTAAGTTTTACTATCAGTCTGATATTGGATTTTTTTACATCCAATATTATGATTTTGTTAAATAAAAATTCATAGGTTAACATTTTAACTTTCTCATTTCTCATAGGAAATCAAGTACACATTTTCTTTAGGAGATGAAAATTCATTTTTGGAATAAGCAACCTCTAATATAAGGAAATGCTTTCATTTCAAATTGGGCCACCATTTTTTTCTTTAAAAGCTAATTTCTATATTTCATATCTCTTACAACAGTAATGAGTTGTTCTTTATAGTCAAAACGAAATGAAAAGCATAGGAAATTCATATGATCAATTGCTCCTAAATCAAGAATTCAAACACCTTGAAATACGTGACTAGTAGTATTGAATGCACCATTTAATAGTTAAGTTCAATTATTATTTTTAAATCTTAATTTTTTTTACCATAATTCGAATTTGGTATAACTTCATTACACAAAAATAGACTAAGTAATGTCATGAGATTGCTCAAATCATGAGAATACTTTTAACACATCATTAGTAAAAATGATTTTGCTTATATCTCTTTAGCTTTTATCTTGCTTAACGAGTAAACGAAAATATAAAAAAGGTATGCATGGTGATTGGAATCTCAAGCTACCCAATTTCCAAACAAAAGAAAGAAACAAATGTAGATGAAGAATGAAATAAAGAAAGGCATAATTTTGAGACAAAAAAAAAGAGCACACAAAAATAGAAAAGACACATAAGTTAGAGTAGAAGACAAAATAAAGAAGACGACGCCATGTGAAGAGAGCAACACGATGGGATTGATATCCTAGAAAAAGCGACATGGTATGTCACTTTTAGAGAATACGAAGAAAATGTTGTACCATCGTAACAAAAGAGAAATGTATTGTATCATAGAAATTGTACAAGTTTATTTTCACAAATAATTCAATTTTAAAAGCAACTCAAAATAAATGTAAAATATTATTAAATTGACACGTAAGTAGGTGCATAAAATAGGAGGTGAAAAAGAAAAATTATACAAACTTTGATACATCAGTTTTAAAACAAAATATATAATAAAAATAAATTTATGATTAAATAATATAAAAAATATTATTTTGATAAGTGTAAATGAAAAGAATCAGTTTATAATGTTTGACCAATACAGTTTTAAAATTATTTCTCTTCCTAATTATAATCTGGTAAAAAATTAATATATCAGTTAGTATTAAGAATTGTAAGATTATTTTGTTACTGAAAAATTAAAAGACATGAGAATCTATTATAATAATCTAATGATATTTTAAAATAAAATAAAAATTAAATATAATTAAAATATTAATTTATTGATTATTAAGTATATATTTATTATTTGAGTAATGATGCATTTACGAGACCCACATTTTTTATATCACACTACAATTTCTAATACTATTATTTTAATATTTTTTATATCATTTAATTACTGAGTTATCATTTATTATATATTATATATATTTTTATTTAAACCCATAAAATAAAAATTTAGAAACTCTCAATGTTCTCAAAAGCATCATTTCCCATATTACTTGTATGGTGTAAACCTATGACCAACCTGCAAAATATATAGGTTTTGATAACAGACAAAAGAGAGAAGAGTGAGTAGCTAGTGCGAGAGGTCTGATACCAAAAACACAGATAGAAAGAAGAAAGCTTGGTACCGAAACGCAGAGTCATATACTGATGGACGGAGGAGGAGTGCGGAAGAGGAGGGGTTGCTCCGTTCAGAAAAACGACTTCCTCCCGGAGGAATCGTTCAAGAGCTGGGGGAACTACAAGGCGGCGCTGCTGGAAACGCCGCGGAGGCTCAAGGACCGATTCCTCACGCGATCCAATGAGCGAGTGGAGATCGGCGAGATGACGGTGCGTAGCAGCCACCAGATGAAGAAGACGCTCAACTGGTGGGACCTCATCTGGCTCGGCGTCGGCTCCGTCATCGGCGCCGGAATATTTGTCCTCACCGGAATGGAGGCCAGGAACGTCACCGGTCCCGCCGTCATCTTGTCCTTCGTCGTGTCCGGTTTCTCCGCCATGCTTTCCGTCTTCTGTTACACAGAGTTTGCCGTCGAAATCCCCGTTGCCGGTGCGTGACTCGTTCCTTTTAGTTCCTTTTTTTCGCTGTTTTTTAGTGTGATTTACAAACTCTGATTCTGATCTTTTTTGTTAGGGTTATAATTAGTTTTGTTTTATTCTCCACTAGACAAAAATAACAGTTTTTTACGTAAAAGACGAAATTAAAATTTTGGGTAATTTCGTTGAATGTTCAAAATTGATACCTCCACATCATTTCAATGTTTAATTTATAAAAAAATTAATTAGGGTTTTTATTTGCCTTAAAAATTTTGAAATAAATCTTTTTTAATCTCTTGAATTAAAAAATAAAATACTTTGACTATCTTAAAATGTGAATTTAATCCCTAAACCTTAAATTTTAGGAAAAGAAGTGGTAAACATTCAGTTACATTTATTAAATTTAGTGTTTAGAAATTATTTTCCATTTCGAAGTGCTAATTTTGTTTTCAAAAAAATTGGAGGGTCAAAGTTAAAACTATTTAAATTTAAGGGTTTTTAATAAAATTAAATGTTTAATGAATAAGTTAATGTGATCCCTAATTATCAACTACAAAAAATAACATTGTATCCTTATTAGCAGAAATTATGATTTAATAATTAGCTACAGTAACATCAGGTCCTGGTTACCTAACATTATATCCTCCTTAATTAGGAAATATTATATTAAATCTCACGTATAAAGTCAAGTGAAGATATTAGATTTTATCAGAATTTGTGGACCTAAGTCTTTCATATCATTTATTAAGTCTTTATATTATTTATTTATTTATTTGTAATTAATAAACATATTTTTAACCGTTTTTTATTTCTACTGATTAAATTTTATCAGCATAATCTATTTTGTTGATTTTACTATTTATAATTATAACATCATCAAAATTAATAACAAATATTTGTTTTAAAAATTATTTTTATAAATTTTAACATTTATTATAAAAGGGAATACCCAAAAGAATAAGTATGTGTATTTTCATTAGTTTATTATCTGAAAATTTATTTAGCAGTCTATTTTATAGAAAAAAAAACTTATAAATAAACTCATAAATGAAAAATCTAAAAATATTAATAAATTGTGTTCATTATATTTAAAAATTACTTTTGTAAATATTAATATTAAAAATAATAAATAAATAATAACGGTGAGTTATTATAATAAAAATGTATCCAAAAAATGGAAAGGTTTCATTTTATTATAGAAAAAAAAATCATAAACTAAAAGAATTAAGTAATAATGAAAATAAAATAATGCAGAAAACTAAAAGCTTGCTTACTTTCAACAGCAGCATGCTAATTACTTTCAACAGAAGCATGCTTACGACCACAAATTTACAGAATTTCTCTATAAAGTATATACTTGCAATACCTATAATAGCGTAATATATACATATATACATCATGAATCAATAATGTTCTTGAATTTGCCATCAACTTGTTCTTGTTTTCTTGTTTTGTTTCTCTTTTGTTTTTCCTTAGGTGGGTCATTTGCCTACTTGAGAGTGGAGCTAGGAGACTTTGTGGCCTTCATAGCCGCCGGAAACATCCTTCTTGAGTACGTAATAAGTTGTGCCGCAGTAGCAAGGTCATGGACCTCATACTTCGCCACCCTTTGCAACAAAAACCCTGATGATTTTCGCATAGTGATCCATAACATGAACTCCAATTATAGCCACCTTGACCCTATAGCTGTTCTCGTCCTTGTACTCGTATGCATCCTTGCGGTTCGCAGCACCAAAGGCTCTTCAATCTTCAACTACATTGCCTCAGTTGTACACATAATCATCATTGTCTTCATAGTCATAACGGGTCTTATCCACGCCAAGCCTCAAAACTACGTCCCCTTTGCACCCTTCGGTGTCAGGGGCGTGTTCCAAGCCTCAGCTGTTCTCTACTTTGCCTACGTGGGGTTTGATGCTGTTGCAACCATGGCTGAAGAGACCAAGAACCCTTCAAGGGACATTCCAATTGGGCTTGTGGGCTCAATGTTGATCGCCACATTGGCGTATTGCTTGCTTGCAGCCACACTCTGCCTCATGCAACCGTATACCAATATAGACGTGAACGCACCCTTTTCGGTGGCGTTTAGTGCTATTGGGTGGGATTGGGCTAAGTACATTGTTTCGTTGGGGGCTTTGAAGGGAATGACCACTGTGTTGTTGGTGACTGCTGTGGGTCAAGCTCGCTATCTGACTCACATTTCACGCACACACATGATGCCTCCTTGGTTTGCTTTTGTGGATGAGCACACTGGGACACCTGTGAATGCCACAATTTTCCTGGTTCTGATCTCAGCTCTGATTGGTTTCTTCACTGACCTTGAGGTTCTCTCTAACCTCTTGTCGATCTCCACTCTCTTCATCTTCATGTTGGTGGCAGTTGCTCTGCTTGTGCGTAGGTACTACTCGAGTGGAGTCACAACAAAGAGCAACCAAATCAAGCTCATTGTGTTCATCGTGGTGATCATTGGCTCTTCATGTGGGATTTCATCTTATTGGGCACTAAGTGATGGTTGGATTGGTTATGCTGTTTTTTGTCCAATTTGGGTTTTAGCTACAGGAGGGCTTTGGCTTCTTGTTCCAAAGGCAAAGGAGCCAAAACTTTGGGGGGTGCCTTTGGTTCCATGGCTACCTTCCATATCTATTTTTATTAACATATTCCTTCTTGGATCTATAGATAAAGATTCGTTTATTAGGTTTGCTTTTTGGACAGTGCTTCTCCTGGTTTACTATGTCCTCTTAGGGTTGCATGCTTCTTATGATAAAGCTAAGGAGTTTGAAGCACAAAGTAGTGCCCAAAGGGGGGTGAACACTTTGGAAGATGGGGTGGTGGTGTCTTCTACGTAGTAGACTCTCTCTAGTATTTTTACTTTTGTGTCTTTGCTTTTGTTTTTGCACTTCATTTTATATTAATGCCCAATTTAATTCTGTTCTGTAAATAAAATATGTTAAGTGCTTTAGAATGTGATTTTTATCATCAATTAAAAAAGTACTCATGAAAACTGGAGTGAAAAACTGGTAGTAAACTTGATAAGTATGTTTAAATGAATTGCAAAATTTGTCAGAAAAATAATAGGTTAAAGATTAGAAAAATTCGGTAAAATCGATTAAAATTGGGCCGGAAAAATATATTAAATTATAATTGTATTTTTTTAAAATATAAAAATTAACCTGAATATTTATCATTTTCCTTTTTGTTTTACATGTAAATTTATTACTGATAATAAATATTGATGCATATTATTTAAATTTTTATTTAAGTATGACAACATATTTTTATTTACAACTTTTTATGTCTAAAACTATCCGTGATTATGTGAAACTTAAAACTATGAAAAAATAAATAATATATATATATATATAATAGAATAGAATTTGTGGATTTGACATGCATTTATTGGTATAAATTAAAAAACAACATATTAATGATGTTTAATGACGTTTTATCAAAATAATTTCAAAGATCATCTCAATGTCTCAAGGGGATAGATAAAATAAAAGTATTTACGCAATGACTGGATATGCCTTTGAAGAGTTTCAATCTGGATTTTGCAATTATAAGTATTATGGATTCATTTTTGTATGTCACTATAATTAAGAATATAATATGCATACATTATATTACGATGTTGAATGGACGACAAACATATAATATCAATTCAAATATGGGTTTGGCAGCAGGCAGAGGTAAAGAAAGGTGAGCAAATCAATTCAAATTTTTATTGAGTTTTTATATAAGAGTTTGAATATCATAACTTAAATGTTTCATTTTATTTAATTTATTTATTATAAATAAATAAAATGTGATAGTTAAGGAAATAATATCTCATCGGACGATATATTTAATGATTTTCATATTATTAACATATAAAAAAAACACATTTTTCTAACAAACAAATAATTTGGTGAAATTTTGGACATCAAAATATTAGGGTTTTTTTACCATGATGGAGTTATCTTTTTTTGTTTTTATCAAAATGGGGTCCGTTTAAAAAAAATTATAAATTTAGGCAAGTCGTGCCTAATTGGGACGACTTCATATGCAGAAGTCGTCCCAATTAGGCACGACTTCTGCCATATCATACTAAAGTCGTGCCAACATGGTACGACTTCTGCCTTGTCATACTGAAGTCGTGTCAACTTGGCACGACTTCTGCCCTGTCATACTGAAATTGTGCTAACTTGGCACGACTTCTACCACGTCATAATTTTATTTTATTTTTTTAATTTTATTGTTTATATATTGGGTAGTAAGTTATGTAATGTTGAAAATTAATTTCTTCTCATCATTACGTGTTCTGTAAAATCATTACTTCTCATGCTATTTTTGCAAATTCACAACAATAATTCTCTATTTATTTTCCAAATATAATAATTTTTCATTTATCTATTTATTTCCAAATTCAATAACAATTTTATTCATTTTTTAATTAATCAAATAATCAAGTTATTGTATTACATTACCGTCAAACATGATCCATACATGATTATCCAATTTTTTGTTCCTTAAAACTAACACTCTTAGAAAATTATGTATCAAATTAATTTTTAACATTACATAACTTACTATCCAATATATAAACAATAAAATTAAAAAAAAATGACGTGACAGAAGTCGTGCCAAGTTGACACGACTTCAATATGATAAGGCAGAAGTCGTGTCAAGTTGTCACGACTTCAGTATGACAGGGTAGAAGTCGTGCCAAGTTGGCACGACTTCAGTATGACATGGCAGAAGTCGTGCCTAATTGGAACGATTTCTGCATATGAAGTCGTGCCGAATTGGCACGATTTGCCTAAATTTGTAATTTTTGTTAAACGGACCCCATTTTGGTAAAAACCAAAAAAAATAACCCCATCATATGGTCAAAAAACCAAATATTAGCAATCATTTTGTAATGTAATACATAAATATTTTATTGTTATATATATTTCTTTAAAGAAAAGGTGGCTTTAGAATATCGATCAAGATATTATTCATAAATGCTTTCTAAGACAAAAATTATTTATAAATGGCCTAAAACATAGAAAATTTAAATGAACTACTATGTGTATCAAAATAGAAATTAGTAGTTGTGAAGTTTTTGTTAGATGGCTATATAGGTGCTTGTATTTTACACTTCTTTTCTGATTTGAGATTCTTGTATAAGGATTGAAATATCCTTAAAATGTTTTGTTTAATTTTTTTTATTCTTTGTCGATAAAAAAAATCTTATTTTCAAATATTTACTTACATAGATTAAAATTGATATAATGTATAATTTTTAAAATATTTTAAATTATAAATTATTTAATCACTTTGTTATTTATATATTAGTTGAAAGGGTTATTTAGTAACAACTTTTTACATAGATTTATGGAATAATTAATATAGTTTAAACTATAATGATATGCTAACTAGTAATCTGTATTAGAGATTTAATTAATAGTTAATGTAAAAGTCATCATTTTATGTTAAAAAATAATATTGTTTGTTGACAATATTCTTTATTATATATAACACACAAGTAAAACCAACTACCTATAATGAACTTAATTAACTCAATATGATCGTAAAATAATAATTAATATGATAGTTGATTTTAATGTAATAGGTAATATGATGACTATGAGTATGACATATATTAAATTTGATTCATACTAATAGATAATATAATAAATTATGTTTAGATTGAAGTAGATTATAGATAAATTAAATGTGATTCATATGTTAATATTGTTAGTATCATTAATATTGTTAGTATTATTATTATTGTTAGTATTATTAATATTTTTAGTATTATTAATATTGTTAGTATTATTAATATTATTAGTATTATTAATATTGTTAATATTGTTAGTATTATTAATATTGTTAGTATTGTTAGTATTGTTAGTATTATTAATATTGTTATTATTATTAATATTGTTAGTATTATTAATATTATTAATATTGTTAGTATTATTAATATTGTTAATATTGTTAGTATTATTAATATTGTTAGTATTGTTAGTATTATTAATATTGTTAGTATTATTAATATTGTTAGTATTATTAATATTGTTAGTATTATTAATATTGTTAGTATTATTAATATTGTTAGTATTATTAATATTGTTAGTATTATTAATATTATTAATATTGTTAGTATTATTAATATTGTTAGTATTATTAATATTGTTAGTATTATTAATATTATTAATATTGTTAGTATTATTAATATTATTAATATTGTTAGTATTATTAATATTATTAATATTGTTAGTATTATTAATATTATTAATATTGTTAGTATTATTAATATTATTAATATTGTTAGTATTATTAATATTATTAATATTGTTAGTATTATTAATATTATTAATATTGTTAGTATTATTAATATTATTAATATTGTTAGTATTATTAATATTATTAATATTGTTAGTATTATTAATATTATTAATATTGTTAGTATTATTAATATTATTAATATTGTTAGTATTATTAATATTATTAATATTGTTAGTATTATTAATATTATTAATATTGTTAGTATTATTAATATTATTAATATTGTTAGTATTATTAATAATAATAAGTATAATAAAAATCATAATAAAACTAAAGAATTTGCTTAATGTAGTGGTTAAATTTTACTTGGTTGCTGAAAGATTGCTGAAGGAATCTGGCTTCGAATCTCATTCACTGCTAATTTTATTTTATGGTGCTAATATTTACATACGGATTTTGATCCGTATGTAATAATCTGTATGTAATTCAGTGTCCCATTAATTTCATTAATTCATTGCTGATAAAAGAAAGACAAATAAAGTTTGATAAACTCTAGACATATATATGGAAGTTAAAAGTATGAATGGATGAATTAGCTTAAAGTTGTAGATAAATAAAAATAATATATAAGTTGTGAAGATATATAATACACGAAGTTTCTTACAACTAATTTAAGATTAGAGAATCATAAAAATCAACAAACACACTCTGAAGCATATAACTTTAGATGCATTCAAAAACTTTTATACAAAAGTAAGTCAACCTTGTTTTCACTTATAGTTACATTTAGTTTTTATTTCTTAAAGAAATTTTAAAAGAATTCCAAGAAAGTAAGAATTTAAAAAAAAATATTTAAAAATTAACTCACCTCTCTTTATCTAATAAATCATTCTCTTTTCCTAACACTTTGGGTGCAAGAAATTTACTTTTCTTTATAAAAAAATTATGTTCTTAAAATATATCTAGTATAAAAATTCTAAAAGGGAGCATGAGATTTTATTTTAGTCTAACTAGAACTTACCTCATTTTTTTAAGATTCTCTTGTTTGCTCTAATTTTGAAGTCTTATTATTAAACCCACATTTTTATAACTTTTTTATTTGTGTTTTAACTTTTTATAAATTAAAAAATGTAAGCTTAATATTATTTTTTTAACCTATTATTTATTTATTTATTTTAATTTGACCCCTAATTAAGTCTATTAAATAAATAAAAATACTATAATATGTCATTTTCAAGATTCAATCAATTTCTTAAAATTTTTAAATTGTAACAATGTGGTTTTTTTTTTTTCAATTTGAATCATTGGTTTCATAAGTTCTTACTATTTATTGGTTATAAATCTATTAGACGTAAATTAAAATGTTAAAGATTTGTTTGTTAATTGGATGGCAATTTGTCACGTATTCCATTTTAACAATTTGAGGGGAATTGATAGAATATTTTATGAACTTATCAATTTAACTCAATCCATAGAGTTTGATCTTGAATTACATGAACCATGGTCAAAAAATTCACATAAGAAAAACTCTATAAGGTGAAAATGTATCAAAAGCCTCATGGCTCGGGCTCAAGCTCAACTCATGGGTTAATTTTTAAAGTACAAAAATTATTTAAAAATATAAATTAACAAAAAAGTACTTAAAAAAGTATTTATATATGAAAAATATTTACTCAATACAAATACAAATTCAGTATGAGGAAAGAAAAGTTGGATTTAGGTCAAGTTAAATCAGACTACATCATCTCAAACTGGTTGATATGGGCCTATGTCAAGTTGAGTTGGGCCACATCAGGTCAATTGAGTCAAACAATATCAGACGAGTCAAGTCGATTCCACTTTGAGATAGTATCATTCTCATCCTAACGTCGTCCATCAGGGGTAATCACCGAAGGTCGATTATCCTCAGCCATCTGAATAATATATGAGTGTGATATAGACCGGAACCTCTCCAAATATGCTGGAACACAGGCTCCAACATCAACTGATAATACAAAATCTTATACGAGGTTAGCATTAAAATCTAACCATCGTCATTCGATCTCAGATGTGGAGGGATCGCCATGATGAACGGTGGCTGGATGACAATACATTGTATATATCCAAATTGTTTGAGTACACATTCAGGAAAATGCATTTGCTTGCAAGCCCTCAACCGAATCTACCTTGAAAATAATGCAATCCACTCAAAATGACGCAATGCTTTGTGCTCTTCATAGGGCATCCATTAAACAACACGTATACAAATGTTATCTAATTGCATCCGAACAGATGGAAGTGTGGACATCCTACTCCTGACCACATATTTCATACACCGCGACTCATCCTCAACATAGTCATTCTGAAGTTGTCGGTGTCCAACAGTCGGAAAGTGCTCGTATATCCACAATGCCAATAAAGTGACATACCCAACTAACTGTTTAGTATTCACATAGCAACCATCTCCCACTGCTCATACATGTGGGTCAAAGGAGTTGTTGCCCACGAGTATCCCTCAGTCATCGCAGCTACATCGGAGCTCGGGTACGTGTAAAATTGTTCGATAATAAGGAGGTGCAACAAATTCGACACATCATCCAATGTGATAGTCAACTCACGTATGGGCAGATGAAAGGAATTTGTCTCTATGTGCCACCTTTCTACAAAGGCACACAACAATCCTTTGTCCATCGGGTCATAGCTTGTCCCAACAAATCCAGCTAAATCTGAAAACTTTACTGCAGTTAGTATCCCAAGATGAGAAGCACCCATCTAATTCATTTTTCGGCCATGAGACATCAATTTTAACTCCCCTCGATCCTAATTTAACCAACCAAAATCATATAAAATATACAATTTAATCAACCAAAAATCATATAAAATTAACAATGAACAAATATCATATTACAACATATTTACTTATCACACCATTCCATAAATGTATGGCCACATGGTCTTCATAACCTATCAATAGTGTCCCATCCAGTGGACTTCCGGGATAACCTTCACCTTCTACTTGAGGTGCGCCTTCATCCTCCACCTCCATTTGGGGTTCGACTTCTTTAGGTTCAACATGTTCTGCATCTTCATGTTCAACATGTTCTTCATCTTCATTAACATGTCTTCTTCTTCTAACAGAGACTGTGGGACGTAGACGATCACCTTGTGAACCTCCTCCCCTAGTCTTCACCATTTCTATTCAATTACACCATTCAAGTTAAATCAAATTACAAACAATGCACAGTACGAATTCAGAAATATGAAAACCTACTACGGATCCACCAATCTGGAATGTTATTCATCTAACATTATAGTTATAAATTTAACAACAAATAAAGTGTGAAACTAAATTTTACTATTTTATAAAGTACATCATTTATTTAAAAATAAATAAAAACTTCATTTCAACAATCAAAATTAAAGAAACTAATCACTTATTTAAAAAAAATGTATTATCTTGATTGAAATTCTTGCAAGTTTGGTTATAAATAATGAATGAGTGCATACTAATCCAACCCTAAAACTCCTCTAGTTCGACCCAATACAAATTATAGAATAGATTATGATTTACTAATTTGAGCCAATACAAATACACAGTAACAACAACAACAATTAATATTCCAGAAACAAAAATCCATAATATTACCTAAAACAACAATCTGAAATATTACCAGAACCACCAATCCAGGATTTTATCGAAAGCATCAATTCGAAATTTCTGCGGATTTCATAATCTAAAATGTGAAAAAACATATACGGATTCTCTATTCCGTAAAACTATCAGATTTCATTGTCTGGAATGATATAAACGAAGTGCGGAAATGAAAATTTGAAGAAAAACAAAAGTACAAATCCAAAAACAAAAAATTTTACTTACCTTTAAGCACCAAGTTGCTAAGACCACCCTAAACCACCAGAGATGTGTGAGATTGAAAGGCACCGAAATGGAGTTCTGCAGTTTTGCAGTTGCAGCTGCACAATGTGTGGGAAGAAGAAAATAATAGTGAGAGTTTTAGGGTTTTTAGGAATAGATTCCGTTAGGGACATTTTAGGGTTTTTAAAAATAATAAGGATAATTTAGTCTTTTCATAATATTATGGGGTGCAGGAAGAAACTGTCATCAAATAATTATCCTTTTTGTCATTAAGGGTCAAATACAAAAGTCACTTTGGTCTATTGATTTTTTTAAAAATCACATTCGTCATACTTTTTTAAAAAAAGTATGTAATTTGGTCATTCTATTAAATCAACGTAAACAACATTAAGTGATGATGTGACACATAGAGGGATTGCACGTGTAATTCCAACATCCTTCTCTTCCCTCCATCCATTCTCCCTCATGAGCCTCATCTTCACCCTCACCCAATTGCATCGCTACAACTGCCACCACATTCTCCTTTATGCGCCTTCACCCTCTCCCGTTTCTTCTGTTGCATCAGTGCTTCCACATGACCTCCTGCTACTCTCCTTTGCTTTGCTTTCAGAAACAATCAAAATACATTGAATATCATTCTAAACCATAAAAAAAAAAAAAAACTAAACTTCATTGATTAAACCTTATGCTTTATCAACAAAATCCATAGGATTTATCAAATTAAAAAAAAATCTTATATCCAATCATAATAAAGTTGAAGAACCCTATTCCCCCTCATTCTCCTCACGTTATCAAATAAAAGAGAAAAGAGTGAAAAATACAATAAAATAAAGCCATAAAATATCCAATTTAATAAATAATGATCAATAATAATAATTTCACAAAAACTAAACATCAAAAAACCCAATAAAAAAACTAAAATACAACCCTCTTTTTTAACAAAATTTAATTTTTCCCATTGAAAATAAATATCCTCCAAAAATATTATGCAGAACACATAAATTTGAAGCCCTAAAATACAAAATTCTCAAAACGAAAAAAAAAAGGATTTTCCACCTTTTTTTCTTTTAAAAAAATAAAAAGTATTATAAAGAATTGTTTGCATATCAAAGGAGATGCAAGGAAGTAGACACAATTAGTGTTCCTCTTCGAGGCCTCATTTTGCGAAGAGAGTGAGTTATTGAAGTTGAATCTGAAGTTGTGGTTGTGGGGTAACCACAATTTTCGTTGAAGTTGAAGACCCCAACCCAAACAAATGAAAAAAGAAACGAAGAGTAAGGAATGGCAGTTTCTTCCTGCACCCCTACATTTTTCTTCCTGCACCCCCACAATGTTATTCAAAGACCAAATTGTCCCTATTATTCTTTAAAAACCCTAAAATGCACTTGAACTATATTTACATTTTGCATTATGGATTATGGAATCCAGAAAATTTTCAGATTTGCACTTCCAGTAAAATATCGAATCCATCAATCCGTAATTCAAAATATGCATCATTCAAAAAAAGCATTCTGGATCCACTAATCCGTAACAGAAATATGCATTCTGGATTCAAAAATCCGTAATTTAAAAAAAAAGCATTTTGAATCCTTGAATCCGTAATAGAATTAGACTTCCGGATTCAGCAATCTGGAAATCAATAATTTATGCAAAAATTGCTTCAGGAACACTCCCTCATCCGGAAAAAAAAATATTCAGTTCCAGATTCATGAATCCGTAGCACACTCTCAGATTCCTATTTTCGGTAACCACGGTGTCCTTTTTCAAATAAAATATTAAGGTCAATTTCAGGATTTAGAAAATTGTGGGGGTGCAGGAAGAAAAATGTAGGGGTGCAGGAAGAAGAAGTCGTAAGGAAAAGATCAAATCATAGACAAAAGGCAGGAGAAGTTGATGGATGCAAATCTCAATATGAGAAGAGATAATTAGTAGAGGGTAGTTTCTTCCTTCACCCCCACAATTTTGTAAATTCCAAAACTGACCCCACAATTTTGGGATTTGGGAGTGTATTATGGATTCATCAATCCGGAAGTGAATCATGTTGCATTCCAGATGAGGGGGTGTTCCGGAAGCAAAATTTGCATAAATAATTGATTTTTGGATTGCTGAATCTGGAAGCCTAATTTCTATTATGGATTGGTGGATCCGGAATGATTTTTTTCAATTATGGATTTCTAAATCCGAAATGCATATTTTGAATTACGGATTGGTGGATTTAGAATGGTTTTTTCAATTATGGATGTTTTGCATTTTTTTATTTTGGATTAACACTATCATTCATGTACTACCGGAAGCATCAATCCGAGAGATTACCGGATGCACCAATCCAAAAATTTACAGGAAGCGTCAATCCAAAAATTTACTGAATTTCATAATCCGGAATACAAAAAAAAAATGTACAGTTTATATAGGGACAATTTTGTCTTTGCGCAACTTTTTGGGGATGCAGGAAGAAAAATGTAGGGGTACAGGAAGAAACTGCCTCTATAGAGAGAGTTGTCAAAGAAATTGAGATCAGAGCTTAGAGAGAGCAAGAGTGGGTTCAAGTAAGTGAATGTGATGGGCTTATACGAAGCATAAAGAAGAGGGTAAGGGTGAGCCTAGTCTGGTTCCAACTTTTGTATTCAGGCAAATGCTTCCTACACCCAATCATTTTTAACCTCCACCCAACATATTTTTTAAATTTCTAAAAATGTCCTTTATTTTGGAAATTAAAATCCTGAATTGAAGATAATATATTGCGGAAAAATAAATCCAGAAGTAGTTATTGAGTTTTGGAAATAAAAATCCGAAAACAATAATTAAAATTCTATTTCAGATAAAAAAATTTGAGATTGAAAATAATACATTTCCAAAAAAAAAATTTAAAAGAGAAATTATTGTGTTCTGAAAATAAAAATTCGAAAAAAAATAAAAAGTCCATTCTAGATAAAAAAAATCCGTTATATAAAAATTCATAAAAAAAAAAATCCGGAACATTTCGAAAAAGGGAATCAGAATGTATTTTTATATGCACCTATTTTTTTTAGGACATTTTTGTGTTTTTCACTGGAATTGGTGCAGTGATATGGTTCAGGAAGCAATTGCCTTGTTTTTATTTTAGAATTACTCAATGTGTATGTTATAGAATTTTTGGTTCAATGAGTTGTCAATCACAAATAGGAAAAAAATTATATATTTAAAAAAAATTATGATGAAATAGATTTTTTCTAAAACTAGTAGACCAAATAACTTTTCACCCTTAATGTAGTTAGCAAAAAATAATTAAATCTTAAATTACTGTTCTTAAGACTAAAATTTCAACAAAATTATTTAGACTAAGATCTTATATAAGATTCACGTTTTTATCCTATGGCATGCTTCAATAAAAAATTATTTTAAGACCCAAGACTTTTAAATTAAAAACATTCTTAAAGATGAAATGAGATAAATAAAATATTCCCAAAATTAAGTGAAGAAAATATAAAAACAATAAAATAATATTATATTAAAAAGAAAATAAAAATGGAAAAATGTAATTTACCTCTCCGTTTATAGTATTTTTTTATCTGGTTGAAAAAAGGGACTACTGTAATTTATTTTTAATTTAAATTAATAACACGGGTAAAACAAGTTATCTAATTATAAACCAGTTTTTTTAATCCTTAAACGCTGCCGTATGGTGTTGGGCTTCAACACGGACAACCCCTAAAACCCTAAACTCATAAACCTCCATTCCCGCCACACACCACCGTGAACTCTCGCAGTTCATGCAAGCAACGCACCCGTTCTACTCTCTCACCACTACCACCACTGAAACAAAGCGATGAACTTCAGGTTCCATAATCTCTTGGGAGCACCCTACAGAGGGGGCAACGCGGTAATTTCAAACAACACCCTGCTGCTCTCCCCCGTCGGTAACCGCGTCGCCGTCACCGACCTTCTCAAGTCCGAAACCTCCACCCTCCCAATCCAGTCCTCCTCCAACGTCGCCCGCATCGCCGTCTCCCCCGACGGCACCTTCCTCCTCGCCATCGACGACCGCAACCGTTGCCTCTTCATCAACCTACGCCGCCGTGCCCTCCTCCATCGCATCTCCTTCAAGGACCGCGTCGCTGCCGTCGAGTTCAGCCCCGACGGCGCTCTTATCGCCGTTGCCACCGGCAAGCTTGTCCAGATCTGGCGTTCCCCGGCCTTCCGCCGCGAGTACTTCCCCTTCGAACTCGTGCGCACCTTCGCTGAGTTCGACTCAAAAGTAACCACCCTCGATTGGAGCCCCGACTCGAAGTACCTCATCGTTGGGTCCAAGGATTTAACCGCGAGAATCTTGTGCTTGAAGAAATTGAATAGCGGGGGTAAGAAAAAGCCTTTTATGCTCCTAGGACATAGGGATTCGGTTGTAGGTTCGTTCTTTGGTGTCAATTCGAAAACTAATAGGGTTTGTAAGGCTTATACGGTTACTAGGGATTGTTATTTGTTTAGCTGGGGTTTTACTTCTGATGGTGGTGGTGAGGCTGGGGTTTCGGACCCGCCCTCGCCAGGGACTCCGGAGAGGGACGTGGAAGGGAATTTGGAGGTTATTGAAAGTGATGGTGTGAAGAAGAGGAAGAAAATTGATGTTCAGGATGGTGATGAGGGTTACCTGAGTTGGGGCAAGTGGGAGTTATTGAGGAAGGATGGGTTTATGCAGGGATGGGCGAAGGTGACGGCATGTGATTATCATAGGGGGCTAGACATGGTGGTTGTTGGATTTTCTAATGGTGTGTTTGGGTTGTATCAGATGCCAGATTTTGTGTGCATTCATTTGTTGTCTATTTCGAGGGAGAAGATTACCACTGCTGTGTTTAATGAACTTGGGAATTGGTTGACATTTGGCTGTGCCAAATTGGGGCAGCTGCTGGTGTGGGAGTGGCGGTCTGAGAGCTACATTTTGAAGCAGCAGGGTCATTACTTTGATGTGAACTGTGTTGCGTATTCGGCAGATTCGCAGCTTCTTGCCACTGGAGCAGATGATAATAAAGTGAAGGTGATTGAATTTGACTTTTGTTTGGGGTTTTGAAATTTGATCCAGAAATTACTGATTGCTTTGTGTTGTGCCTTTTTAATATGTTTTGCGCTGGTTTTTAAATTGAATGTTTGAATTAAACTGAAGTGAAAGCTCTGTTGTTATGTTTACAGGTGTGGACTCTTTCGTCGGGATTTTGCTTTGTTACATTTTCGGAGCACACTAATGCTGTTACGGCTTTACATTTTATGGCAAGTAACAATTGCCTTCTTAGTGCATCTCTTGATGGGACCATTCGTGCATGGGATTTATTACGCTACCGGAATTTTAGGACATTTACAACTCCTTCTTCAAGACAGTTTGTTTCCTTGACAGCTGATCAAAGTGGTGAAGTGATATGTGCTGGCACTTCAGATTCCTTTGAGGTATAGTTTTCCACAAATTAGGTTGATTTTAACTGTATCATTATTATTTTACCATTCACCCTTTTCTCAATGATATGTGTAACAGATTTTTGTTTGGTCAATGAGAACTGGCCGCTTGTTGGATGTGCTCAGTGGTCATGAAGCTCCTGTTCATGGGCTGGTCTTTTCTTCTACAAATGTTAGTTTTTTCTTCTGCTGATATTTTCTTGCATAAGTTAATTTCGTAAGCAGTATTTTTAGCTGGTTCCAATTCTCCTCTTTTGTAGAACTTTATGTGAAACCATGTTTCATGTTTTCAGTTTATAAAATAATATTATCTTCTAAGTTTGTAGCGCATCATCAAATATCAATAATATTATTGTCTCGAGATATATGATGAAGGGAAGTACTAAAGTTTGTATTTTGGTCAATGTTTTTTACATCTATTATAACAAAAAACCTTAGCATCATCTCTTTTCACTTTGTGCAGGCTGTCTTGGCTTCATCATCATATGATAAAACTGTTCGGTTGTGGGATGTCTTTGATGGAAAAGGAGCAGTTGAAACATTTCCTCACACACATGATATTCTTACAGTTGTTTATCGTCCAGATGGAAGGCAGTTAGCATGCAGCACATTAGATGGGCAAATTCATTTTTGGGACCCAATAGATGGTTTGTTGATGTACACCATAGAAGGTTCTAGAGATATTGCTGGTGGGCGTCTTATGACTGACCGTAGGTCAGCTGCTAAGTCAACTTCTGGGAAGTTCTTTACAACCTTGTGTTATTCAGCTGATGGAAGCTACATATTAGCTGGGGGACGTAGCAGATACATCTGCATGTATGATGTTGCAGATCAGGTTGGTCTACATGCACTTTGGTTGATTTTCACATATGTAAAAGTCACCGCATCGCATTGATTCTAGAAATTTTATCCTCTAGAAAAGCTTCTATATTGATTCAAAGTGCATGTTAAGTTTTATTTTCACTTGTAACCTAGTTTTCATAAGGGCATTTCTATTATCGAACCACTTTGTTTACACTAGGGGTCAATCCTAGGATTACGTCTTTCCAGGATCCAATCATCAATAAAATCTGTAAGTGCCAGTATAATTGGAAATGTGCTTATTCCATAGATCAATCTTGTCCAGTATTCTCTCCATTTTCTCATTTTTTTCATATCCTGAATGATGAGGAACTTCATTTGGTCACTTATAAAGTGTCCCTTTCATGGGTACCTTACCTCATAATAATCTTTTACCGAACTCCCCCATTATTAATTTATTTTATACCTGGGTTGCTCAAAAGGAAAATCAGTTACTCTTGAAGAGGCAGAAACCATTTAAGGTTGATAAAAGTTTTTTGTTTCTATTCTCTGAAATCTATTTTCACTTCGAAGATGTTATGTTGCATGTTAATGCATCTGATGGTTAAAAATTGTTACTCTTGAAATCTTCTCTCATATATGCCATAGTGGTCTTATTGTTTGCATCCCTTGCCTATGTGTGCATTGTAGATATAAATTACTGTGTTCTCAAAGTGGACGCGTACTTAAAATGGACTATTTCTATCTACTTGTTTAAATATTGTAGTACAGTTCTGTTTGTTAATTGGGATCTCTTTGTTCAGGTTTTACTTCGACGTTTCCAGATAACCCACAATCTCTCGTTAGATGGAGTGCTTGACATTTTAAACTCAAAAAATATGACAGATGCTGGCCCTCTAGATTTGATTGATGATGACAACAGTGACATTGAAGAAGGCGTTGAGAAACAAACACGAGGGAAACTAGGATTTAACTTACCAGGATCTATGCCTAACCGTGGAAGGCCTATTGTTCAGACAAAGTGCCTGAGAATTGCACCTACAGGGCGTAGTTTTGTTGCAGCAACAACTGAGGGAGTTTTGGTTTATTCTGTTGATGAATCTTTCATATTTGATCCCACTGACCTCGACATAAATGTTACACCAGAGGTAATTTAACTTTTTTAAAGAACTATCACTGTTTACTTCAAAGAATATAAGATTATTCCAGAAACTATTTTCTGTAGTAAGAAATGAGATAGAGAACACCTACTCTGATAACTTCTTGACATCCAATAATTTGTGTTTTGAGTTCTTAAGATGGTAGTTGACATACTTGTAAGAAGAGGATGCAATTTTCTAATTGATAATTTTGGATTTTTTTCACATTGTTTTTTATTCATGACAGTCAACATAAAACAAGCAGAGTATAATTTCGTTTTTCAGCAATTCATTAAAAATTGTAAAATTTCTGCATCAGATATAAATGAAGATGACAGAGTCTTAAATCCGTTTTTCCATTTCAATCATGAAAAACAAGGAATCAAAATCAACATTGTGCTGCTTGAAAATGCAGCATATATAATTTTAATAGCACTCCATCTAGCTGTATATTACGTTCTCCCTTCACTGCACTGTTTCCTGTTTTGATGTCGTTAATAACTTGAGCTGGCAATTCGGAACAGGCTGTTGAAGAAGCTCTTCGTGAAAATCAACCAAGTAAAGCCTTGATCCTTAGCCTTCGCTTGAATGAGGATTCTTTCATTAAAAAATGTATATTTGCGGTTAGTCCGGCAGATATTCCAGCTGTTGCGACATCAATCCCTTACAAATATATCCAACGATTAGTGGAGGCACTTGCAGATCTTTTGGAAAACTGCCCACATTTGGAATTTATACTTAGATGGTGTCAGGTATTCTTTACTTGCTTAGATTTAGTCTTTTCATATGTTTGCTTCTCAAGGTCATGATAGTTCTATAAAATCATCTTTATCTTTGGTATGATTTGCCAGGAACTCTGCAAGGCCCATGGGAATTCTATTCAGCAGAACTCTCGCAATCTGTTACCATCATTAAAATCTTTGCAGAAAGCAATCACTAAAATTCATCAGGATCTAGCAGATACATGTTCCTCCAACGAATATATGCTAAGATATTTATGTTCTTCTGGTACCAAGAAATGAATGTTTGGATTTTGGCTGCTTTGCTCAAGAATCCCTGTCCAGATAATCTGGTACCTGATGAGCATCATTAGCAAGTAGCAACTAGCAACCTCTGAAGAATCAAACAGGATTTTGATGTAATTTCCTAATGAATTTGTCCTTGAATGAAGCTTCAATTTCTTGAAGGTGTGGCCTCCGTCAGGTGTGTCGGTCTACTTGCAATTTAACCAAGACATCTTCACATACGCACTAGAGTGGCATTTCTTTGTAATGTGGTGGGTAACTGATTGCAGAGGTTGATTAATGAAAAATGTTAGAAAATTTTGTCAGAAATTTTGCCCCGATGATAGCAACCACCTTGGGTGGTATCAAATGTGGATTTTTTTTATTGGTGTCTTGTAACATTGTTATTGGTTGTTTATAAGTGAAATTAATTGTTGGCAACGTTGTCAATTTTTACGTACCTTTGATACTTTTTTTTTGTTCCAGGAATATCTCTGATGAATGGTCAGTTTTAGAATTTAATATTCAATATTATAATTTTTCAAATCAGCCTTTTAATTTTGATTGGCATATGTCTAGAATTATAATTCTGCAAGTCTACTTTTGTATTGTTTCAGAATTTATTTATTTTGTTCTGAATCTGAATTATAATTTGAGAAATATACAAAGGCATCCAAATATTTAATTTTGGAATATACAATAAACAGGTTTCCAAAAGTTTAACTCCAGAATTATTGGGAAGTATATGTTGGAACAAAATTCCATAAAATCTTTTAGGAGAGAAAAGTAAATAAAAAGTTAGTCTATTTGGAAATTAGAATTAGTTAATGCATATTCTAATTTTATAATTCTAAACTTTTATGTATTAATTTCTGTAAAAATAAGTTTTATTTTTTGGAAAAATCATTTTTAATTTTTATGAAAAAGTTTATTCAAACAAATTTTAACTAGATAAACTGTAAAACAAAATGTAATTGCATAAAGAAAAAGTATAGCACTTTTTGTTTTAAAAATTGCGGATCTAATAAGAATATATTACCTGTTAAAGCTTATGGTTAGATCTAAAAGTATTATACTAAAATTCAACGAGCAGAATACAATAGATTAGCTTTTAATAATTAAATTAAGCTTTTATTTAAAAACATTTTTTAAGATAATAAAAATCAAAAGATGACAGATTTTTATATTAACTCATTGCAGCAATGTTCAATTTTTAACGACCACTTTTGACATCCACCATACATTCTCTTTATTTGCTTTCTTAAGAAATAACTTAAATATTCTTGAAATATAATATCTTCCAGTTTTTACACTTCTATGGATAAGATAACAAAGAAGTAAAGTGAAGATATATTTTCACTAAGAGGAATGTATGAAAATTCTATCTATCTAAAGTCAAACTCAGAAAGTTTTCTTAGAGTTTTACAAATTCAAGTACAAAGAACAAATGCTCAATAGAATCCTTATGCATTGGTTCATGTGAGGTTTGATACCGATGAGTGAATGAATGGAGAAAAAAAAAACAAAAATGCATAAGGATAATTCCTAGAAATACTACTAGACTAAATGCAATATTCTTACAAAAAGCAATAATTCTTAGTAAAAAATAAGTCTTTATTTTCTTCCCTTTCTATCTTTTGAGCATAATGTGTAGGATTTAATTTTAATTTTCCTTGTAATTTGGGGTTTAATTGTAGTTCTAGTTAGGTTTATATTCGATTTGACTAAATATTCAATCAAACTCAAGGAAACATAACATGTTTAGTTTAGTCAAAGTGGAGAAAAAAAAGTTAGGAGAACACAAAAATCAAATAACTCAAGAAGTATGAAAAGTCTGATACAAAATTGATAACAATTATGATTCTCAAGTAAAAGAGAGATATTTCTTAATCTAATTTTTGAATTTGAATTTTGAAATATATATTTTGTATTTCAATTACATTTTCAACACATGTTTAAATATATTTAGTTATTCCTTATTTTTAAATCACTTTTGAATAAATAGAAAATTAAAGAGTGTTTTAGAAATTGTCTCATTGACTCCCTTTCTTTGACAAGTGTAAAAGATTAGTATATTTTAACCATATTTTTTGTTATATTTAAATATTTATATTTTTTTATGATGCCTTTTTAGTAAGTTTTATCTTGAATTTATTTATTTTTATTATGATTGTATGTTTTCTTTGTTATTTGTTTAGTTTTTATGAAAACAAAAGAAGATTTTCACTCAAAATGGAAATTTGAATAAATATTGTCCATTCAAGTAGCTTGAGCGATGAACTCTCACTTAAACGAGTCTTAAGACACTTAAATGTGTGATATGTTATTCTTTTTTTTTCTCTCTTTCCCTCTCCTTTGTCTCTTCAATTTCTCTTTCATAATTCATTTATTTTCAACTGTAGTAGCTGAGGAGTCCAACTACATTTCTACCCAATCAAATTTTCAAACAGAGTAAGTTCATTTTTACTCTAAAGATCTTTTATTCTCTGTTTTTTCTTATAATTTAGTCATCAATCTTAATGAAGTCAATTGAGAAGAGTAATCTTATCGACTTATTATACTATATACTGAATTTATGTTATGTTAGAATAATTTGCATTAGGCCCTTATATCTTGAAGCTTATTCACACTAAGGGGACAAAAATCTAGAGGTTGCTTGGAAAACAAGTAATTAAGATAAGGGAAGTTAACTTTAACTTTCAATAATACTCTAAGTTAGAAGATCTGAATGTGGAGTGGACGTGGTCCCAAGTTTCAATTTCTCTTGCATGGATGTTATTTGATAAAATTGTTTGATTTTATGTTGTGTGAACATGTATAAATATTAGATTTTGGTAGTTTGGAAGTTAAATATTGTTTTGATGTTGAAAAGGTTCTTGAATGTTATGAATTTTTAGATGTTATGTGATTGAATGATATGTATTATATATGAATGATGAAAATTGTATGAAATTAATGTCATACATTTGGGATAATGTATGAGTTATTGTTTGATGGTACATTAAGTATGAAAAGTTTATGCTTAACAGAGAGATCCTCTAGCTTCACTGATGATCTAAGTCATATAAACTAAGATACCAGGTGGTGAGAAGCTAATGAAGGAGTTCATACACACTGGGTATCGTTGTAGACACTCGGTATTGAATGTTTGAACTTACCATGATCCTTGATGTATGGATTAAATGTTAGTCTCTGGTATGTAGGGGCATACTTAATGAGTCTTCTGGAAGACAATGGATTCATGTGTACTGTGATTGAAATGAAATCAAAGTGCTATGAATTGAAATGAAATCCAATGTTTGTGATTGAAAATAGATGTGTGGTCTATATGAATGATGAAATTGGTATTAAAATTTTATATGACAACATTTAAAGAAATATTTATAAATGATTAGTTTAATTGGTTTTTTTGCATGAATTAAATATGTTATGGAATTTCTTTTTATTTTACCCCTTACTTTTTTGGTTGTGTTGTGAACTGCAATGACTGTATTACGTACATGAGCAAATGATCATACAGGTGTCAGAGAGTTTAGAGGGCTCTATGATGTAGTTTTGAGCTATGAAATAATATTTGTATTTCTATAAGTAGTAATCATGCATTAGGAATATTTTGAAAAACTCTAAACTTGTATAGAAACATGTAGAACTTGTATTATAATAGTTAAAAATATTTTTGGGATGTTATATGATACGCATTACATGTACACTCAAACTTATCAATCATTAAGGCTACACGTGCATTTTATCCTTATTGTCGTTGCTACTACTTGATCTTGGATACACTTTGTGAATGGATTGTGAAGAGAGAAAAAGTCAAATAAAAACTCTAATAAATTTATGGTTAAACCTCATACCAAAATATACATGGTATTTGAGTATCGAGACACACATCAAAATATTTGTGTATTATAAATTTTTAATATTTAATTTTCTTTTCATACTTGTATTAGTGTGAAATCATGAGTGGATAAACACCTTATTGTTAAAGGTTTATATAGTTATATAACTCATGCAATTAATTATTTCCTTTTCAACATTATTTAGTTATTCAATTAATTTTTTCTTTGGTTTATTCTTAATACTTGTTTGATCCCGCTAACCAAAACATTATTTTATCATTGGTTTTCTTTTTAATTATGATAAAAAGAAACATGCTTATAAGTTATTATATAGGTAAATTGTGGTACACCATATGACTAGGAATATGGACAAAAACCATCAAGTCAATTACATAGATTAAGGACTAAGGAAGAGGTTTGAGGTTATAAAATGAATTTATATTTTTTTATTGGACCTCTGTAACTATTTCTATTTTTTTATAATTGGATATTTTGTATACATTAATTTTTTATTAGCTAATTAGAAAACTTATTATATGAGCCTCGTTAGTAAATGAGTCTAGTAGTCTCAATCCCTAATATAAATAAGTTTGTGTTGATTTTTGTCATGGTTGAGACTCATTTAATGAAATTGAAGTTTTGTTTTGCCTGATAAATCTTTCTGCATTATTGAATAGAACTTTTGATTAATTAAAGATAGTGATTTTTCTTCAACTTGTCAATCATTTTTGACTGTGGTGTCTTCTTCATCTTCCGATCTCCTTCTATGTTTTTTTTCTTAATGTTGGTAGAATTTTTGGAACAATTTTTTCTTCCTAATACTTAGTTAGACTTCGTCATTTTGCATTAGAGTTTAGATTCAACATTTTTGTAAATTTTTCAAAAATATTTCTTGAAACATTTTTTATTTATTTTGGTGGTACAATTAGCAATAAAAAGTTCTATTAATCATGAATCCTTGTGCAATGCAATTAGCACGAACATTAATGGGTCTTTAGTTAGTTGGAAAGTTATTCTTCAACCAACAATGACCTTACCAATCATCAAAGTAGAATATATGGCCTTGAGATGTGACTATGAGGGATACGATTGAAGGGTTTAATGGACGGTATAGAGGTATGCTTAAGGAAAGACAATCATCTTTAGTGATAGTTTAAATGCAATATGTTAATCAAGGATAATTGTAACACATATAAATATCAAATATGTTTTTTTTTTGCATAGAGGAAATGATTAAAGTGAAGAAGATCAACATCAAGGAGCATCTCATATGTGTCTTCACAAAGCTCGTCCCTGGGACAAGTTCATACATTGCTTGGATTTACTAAGTATGGATTGTTAATAGTAGTTATAGAAGGAAAATGTTATTGTCCAAGGTGGAGTTTGTAGACCTTGGTATACTAAAAATCTTTCCACGATGTGCTTCTAGCAACTGTAAACATCGTTTACTAGTGAAAATAACACATTTGATAATTATGCAGTCACATTTGTTGTAGATTGTCTAATGATTTTATACTTGTTAGACTCGTTTGTTTGTGTATGATGAATTGGTAATCTTTGTACATGTTATACTATGTTAGTTAGAGGCTATTGTGTGTTTCTAACTAACATAAACATTTGTAATCCTTTAAATAAGGTAAGATGTACTTAGTTGTATGCATGAGTTGTATATGTCGAATTGCAACTAAATACCTTACATCAAAGCCAATATACAAAATATTTTGATTTATTTCTATCAACTTTGTGGATAATGTGTTTATTATCTTTTGTGAGTGTTATTTGCAATTAATATTGCATTGTTTCTTTTATATTTATTTGAACTCTTAAGTGAAAATTAGGGAAAATTACATACTCAAATTTAACATTAATTTGTGTACATATTAATAAAGTAAAAACAAAATATTCAATTTTTTATTAATAAATTAGCAAAATCTAAAGCATAAAGCCTTAGTAATTTAAACATGTAAATGCATTACCTTTTTTCATCATAATTCATTTAGTTAGGAGTCAACCAAAATATCACCTTAATGGTATAATGTGTAAGAGATGTCCCCATGGTAAATCAAATTTGTTTTGGTAAGCAATGATACTACATTAATTTAATGTGAATTTTTATGGGTATACATTTGATATTAAAGATGTTAAACAAAATTGTAGTTATTATGTCATATTCAAATTATTGGGTATAAGTGAAGAATCATGACCTCTTCCATGAATGAATTTGCTTAAAAAACTTGTACAATGTTGTGAGCTTTACAGTTACTGTGTCATATTCAATTATTAGGCATGAGTGAAGAATCATGACCAGTGTATGAATAAATTTGCCCCAAGAATTTGAACAATATTATAATGATTATACTATATTATTTAAAAGTTATAAGGATTGAATAATTGAATATGAGATTCAAACATAGTTTTTATTTATTTATTTACTTCTAAAGATTCATTAACCCTCTCTCATTATTTCTTTTAGAAGATTAATTAATGTTAACATACTATGGTAGTTTTAAAATACATTCTAAATGTAAACCGAAGACAGATAATTTTTTTTTGTCGTTATTATCACATATAACCAAAATCAACAAGGTTTTGTAATTTGGAACTTTAATCGATACAGGGAATAGCATTAACGAATCGATAAGGACAAAAAAATAACTTTTTTGTTAAAGAATGGCTCCTTCGTCGCACAACCCGCTCTTACTTTGGCGCGTGTTATCGACAATTTTTTTTGAAAATTTTGTGAGAACCCTACCCTACCCCACAAAGGGTCCCTTCCCACTTTTCCTTCATTTCTATACTCTCGTTTATTGGTTCCAGCTCCTCTGTCCCTCTCACACTCACTGCACCTTTGCTTTTTTGCTACCTTCTACCCACTCCTTCTTCTTTTCCTCTTCTTCAATCTCAACTCGTATGTTACTCTAACTTCTATCGCACCTTCGCTTCCAGGTAGATCTCTACATTTTTTAGGTAGCTCGTGAATCAACGGCTTTTTAATCACGCACATTCTGCTCTCTCTCTTCACGTTATCTTTCTTTTCTTTTTCTCGCTCTCGCTTAGATCCGAACCATGGCGCTTCGCGTTCAGTTTGAAACGCTGCGTATGATAGCTTAGCTCTTTAACTTGTTTCTCACTTCCTATTTTTGTTTTTCAGTTCGTTCAGTTTCTGGAACCTTCGCGCTCCAATGGAAGTGTCGTCGGAGCAGTCTGGCCAGGATGTGGCGCCGGAAAAGGCTTTCGGTTCTCCGAAGAGGAACGTTCCAGAAGCTTCCAGGAGAGCTCCGAAAATCACCGCGGACTCTGGCGGTGCGGTGAAAAGGAGAGTTGAACCGCGGACCGGTTCGACTGCCGGTGCCGGCTCGGCTGCGTCGAGGAGATCGGGTTCGGTTGGCGCTTCGGCGAGTTCGGTTTCCGCGCCGAGACGGAACAGTACTGGAGGATTGTCTCAGAAGATGTCGATCTCTGCTGGCGGGAGAAAAAGCGGTGCTGAGTCTGTTGGTGGAGGTAAGAGCGGCGTTTCGTCGGCGAGTGAACCTATCCGGAAGTCGCTGCCGGAGCTCCGGCGTAATTCTGTGACTTCTTCACGTGCTGGCGCTGCGGGGAATCCGGTTGCGGCCTCGCTGGTTGGCTCGGGGTCTAGGACTTCTGGTGTGAGTAAGGCGGAGGTTGCGAGGAAGCCGGTGAGTAAGCCGGCATTGTCGGGTTCGGGTTCGGCTTCGTCTGCTACGAGGAGGATTAGTTCTTTGTCGATGGATAGCACTGCCAGCAGTGGAGGTTCTGCTCGAAGGACGGTTTCCAGGGTTTCTTCGCCGACGGTTTCCAGCGGGTTGAAGACGGGCTCTCTGTCGACGTCGCAGGATAGAGCTTCTGCACTGTCTGGAAGGAGGAAGGGAGGCACTCCTGATAGCCGGGATTCGCGGTTTATTGTGCTTCCTCAGGTTGAGATTAAGGCCAACGATGAGTTGGTAAGTTTTGAGATAATGATTGCATTTTAAGTTTACTGTTAAGAATCTCACTGGTGTGTTGCTGTTGGCTGTCATGTGGATGTAGAATTATTGTGGAAGGAATAGGAAGAAGGAGTAATAGCTGCATAGGTGTGAACAGTGAAAAGGAAATAAGTGATGGAAAAAGAAGGAATTATGATGCCAGTTGAATGATTTTTTGGCTGAGTAGGGAACGTTGGTTATAATATAGTAGCGTGCAGAATCATTCTTGTTGTAATCTATTGACCCGTTTGTCTATGTTTCATTCACTTTTTAGTAACTGTTACTAGTTGGTGTTTGGTGGGTGCAGATGCGGGTATCTCTTGTTTGTCTGAAGTTAAACTTCTTCTATTGTATTTTGAGCAACTACGATGGACTTTTCAGACCATTCATTATGTAATTCTAATTTCTGACCCATCTCGATATTTTATCAGAGACTGGATCTAAGGGGACACAGAGTTCGCAGTCTCACTGCCAGTGGATTAAACTTATCCTCAAACTTAGAGGTAAATGTATTTTCTGTTTATCTCACTATTTATCTAAGATAATATGTTCAAAGTTGTTTATTGCCATGTTTACAACAATTTAATTTATGCTATGGAATGACCACATTTTATTTAGGTCCTATTTAGCAAAATGAGCATCGGTACATGAATATATTTATGTGGACATGCTCTCTTTTAGTTGCTCTGGTTATTTTTTTTATTATTTTCCTTTTGTCCTTATATTTTTGGAATTCAGCTCACTCTGCAGTCTGTATTGAAAAAACAGTGTAAGAGCAAATTATTCACTGGCATGAAAGAGAAGTATTGAGTAAAGTGCACCATTATGTATTAACTGTTAAGCTTAAGCACCTCATTGACATGGCTAATATAAAAAATATAGGGGTTTACTCTTTGGTGTATGTATATATGCAATGTTGTGTGCTAGTGTCATATACAGTGTAATGTAAGTGATTGAGGTTTGTATTTTCTTGTATATTAAATGATAACAAGCCTTAGAGAAAGACACATTGATAGTCTTGGAGTTTTGGACTTAGGGTCTAAATCACTTCACAAAACCAAATTGTAAGGTGGGGTGAATGCCCAAAACTTATAAGCATTGTTTAAGTCATATCTTTAGTTGATGTGGTATCCCAACCTGTTAAGAGTTGATGTCTTGTACCTTTGTTGCTCTACCGTATGATGCTTCACTTAATCTTTTTAGTCTGCTCCTTTGTGGTTGTCCTTTTTGAGACATTGTGACCTAGTGGTGACCACATCTAAGTTGGCTTTCCAACACCCCCTTCACGAGCATGAGATTGCAAATAGATTAGGGATAAATTTTGATATTATAGAATCTTTGAATGAGGACCCAACTCAACTTCATAAAACTGGCTTATAAGATGAGGATTGTCTAGTTAATATGATTTCTCAATCCACTAAAAGTCAGCCTCTTTGTGGATCCACATTATAATATTTCTGGTCAGCCCCTCTGTAGGCAGTATTTTCCTAGACACCGTGGCTTATGGGTGACTGCAACTATTGTGACTTTCTTCGATATACATAATACATGTTATTTTTTAATATTATATCATATTTCAAGCCTATCACTCTGAATGTTTTAAAAATGTTAGCAGTGTCCATCAGTATGAGGGAGTTGACTCCAGTGTTTGAACCAAAATATGTAATTTTTAACATTGACACTTACTTTTTTGCACATATTTTATGGGTGTTAGTGTTGGTGTCTAAGATGAGTTCAACACTCTGACTCCTTAAGCAAGAAGTGTCTGCATCGTAGTGCACTGCTTGTATTTTACTCATAGTAGTCATTAACTCATTATAACTTACCATGTTTCATTCATTTACTCCTTTGTTATGTTCTTATTACTTCTAGATTGATGGTGATTATATGAATAAACTGTGTTGTTTTATCTGAATTGATGGTGATTATATGAATAAACTGTGTTGTTTTATCTGAGTTGATGTTGGTTCAGCTGCAACTGTTCCTGTCTATGGCTTTAGGTTTTTTGTTCTTCAATTTGCCATTGCTTGTTCCAAGTACTGCATAGTGTGAATATGAGTGTATAACTCCTATGTGTCAAATAAAACTCCTGCAGTTATTATAGCAGGGGTGCTATCTGTTGGCTGTAACTGACTTAGTTAGTCAGTTATAGTAGTTAGTTTGTAATAATTAATGGTTAGTCTGTTACAACTGATTCCTGTTGAGTCTCTGTAGTATATAGATGTGTAAACAGACTATATGCATTTTCTCTCTAACAGTAAAGGACAGAGTTTCTGTTTTGAGGATTTTCATAATTAATAGCATTTAATTTATGATTCCTTTTGGCAGTTTGTTTATCTCCGAGACAATCACTTGTCTACACTGGAAGGAGTAGAAATATTGACGAGAGTGAAGGTGTTATATAATGATAATTTTCATTTTGGATGTTATGTTTGAATAATATAAAAAATGATTTCTATAGACTGATTGAAGGTAACTATTTACTTTTTCAGGTTCTTGATTTGAGTTTTAATGATTTTAAGGGGCCTGGATTTGAGCCTCTTGAGAATTGCAGAGTACTGCAGGTATGTTGTCTTCAATTGAATTTGGTTTTTTATGCGTGGATGATATTGTCTCATGACCGAGATAAAAAGGTTAAAAGATGCGAATACTTGTTTAATAACAGTAGTTTGAAATCTTTAACTTGTATGCAGCAACTCTATCTTGCTGGAAATCAAATTACATCATTGGCAAGTCTCCCTCAACTTCCTAATTTGGAGGCAAGTTAGAATCCCTTTCTATCATTTTGAATTTTAATTCAGATATTCAACTTCAGTGTTCATCAAATTTTTTTGGTGTCTTCCGTGTTTCTCTTTTGCAGTTCCTTTCAGTAGCTCAGAATAAGTTGAAGTCTCTCACTATGGCTAGCCAACCTCGACTGCAGGTTGTTCAGCTTTATAGAGAGTATTGGCTATATGTATTCTGTGTGTTTGTGTATACATGTGTATAACTGAATTGTTTATGAATGAAATAATTTGGTGCAGGTCTTAGCTGCCAGCAAAAACAAAATTTGTACTCTTAAGGGTTTCCCATATTTACCTGTTCTTGAGGTTAGTATGATACTGTTTTTTATTTGGTCTAACCACCTAAGTAAGAGATCTGACTCATATCACTTTTTATTTTAGTAGACTTTCTATGTGACATAGTTCATCATTTTGTGTTATTGGGAGATGTCTAGTTATCTCTTCAAAGCATATATTATTACTTTAGTGATTTTTGGACTCTAATTTTTAATTTTATGGTTTTTGTTTTGGCAAATTGCTATGTAACAAGGAAATTGTATGATTTGTCATGCGTGGTTAAATTCTATCTTCAGTTTCAGAGATTATGTCTTGGGCTGAGGTTGTAAGGATTTTCATCATTGATTCCCTTTGTCTAGGAACCTAATGTTAGGAGGAGTTCCACGTTACGTGATGTGGTACTTAAGCTTGGAGGCTGTCCCACCCAATGGACTATTCTTTTGCATTGGATTCTCTAGTTGTGCTTGAGTACTAATAATTGGTACTTTTATTGAGAGCTAGACTAAGAAAGGGCTACTTTTAGGTTGAATTAAGCTGTAAACCTAACACTGATAGGTGAGTGAAGCCATTGAAGGGAAAATGGGCTGCCATCAGTTTTCCTATGCAATGGACTAGTATTTTAGGTTGGGCTATTCTTTTGTGCTTAAGTTCCAAGAATTTTATTGTTTCTTTTTTATAATTGGGCTATGGAAAAAGCTACTTATAGGTTAGTTTAAGGTGCAAACCGAATATTGATAAATGAGTGAAACTGTCTCAAAGAGAAAAGGGTTACTACCTGGTTAGTGTTGATGGAAAGAAGTAATGGACATCGGGTTGTGAATCTAATTGTAATACATTGATAATGTAAATTTTTTAATGCTTTCATCTAATAATGAATTTCCATATATTTGAAAATTGTAGACTTTTAATAATTAATTTAGTAGTCATATTTAGGGTATTTTCTAATTGGCTTACAATGTAAATTACACGAATAATGCATCAAAATTATATTTGTTTTATTTTGAAGTCTACACTTGTTAAAGTTTTTCTAGTTGATTGCACCTTTGCCGTTAGGCATCCTTTAATTTAGTCATATGATGTGGGTGATGTTTTTCTTAGAGGTTAAAACTCAATCATATGGTATGGGTGCATTTAGAAACATTTGGTATTTATGCTGATTAGAAAATTTACAATATAGGTATTGGATTAAAAATTGGACAAATATATAGTAATTAAACCTAAAGTTTTGAATTTTAAATAACTTTTAGGGACTTACATAGTGTTATATTTGCATGTGTGGCTTCATACATAAATGTAGACTGGTTGATTTTACTTTCAGTAATTTTTTTTCTGTACTGTAGCATTTGCGAGTGGAGGAAAATCCTATACTTAAGATGCTTCATTTGGAAGCAGCCTCAATATTACTAGTTGGACCTACTTTGAAAAAGTACAATGACAGAGGTATGCATAGTAAAGTTATTCTTAGCCTTTGGTATCTTTACTTTTTTGGTTGTACTGATAGACACCTAATTCTTACTATAGGTTGAAGAGTACCTGCCATATATGTTTTCTTCAAGTGATTTCTACTGGAATCATTGAACTCCTATATCATGTATTAAGATAGTTTATTTATTGAATATGAAAAGTTTTGCAGATCTCTCTCGTGAGGAAGTGGCTCTAGCAAAGCGCTATCCTGCACATACAGCTTTATGCATTAGAGATGGTTGGGATTTCAGTCGCCCTGAGCAAGCTGCAGACTCAACTTTCCACTTTTTAGTTGATAAATGGAAAGACCATATTCCTCCGGGTTTTCTTCTCAAAGAAGCCTCCATAGATAAACCCGTGGAAGAAGATGTGTGTCGTTGTCACTTCACCATTATTCATGATGGTGCAACTAGTACAGGCCCTCCATTAGATTTAAAATATCAATGGTTTTATGGTGATCTATCGCTTTCAAATTTTTTCCCTATTCCAGATGCTACCGGTGAGGTAATGAGTTGATTGCATTATTATCACTACTTCAGACTTTTGTTTGTCTGTATATTTGCTTGTTATTTGTGTTTATTACATTTGTATGATTTTTAGGTTTACTGGCCAAAGCATGATGACATTGGAAAAGTTCTGAAGGTGGAATGCACCCTCACTTTAGAAGAAATAACATATCCTCCTATATTTGCCATCTCACCTCGTATTTCGAGAGGTAGGCCTGTGTTGTATCTGTTTATATTGTATAATTTAGATGAACCGCTAAATTTCTAGATCCTAAGCCTGGTAGGAATAAAGTGACCCAGATACTTTATTAGCATAAAGCTGCGGAAGTATGTGTTATGTTTACTATAAAAGTATTTTGGATTCCTTTTTTGTTTGTCTTCTTCATGTTGCTGTTTTTTTTTTTGTTTGAAACTAAAACATGTGTATGCATTTTTCAAATATGCTTTCAAACTGATCCATTCTTACAATTTTCTCTTTCGAGATAAACCCAACATGCCCTTGAATGATCATCAATGAAGGTTATGAACCATTGTGTTCCAGAAATATCGTGAATCCTTGAGGCCCCCCAAATATCATCGTGAATTAGTGAGAACGGTCATGATGATTTGTATGCTTGACTTGGATAAGGAAGTGAGTTTGTTTAGCCAAAATACAGGTTTCTTGCTGAAAAGAATCTATGGCTTTATTCTTAAACAAAGAAGGGTACATGTGTTTCAGACATGGAAAACAAGGATGACCAAGTGTATTAGGTTTTAACATGATTTTAGATACAGATGCAGGAAAGGATTGATGGATTAGACCTAGAGCCAAGCTCTCTCTTCTCGGGCAAGGTAGTATAGGCCATCACTCATCTTAGCTTGCCAATTGTCCTTCCCGAGTGTAAATCCTGAAACTCTAAATAAAGATAGACCATGATTACACGATTAATGTCTCTGGTCAATTTATGAATAGACACCAAGTTACATGTTAAATTTGGTACCTGAGGAACAGAATTTAATGTCAAATTAGGCAATGTAGTGGACCCTCGTCCAGCAAAAGTCAAGAGGGTTCTATCAGCAAATCTGATTTTAAACTTCCTGAACATGAGGTGTAAGTTGAGAAGGTTTCTGGGCATCTGCTCATATGATTAGAAGCACTGGAATCCATAATCCAGTCTTGTAACTCCTGAGTTTGTACACAGGCAGTATAGAACTTACCTTTTTGGTCTGGACATTAGGAAGTGAAATCAGACAGAGAGTCAGGGATAAGAACCCTAGATATGGAAACTTATACAGAGTTGGAGAACCCTTGCATGGTTTGTCAGGCACAACTAAGAAAGGATATCAGAGAGACAGATGCTCTCATGTCATTAAGGAAACAGAATACCTAAAATAAAGCATCTAAAAAGGGGCATCGTAATTACCTTAATTACAAAAGATATAAAAGCTCAAAATTAGTAAATACAATCAGAGGGGAAAAGGAAATATGATTCCTGGAATCTCCTATTAATTAAGATAGAAGCTGTCAGTTGCAGTTTCTGATACTGTCATTAAAATTCAGCCAACAAGGCGCTTTATTTTAAGAATCTTTTTGTGTGTTATATCAAATGGTTCATTGATAGTGTGAAACTCTGCATTGTTAATATATCAAAATTTAATAGAAAAATATGCAACAACAAAAGCTTTTTCTACTATTTGAGGACAGTTAGATGGATAACACATCATTTGGCTCAGCTAAAGATACGATTTTTAGAGATATTATTTACTTAAAAATCCTTAATATTTTCTCCATTGCTCGTGGTTTCCCTCTATCCCTTTTCCTAGGACTGAAACCATGCAACAAAATTTTCTCCCTGGGGCTTTTAATGGCCTCTTTTGTACATGTCCGAATCACCTCAACCAGTTTTCTGTCTTCTTTTCGACAATTGGTGTTATAGTGAGATCTTGTTTACAATTATTTCTTCTCTTATCCTTTCCTGTGTCTACACATCCATTTTATCACTCATTTTTGGTACTACTACCTTTAATCAGAGTATAATCAGACATAAATCAAACGTGCCTTTCAGCTTGGTAGGGATTTTGTGATCACATGAATCCTGATTCTTTTCTCCATTTTAGCCCTCATGCTTGTATCATGTGTGTGATATCCTAGTCAATTTCTTGTGTCTACACATCCATTGTATCACTCATTTTTGGTACTACTACCTTTTATCGTAGAGTATAATCAGGCATAAATCAAACATGCCTTTCAGCTTGGTAGGGATTTTGTGATCACATGAATCCTGATACTTTTCTCCATTTTAGTCCTCATGCTTGTATCATGTGTGTGATATCCTTATCATTTCCTTATCATGTGTGTGATACTTCTCTCCATTTTAGTCAATTTCCTTATCATTAAATGTGGAGAAAATGTAAGCTGTCTAATTTTTAATGCTGTACTCTTACAATATTCAATGTTCATTGAGATATTGTTGACTGACGTGTCTCTTACTGGCCAAAGAACAGGGAACTGTCTGAGTCTAGGGTTGGGTTCCATATCAATGTTCTGTTCTTTTAATAGTTCCTTAATATGTTCATTCTTCATTCATCTTGAATAATTCTACTTTCTCCAGGGAATGGAATTCCAAAGGTTGTAAATCTTGAAGTATATGGGGAACTGGTTGAAGGAAGTATTATCAGGGGTTGTGCTAAGGTTGCTTGGTGTGGTGGAACTCCAGGAAAAGGTGTTGCTAGGTAGGATGACATTTCTTGTGTTTGTACACGTGTCTGTTTGTGTCATGTCTATAGCATAAGACTGTAGAATTTTCTTTTAATGCTGTGATACAGTTATCCCATTTATTGTGTTTTGTTTTTTGCTCTAGTTGGTTACGGAGAAAGTGGAACAGCAGTCCTGTGGTCATTGTTGGGGCAGAAGATGAAGAGTATAAGTTAACCATTGATGATGTTGATTCAAGTTTAGTTTTCATGTACACACCAGTAACAGAAGAAGGTGCAAAAGGAGAGCCTCAGTACAAATATACAGATTTTGTAAAAGCTGGTGAGCATTTAAATTTTTTCATTTTTATGTAAACATGCTTGATAGCTATTTCCAAAATACTAATCAAGATTCATCAACATATTTAGCTCTTCTTTGAATATATGGTTGATGATAATTATGATTTCTTATTGTTAGTGAGTAATTTGGCTTCAAGTTTGCCATTGATGTGCTAATTTATTTCCTTGATTTGTTTGGATATTATTACATTGACTTTCTTTTGCATATTTTATAAGATTTGCTCACCTGAGATTGCTGGGGTATGTAGCACTTAAAATTTGGGTTTTTTGTACAGAACTCCTTTCACTAGTTTATTAATTATTTTCTGAGCACTGATGTATGGATTGGGGTATGTAGCACTTAAAATTTGGGTTATTTTTACAGAACTCCTTTTCACTAGTTTATTAATTATTTTCGGAACACTCCTTTTATGTGCTGGTGAAATCTAGTAAATTTTTAGGTGAACAAGGATAGGCATATATTTGATGGATTAATAGTGCATCATGAAATAAGTGACTGAATTTGAAGATTGATTTGTCAACACAAGATTATCATTATTGAATAAGTGATATTGTGGGGAAGTATAAAGTTGGCAATGATTTAAAATTGAATGGAGATCATGGAGTCCCTATGTATTCTTGACTCACTCGATTCTCATGCTGTTGTCAAAATTGCGGGTAAACTTTCCAACTTGCATGATCCTCCAAGTATGGGAGACCCAAGTGAGTAAATGTGCAAGGTGGAGGATAGAGAAGTCACTGGTCATTTTGGGATTGTGATTTTGCTTGTGAAATCACTGGATCATGCATTGCATTGATCCTGAAAGTCTTTGTGCAAGCTTGGGCTTTTTATCCTCCTTCCAATCCTCTAGTTTTGTGGGTAGCATGCTACTGTCTAATTGTTCTCTGATCATACTTTTATCATATGGCAGCTCCTCCTCGTGTCAGTAATGTGAAAATAGTTGGAGAAGCTGTTGAGGGATGTACCATCAAAGGAGTTGGTGATTACTTTGGTGGAAGGGAGGGTCCGAGTAAGTTTGAATGGTTGCGGGAGAACATGGAATCTGGGTCAGTATTCTTCTCATTAAGTTAAAAATAAATTCTCTTATTCTAGACTTTTGATATGTGTTTTTTCTAATTAGAAAGTATATTTTTGTATTTATTACATTGACTTGAGGCTGCTTCCTGCTTTTATTTTGTTTAAAGTTTATTTTCTTTACTCCCTTATCTCACTTTACTGTGTTGTTTTCTCTTGTTTCAATGTGGAAAATCTGTGCAGAGGCTTCTTGTTAGTGTCAGCTGGCACATCTGAGTATACCTTGACCAAAGAAGATGTTGGTTGTTGTCTGGCTTTTGTTTACATACCCATTAATTTTGAAGGTTAGTATCCAGACATGATGAATATATCTTTTCCTAATACTTTAGATGTGTGTTTGTAAAATATTCATTGATATATCTTTCAGGCCATGAAGGAAAATCTATATCTGTAATGTCTCCTCTGGTGAAACAAGGTAACTTGATAACTATTACCAATGTCTCCTGTATTTTTGTTCTGTTTTCTCTCTGTGCTGTTGCACGATGTTTTACTAGTATACCATTTTGTTGTATATGGAACTGGAAGGTGATATTTTGTTATTATTGTAATAACTTAATGCTATTGATTTGTGATTGTTGGCTCTGGTAAACATAATGCTACTTTTGATTTATGATGGGTTTGCGTTATTCATCTTGCTTTGACTTCAGCATATTGATATGCTTAATCCTTCTATTGCAAGGGATCTGGTAGTATTTTTCTTTTCTCTGTACACTTAGTGCTTTATATTGAATTTCATCAGTTTCATATCTTCCTCTATGAATACATTCTCTGTGCATCCTAGAAAAGAAGTCTTCCACCTTTCATATAATGCGATACAGCTGTATTCATTCTTCTAAGAATCTAAATGTATTTTCTGGATACTCTGTTGCTTACGTGTTTGTTCTTTTCCATTCTTTTGATAATACGAATATGTTTTATGGTGATAATTTAAAAAAATTCTAGAGCTCCTGGTTTATACTGACAGTTTGAATGAATATGATGTACTGTTTCATTTTCAGCACCTCCAAAGGTAACAAATGTCAAAATAATTGGCGATCTACGAGAGAATAGTAAGGTCACTGCTACTGGTATTGTAACTGGAGGAACTGAAGGATCTAGCAGAGTTCAGTGGTATAAAACATATTTTTCAACTTTGGATGAAAACAGTCTTGAAGCATTAAGTACTTCCAAAATTGCCAAAGTAGGTTTGTGTTCTGTTCTCTGTTTTGGGAGATGAAAACCTATACTTACACAATGATTTTTAAAGTACAGTTCACTATTCCCCTCCTATACATCAAGTTTCAATTTGTTGTGGGTTTTGAGCTATTCAGGCATTCCGCATACCTCTTGGAGCTGTTGGCTATTACATTGTGGCAAAATTTATTCCCATGAATCCTGATGGTGATTCTGGAGTACCAGTGTTTGTAATATCTGATAAAGCAGTTGAGAGTAGGTGTACTTGTTTCTTCTCACTCCCATTTGTTTTTGATCCCTCAATAATACAAACTGAATATAAATCAAAGAATAAATCAAAGAATCTATATAAACTGAATAAATCCAATAATCTTAACATCCTAATGCATTTCTTACAGCTCTTCCCCCAAGCTTGAATTTCTTATCTATCATTGGGGATTACAATGAAGATGGAATTTTGACAGCTTCATATGGATATGTTGGAGGTCACGAAGGAAAGAGTATATACAGTTGGTATATTCATGAGGTATATCTACATTAATGTTCCACAGTATTTGTCTAACTTATTTAATTCATGCTATGGGATTTTAATTCTTATCTGACAACACTGTAAAGCCCATCTACAGTACTTTACTTTACATAATATATGCCAAGACTCGAACAGTAATTGTCTAGGGACTGTCCTCGATTTGATTTTTGACTAAATATGATTATCAACTTAGTATTCTATTTGTATCCGCTACACCAGCCTTACATTTTTAGGGGTTGTTTTTTTCGGTTAGTTTTTACTAATGCTTATAGTAAAAAAGGTGTTGGCAGTCACCAATAGTTATGGAATTACTTTTCTTGATCTCAAAAAAAACAATACATTGGTATTTAAAGGAAAAACAAAATCCTAATAAAAGGAAATAAATCTCTAGACACAAGGACTCTAAATCTGGAGCAAATATACCAAATAAACTCCTAATCCCAGTCTCTTAATTTTAGGGATTTCTTACAAACAAATATATATTTATTATTCAATTAATCTATATTTATTGTACAGTAAATATGCAATATTTACACCATATTTCAACACCCTCTAAAGCTGAGGCATAAATCTTATATTTTACTGTGAATATCCCATTTGCAATCAACAATATTCTTTTCTTTGGGTTTGCCAACAATTTCCCAAGTATTGTTCTTTTCCAATGCATCCATTTCCATTTTCATGGCATCTCTCCATTCTTTCTTTGTCAAATCTTCAGTAACAATGTTGGGGACACCAACGAAATTCAAATTAACAATGAACCTTTTATGGTTTGCCAATAATCTATCCAGAGAAACATAATTTGATACAGGATAGAGAGGTTGTTTTGTGCAGTTTCTAGTACCTTTTCTGGTGACTATTGCCAGATCAAGCAATAATTATGGATTTACTTTTCTTGATCTAAAAAAAACAATACATTGGTATTTATAGGAAAAACAAAATCCTAATAAAAGGAAATAAATCTCCAGACACAGATTCTAAATCTGGAGCAAATCTACCAGATAGTTTTTTAATCCCAATCCCTTAATTTTAGGTATTTCTTACAAACAAATATTTGTTCATTATCCAATCAATCTATTTATTGTACAGTAAATGTGCAATATTTACGCAATATTTCAACACTTATTATTAATCTTTTCCTTCATTTAATTCATTGAATAAACAAGTAAATATTGGTTTAGTTAAAAGGTTAAATTTCAGTTTTTGCCATATCTATAGAGAAGGAAATAGGCGTGCTGATCTATTGCTTAAATTCTGAGTAACTTAAGGATTAAACCTAACTAAAGTGGTTTAGAGTACTTGAAGTCATGAAAAAATCAGTGAGTATTTTATTCTCAGCTGATGCATATATATGTAAAAAAGAGTAAGTAGTACTACATCTCAGAGAGCCTATGTTTCCCAACCTAAAGCTAGGTACTCCCAGAAAACAGCTTAATGTAAGCTGTACAACACTATAATAGTCATAATTTTAACAACAGTAAATGAATGAGTTTGTAAACAATTATTGATATGCAGTCAATAGTGTCACGAGGTATTAAAATGTCTTATAGTGATTAAGTTTGCCTCAGATGTTTGATAATGTCACGGAGTTATTGATCACCTCACATGATTAACGACATATTTAAATGTGGTTAATTGGAAGAATAAATATGATTTGCTTTGGCACAAAAGTGGTTATAAGAATAAATGAACATGATTGTACACCATTATCAATATATGGTTAATAGTGTCATGGAGTAATTGAAATGTCCAATGGTGATTGACTTTGCTTCACCTGTGGGCCTGTGGCTAGTATAATGATATTATTGATCATCACATGTGGTTAACTACATGTGTAAATGTGGTTAGTTTTGACTCAATTTAAGAGTAAATGAACGTGTTTGTATACAGTTATTGATTTGTAGTTACTAATGTGATGAGGTTATTGAAATGTTTAGTGGTGGTTAACTTTTCCACACAAGTGGTTAATAGTGTTGTGAAGTTATTTAAATGACAAATAGTGGTTAATTGTGCCTTAGATGTGGTTAATATTATTCACATTGTTAGTTAAGGCATTCATGTTCCTTTATTCTTTACTACTGTATGTAGTTAATCATGTATATGGGTTGACATTCAACACTCACTTTATGGTTGAGTGAAAGCTCGTTTATATGCTGTCTTGATAAACTATTTGTCTCATGTTTTAATTGTTTTTACTCTAGTTTTTATTGCATTTAGTGTATGAAAATAAAATGGATTGACTGTTAAAAAGTTTACTCTAAGGGGTTGAAAAATAGATGGAGATTTTACCTACTGAAATAAATAGAAAAATATTCCTTTTAGTCGCAAAATGCCCTTTAGATGGAAAGTTTATGTTCTAAATGTCCCTGGTATGTACAGGTTGAAGGTGATTCAGGTTCTCGGATACCAGGGGTTTCGGGACTGCAGTACCGTATCACCAAAGAAGCCATTGGAAAATTCATCTCATTCCAGTGTACTCCAGTACGGGATGATGGTGTTGTTGGTGACGTAAGAATTTGCATGGGCCAGGAGCGCGTTCGCCCTGGTAACATTTATTGGATTAAGCATGAAAATATGAATATGAATTTGGTTTATTTCTTCATGTAATATAGAAAGAAATTCACATTAATGACATTTGTACTGAAGATTTTTAATATCCGGCATACCTATGCAGAGAGAAGATACAAAAACTGAAAGATTAGGGAACTGGGATCATGTCTAAATTAGGGAATGTTTCTAATATAACTATTGCAGTATGTAGTATAAATATATTTTTCTTTTGACTTATTACTTACATGGTTTTCTCCTTATAATTCTAAATTATCATCTTAAAAATGTAAAGAAGAATAAGATATTTTCGTCTTTTCAATCTCACTAAGTTACCTCATCACACTGTATGATTGATAATTATTAATAGATAAGATTTGCTTCACTTTTTCGGTCACATTATTTATTGATGCCTTTTTCTTTATTAAGGTCATTCAATTTGTGTTCCTCTTTGCATCTCTTAATGATTATTGTAGAGATAGATGCGGTCTTCCATATTTTAGGTTTCTCTAGTGGGTTTGAGTTGGTTCCCCCACTTTTCTATTGATAATATCACAAATGCTGCATATGATTGATACAGGTTATCCTAGTTAAGTCTATAACCTGCACAGTGATGCAATAATATTGGTGTCTTGATTTAGGAAAAATAGGTAATTCAATTTGCTTTATATTTGTTCTAATATAGTTGTGGTTTTTCTTGGTGATCAGGAAGCCCAAGATTGCTTTCTTTACACATAATTGGAAATGCTGTTGAAGGAACGATTCTAAGAATTGAAAAAAAGTATTGGGGTGGTGATGAGGGAGATTCAGTTTACCGCTGGCTTAGGGTACTTGTAACTTAAACTTTGTGTTGTGAAAGTCTTTGATATGAATTTAAGTTCTGATTATGTCTAAGTCTTATGTCTTACTCTGAAATTTTTGAACTAGTACAGTATTGTCTTGCATTTATTAATAATAACAGTAGTGAACTCGCATATATGTTTCTAATTACACTTTAAATAGTTGCCATAAATAGTGGATTCCTCTGTGCCTTGTTTTATTTTGGTTACTGCGTTGATGCTACTATTTATAATTGTCAGTTAAATATTTGGGTGATCAACTATCTATTTTATGGCTTTACGTAGACCACTTCTGATGGCACAAAAAGAGAAATCGCGGGTGCCAATGCTGCATCATATATGCCCTCAATTGATGACATTGGCTCCTTTATTTCTGTTTCATGCGAGCCTGTCCGAAGTGATTGGGCACGTGGACCTATGGTTCTGTCTCAACAAATTGGGCCTATAATACCTGGTAGTAGTTGTTTTTTATTTTATGGTTGTGCTTGTTAAGCTTTATATTGTTCATGAAGACATACAGAATTTTTTTCAGGGCCACACAATTTTAATTATACAACTATTTTTACATTACAAATTTAGGTTCCCCAACTTGTCATTCTCTGGAATTTTCTGGATCAATGATCGAAGGGCAGCACATAAGCTTTAATGCTGTGTATACTGGAGGGTCAGGGTTCTATTATCCATTGCTTATACTTCATGTCTCTCTACTTTTTGTACTTTTAATTTTATCCATCTGGTTACTTTCCCTGTCTAAGAATTTTGCTGCATGCTTTTCAGGGAGCAAGGAGATTGTACCCATGAGTGGTTTAGGGTAAAAGACAATGCTGTGCGAGAGAAAATAAGTAGCAATGGTAACTTTTATATTGTTTGATCAGCTAAGGGTTATTTATTTGTGATGGAAAATTAAATGCTTAATATTTACTATTAGCAGACTTTTTGGATTTGACTCTTGAGGATGTTGGTGCGTGCATTGAAATAATATATACTCCTGTGCGCAAAGATGGAACCAAAGGCAGCCCAAAGCATATTGTGTCTGATATGATTTCTCCTGGTAAGATTGTTTTACACGTGAAATTGGACATGTTATGATTTTAGTGGTAGCTACTTTGTTAACATTAAATAAGATAGCTCTAGTTTTGTAGGTGGATTTTGGATACCAGTTTTATCAGTGACCTTTAATTAAATGATAACCTTCTTTTTTTAGTTATGGATTAATTAATTCTGTAAATGGTTTCCAAATTATTTTTGTAGAAATTTCATTTAAATAGCATATTCATCAATGAGGATAAGTTAGGCTTAATGGTACCAGAGCTTATTCTAGTGACATTTGTTAGGCCTATCACAAATATGTAGTCCCAAGTACGAGATGTCCCTGCTTCAGCGTGAGGGTGTGTGTGTGTTAAAGATCTCACATTAACTAGAGATTAGACCAATTTATAGTATATAAGTCAGGGCAATCCATACCTTACAATCTGACTTTGTGAGGATGAATTAGACTTAAACTTCTTAATAATCACAATACTGAAAACTATAATGAAATGGAGCACAATTCCTCTCTAGTTGATGCGGGATTTGGGTTTTGTCTGAACCCCTCATGTCCATACTAAAAGGTAGGATTGTGATTTTTTATGCCTAACTCAACTTCAATATCATGTTAGATAGTAGATTTAGGCATAATTCAACCCCATAAAACCAATTTATGTGATGAGAATTGTCTCAACATATTGTATTTTGGCACTATCTCTAGGCATTGTGGGACTTGTTTTTTTTTTTTAATATATTTTAGCATGGAAAATTTTGTTGTTGTTTAGTATCTTGAGTAACAAAAGATTTGAGTTTTGTCTTGTACTTCATCCTTTCTCTTATGGTGTCCCATACCCCACTACCATTTTTAAAATCAAACATAGAACAATTGTTTTTGTGCCCCTGGCCCTTAACTCTCTAACCCACCCTTTATAAATAGTGTTGTCTTATTTGTCTCTTGTTTCTCTGTCTTTCAACAGTTTCTATGAGGTGCAATTTTAATTTTTAAATTCTATAATATTTTTGTAAAGTAGTTATATGCATTCCTAATGTAATTTCTTTATGATCTCCTGTGAACAGCGGATCCTAAGGGAATAGAGCTCTTAATTCCTGATTGCTGTGAAGACAGAGAGCTTATGCCACTGAGAAAATATTTTGGTGGACATGAAGCGGTTGGAGAGTATATTTGGTATCAGACAAAGTGTAAACTTGAAGGATCGGAACTGCTAGATATATCTAATGCCTCTGACGTTGTAATATGTGGGACAGAGATGTAAGTACTGAGATATTGTTCATGTGTTTTATTGGAATAAAAACTTTTCCTGAGGTTGAGGATTTTGCCATTATTTTTCTTGTCATGGCAGGATGTATAAACCATTGCTTAAAGATGTTGCAGCTTACTTGGCTTTATATTGGGTGCCGACTCGAGCAGATGGAAAATGTGGGGAGCCATTGGTTGCAATTAGCAGTACCCCGGTTTCCCCTGGTATATCTATGATTCTTTGCTGGAAGTTCATTTCACTGTCTGATGATAGCTTTTCATCACATGGTTTGAATATTATTGTGTTGTGGTGGGTGTGTACCTCTTGGCTCCCATACATCTATTGTTGGATGTGCCCACTGTATTTTGTGTGCATGTGATAAACTTTATTTTGTTTTAGATTTTCATTTGTTCTATCATTTTTTGCCTAACTGACATAAAATGTGATATTTAGCACTTTTTATTGCCTAACTCCTTTAGTAATTTGCAGCTCCTCCAGTAGTTTCTAATGTACACGTGAAAGAGTTGTCTACCGGAATTTATTCTGGAGAAGGTGAATATTTTGGTGGACATGAAGGAGAAAGTCTCTTTAGCTGGTATAGAGAAAATAATGAGGGAACTGTTGAACTAGTTAATGGAGCAAATTCTAAAATCTATGAAGTTACTGATTCGGATTACAATTTTCGATTGTTGTTTGGGTAATTATTCTATATTATCTTTTAACCTTTAATGTATGGCAATGAAGATAGTGTATTGTATGCCATGCTAAACATTTTAGCTTATCTAAACTTGAACTTGAAAGTGTGAAAGGAATGATTTTTTCTTCTTTTAAGTCCTTGTTGCTTTGTATCAATATAAATTATTAGATGATTGACTTTTTGGTCCTATCCAAGCTGTTGAATTTGTGGTTGAGAAAGGATGGCATAGTCTATGATTTGAAAAGTGATTCTATGCTAGTGGTGGGAGCTCTCTCCCATAATTACATTGTTAGGAATATGAGATTTCATGTATCTCATATATAGGGAGGGAAATCATTGTGCCGACAGACCTTCTTCTTTTGGGGTTAGACCTAGATGTACTATGTGGTAAGATCTTATTCTAGATTTTCTTAAGTTTGATTTCTATAAGAATAGATGGTATTTGCCTTGTTATAGGTTTGTTTTTTGAGTGGGTGTTGGTATAGTCCCCCCATATTCTTTTTGTATTTTTTTATGATATTTGAGTATACTGGAATGATTGATATAACTTGGAGTGTCAATGTAGTTGGGATAGCTTGTCATATATTGGTGTTTTTGCATACCTACCTTCTTTGCTTTTAAAAGAAAACAATTTTCGGAGTTCCCAAATTTGCTGTTCTTAATTTTATTATTGGGCTGCTCTCTTGCCAGTATTATTACCGTGGTGCTTGACCTAACTAATAGTGTAAATATGATGATTAGGTTGTATTGTATCATATTGTTTTATGCCATATCAATGAAATATCTTAGAATTGAGACAGTCCTTTCTCTGTTTTTCCTCCCTGTCCAAACCCTTTAATTTCAACCTTTATATCCTTTTGATATTAACATTTTAATCCTTTTTTCCCCAGATATACACCTATTCGATCAGATTCAGTTGTGGGAGAACTTATTTTATCTGCTCCGACTAATATTGTGTTCCCAGGTAACCATTTCCCCTGTTTAAGCAAGCCCTTGTTTTTTTGCACTGCATTTACTTTTGAAGTGAAGCACTTTTGTCTTTCAAGATTTTGAAGTTCTTGGAAAATAAGTATGGTCCTTGCATTGTCCTTTAGAGTTTCCATGCGTGGAGATGCTTGCTCTGACTGGAAAGGCAGTTGAAGGTGATGTTCTTACAGCTGTTGAAGTGATTCCAAATAGTGAGACTCAGCGACATGTTTGGAGCAAGTACAAGAAAGATATAAGATACCAATGGTATGGTGATATAGTTTACACTGCTACACCAAAGATAGTAGCTGGAATTAAAGTATTTCTAAAAAAATATGAAAAACCTGCAAAATTAATAATCAGGCCTCAATTATGAAATTCTGTACCATAAACAAATGAACAATAATTTGTCCTTTCGAATAATCAAAATAATAAATTTCCGAGTTATATGTATTTATCTAAATTAGGGGAACCATCATTTATTACAATTATGAGTATCCTCTATTCTTTATGAGGGAGAGTCTTGTTTAATCCTGGAATGTCCATTACATGGCGGGGTTAGCTCTTTTTACAGGTTTTTTCACACACAAGATTCAAATCCAAGTTGTTGCTCTAGGGAAACCACAACATGTAACACCCAATAAATTAATAGTAAAAAGAAAGCTAAATTTAACATTTTTTTTCCTGCTTCTGTACAATGCATGTGCATAAAGTTTCCTATAATTTTGAAGAGGGTGGTGGACATCAAGGATCTTACTATTGACTAGGGGTGGAAACAGGTGAGGCTTTGATGGGGTGCAGTTTAAGCCTGAATCGCCCTGTTTAAAAGTTTGTCTAGCTTGAAAGTCTATTTAGTAGCTTATTTTATAGAAAAACTTAAGAAATGAACTAAAAAAGTAATTAGGCTAACTAACATAAAAGGGTCATATTGTTGTGTTCATCACAGATTATTCTTTATTTATTACAGATTGTGTTAAAGGAAATAAAAAAAGTTTCATAAAGAAATAAGCCATTATATTAAAAAAGAACAAATACAAAGCATAAATAGGCCCTCATCTTGTCACAAGAAAAATAAATGAGAAGAAGTTTTATAAACTAACATAATTAAGCAATGAAAAGTAATACAGTAAGGAAAAATTTCAATTAGATTCATTAAACATATGTATCCTTCCATTCAGCCATTGTGCTATTATTCACTAGATACAATTCTCAAGTTTAGAAGAAAATAATTTCTGTATAATTCAGTCTCATTACGTACATCTTTTATATATACATACATTAATTGGATAAATTTTGAAACAAGCACTCCTTATTGTAGGAAACAAATCCTTGAGATTGTTGGATTGATATACTAGTAACAAAAACAAGATACAACCAATATATAGAATTGAAAAACAATAGCATTGATGACGATGGGTCACTCATAAATCCATATGTCCAAATACATTTAAACATAATTTTTTGTTATAAAATTTATTAATATTAAAGTTATACATATATATATATATATATATATATATATTATCATTGTAGAAATAAGCCAGCCTGTCATACCTAACAGGTTTTTTCTAAGGCATAAAAGCCTTTGCTTTTAGTTAAAAAGGTTTTTAAAAGACCTGAACCCTGTCAGGTCTTTGGCAAGCCAGAGGCATTTGCCCTCACAGGCAGCCTGGTTTATTTCCTCCCTTGCATGTCAGTAGAGTCTGTTCCATGCTCCCATGTCAATGACCAATTCTCCCAAACTCTTAAGCTTTTGGGTGATGGCATGTACGTCTAACAAAGTAACAATTATTGGGGTAGTTATTTTCATTATCAGGAGAATATTGGTTGTTAACTCAACAATTCTTGTAGTATAGGCTGATTATGTGTAGTATAGGCTGATTATGTCTATCGCTTAATCACATTAACATAATTTCAGGTTTTGTTCATCAGAAGTTGGAGACAGTCTTTCGTATGATCCATTACCTAATCAGAGTTCTTGCTCCTATAAGGTGCGGCTAGAGGATATTGGTCATCACTTAAAATGTGAGTGTATCGTAACTGATGTGTTTGGAAGGTCAAGTGATGCAGTATGCATTGAGACAACACCTGTATTGCCAGGTAATTGCTTTCATTGATAGTGGCTGTTTTGGTGCTTTAAACTTCTTTGCACATATGATTCCAGCAAAGATATTGTCTATGAAATATTTATGGCCATTCGTGTTATTCACATCATAGAGCTGTTTCTCTTACTCAAAGGAATACACAATGGCTTTGCAAATTGTCAAAACTGTGATGCCTATTATGTATTTTTGGAAGCTGTTTATTTTATCTTTGTTATAACTTTATTCTTTATTACATGTTTATCTTTCTGTTAATACTAGGAGTATGTATTTAAAAACAATCCCATAATTACATGGATTTGTTTCCTTATAATTACCTCTCTATATTTTCTAAAATAACCAGAATAATGAATTTATAGGTCAAACTACCTCATATTTGAAATGCAAAAGAAATATAATCTTTCTAAATTTGAGATGGTATTAGAGCTCCCTATCTGTGATAGACTCTAACCTTGTCTTTCAACCCTAAAACACAGCCTTTATTATTGCGCCACTTTAAAGCATATTACAGCCTTCATTGCTGCGCCTCTCTGATCCCGATATCAGCTTTTATTGTTGTATAATCCTTCTATATGGTTGAGTTTGTGAATTTTGGAAGGGAAACCGTGGACAGATTCTAGACTACTAGAGAATTCCAAAATTTCTTTTATGCTTAAGGATTAAATGGAAAGAATTAAATGGTCTACTCATTAAGATCATCCTAAAAGGAAAAGATAAGGGTAGTCACTTGATTGATAATGCACCTGGTGATAATGATGTCAAGTTCAAATCTTGGGAGAAGAATCTATGATCATGGCATGGATGTGGAATTCAATTGTTCCTGAAATCAGTGATACCAACATGTTTCTAATATTATTCATAGAGGAGCAATTGCTCTTAAATCAGATACAAAGGCTTAATAACTAGAAATCTTAATTTAAGATGGATATGATCTAGATCAATGATCCCATACAATAAATATAAAATATACTGTCAGCCTATTAATCCTCCTAATTATGTAATTAAAATTGTGCAAGGAAATATTAATTGCCACATATATCATGGGATTGGTGAGTGGATGTCATCTGTTCCCAACTTGCCAACAATAGAGTGAAATGTGGCACCAATTAGCCTTTTTGTCAATACATCTGCAAGTTGAATTCTGCGGTTACAAATGATGTACATATTGTGCAATTATCCAATTTCTCCTTTATGAAGTGTTTGTCTACTTCAACATGCTTAGTTTTATCATGTTGCACTAGCTTATGCATAATATTTATTCTTGACTTGTTATCACTATACAATCTCATAGGCTTCTTCCAATCAATCTTTAGGAATTCTAAAATCATCTTTAGCCATAGTATTTCACAAATCCCTATGGCCATGGCTCTAAGATCATCTATAGAACCTGCATAGTCAATGTTTGCGTAGGCTTCTAAGATCATCTCATTCCCCAATGTAAATAGAATTCCTCTTCCAGAAGTTGCTTTCAAGTACTGTAGAATGCGATAAACAATTTTTAGACGAGCCTCCTTTGGATTATGCATAAATTGACTTACAGCCCCTGCAACATAGGCAATGTTGGGCCTAGTATGAGAGAAGTAGATCAATTTCCCAATCAACCTTTGATAAGATTGTCTATCCCAATCAATTTATTCACCAAGTTTGTGATAATGTTGGGCCTAGTATGAGAGAAGTAGATCAATTTCCCAATCAACCTTTGATAAGATTGTCTATCCCAAATCCCAATCAATTTATTCACCAAGTTTGTGATTTTGTTTGAAAGGTGTCTTTGTTGGTTTGCATTCAAATTTAATAGTTTCAGCCAATAAATCTACCACATTTTGTTGGGAGATGAAAATACCATGATGGGAATGAGCCACATCAATTCTAAAGAAATATTTCAATCTGGCTAACTCCTTAATTTCAAACTTTGTTATCAAACATCTTTTTAAGGCTTTCACTCCTGTCTTATCATTACTAGTTACAACTATATCATCTACATAAACAATTAGTGCAATAACTCCCCTTGAAGCTAAATGCTTAATAAATAGTGTTTGGTCACCTAGGCTTTGCTTATACCCCATGGTTTTCATTATAGTAACAAACGTGCCAAACCATGCTTTCAGAGATTGTTAAAATCCATAAAGTGCCTTCCTTAGTTTACACACCTTTCCCTCCTCGACTTTAAACCCAAGTAGGATCTCTATGTAAATCTCTTCCTTGAGGTTACATGCATAAAGACAATTGTGACAATAAAATTCTAACCATATTCATTTTTGCAAATAGTGAAAAAGTTTCAAGATAGTCAATCCCATATGTTTGATTATATCCCTTAGCTACTAACCTTGCCTTATACCTTTCTATGTCCCATCTGCCTTGTATTTAATAGAGAATACCCAATTACATCTACAAGAGTTTTTCCTTTGGGTAGATCCATCGACTCCCAAGTTTTATTCATTTTTAGAGTAACTACTTCAACAGTTTTTGGAATAGTGGCACTATTTAGATGACCAAGAAAACTTCTTGTGATTACTAAATAGTTTGTCATAAGACACAAAGTGTGACAATGAGTACATGTTCTAATACCTTTCCTTACTGCAATTGGAAGATCCTGAACTTCAATTTCAATGTCTGACATTTTGTTCTTCATTAATGTCAAGTATTTCGTGTACAAATTCATAGACTTGTAATAATAGACTTTCTCCTTCGTGATTATACTTGTAGTGGATGGGTAGCACTCTGAGTTTGACCCAAAGGAGAATGAATAGGAGAAGCAACAGGACTCTACTTTGTAGATGGTGAAATATTAGACTCAATAGAAGGTGGAGTATTAATGGAACTTAAGTTTGTGAGAATGAGGTTTACTGTTAAGAATGAATAATCCTTATCTTCAATGAACGAGTTTCCCCTTGGAAATAAGGTTGAAAATATTTTGTTTTTATCATAGCTGACATCATGAGACAAGCAATCGTTTTGTTAGAGGGTGGTAACATTTGTATCCCTTTTGGATATGTGGATAACCAATAAATAGGCACGTAATAGCCCGATTATTATGTTTCCCCCTATGATTAGAATGAACATGGACAAAGGATACACAACCAAAGACTCAAGGTACAAGATGATTTGTTGCTTTATACTCTGGGAAAATTGGAGAATAGTTGAATGGAACGATTATTGTTTATTGTTTTTTAGGGTAGACGATTAACCAAATAGGTAGTAGTAAGAACAACTTTTTTCCAATTGTTTTGGAACATTTTTATGGAGAAGAGAAACTCGAATTACATGTATGAGGTGCTCAATTTTTCATTCGTCCACCCCATTTTGTTGTGGGGGTGTTCACACAAGAAGATTCATGAATTATTCCTTGTTCATTGAAGGAGGACAATGTTTGGTTGAAAAATCTTTGGCATTATCTAAGCAGACTCTTTAGTGGTTGTCTCAAACTGATTTTTAATCATTTGGATAAATTTTTTTGAAAACCTTGCTTGGATACCATGTCAGAAGAATTGTTTATAATATTCTTCATAGAGGAGCAATTGTTTTAAATAGAATACAAAGACTTAATAATTGAAAATCTTAATTTATGATGGATATAATCTATCCCTACAATTCAGGATCAATGTTCCTGTACAATAAATATAAAATATAGTGTTAGCTAATTAAATCTCCTAATTATGTAATTGAAATATTGACCACAACATAAATCATGAGATTCAAACTACAATCAATCATTGAGGTAGACACATTTTATCAAGGAAAAGCTAGACAATGACTTGATTTGCACCCTATATGTGTTCACTCGAAATCAACTTGCAGACATACTCACGAATGGGTTGAATTGCATTAACTTTGAAAGAATTATATCCAAGTTGGAAATGAAGAACACTTACTCACCAACTTGAGAGGGAGTGTCAAAATTGTGTTGTTCATTATGTATTTTATGATGTTTTTTATTTTGTTCTTGTTATAATTCTATACTTTATTATAGTTGTATTGTATCATGCTATTAATATTAGGATTATGTATTTATAAACGATTCCATAATTACATGGATTTTTTTCCTTTGAATTAGCTCTCTATATTTTCTAAAGTAACCAACAGACTAATGTATTTGTAGGTCTAATGACCTCATTATTAAAACACAAAAGAAATATATTTTCTTTCTAACTTTGAGAAAAATGACATCATTATTGAAATACAGAAGAAATATATTTTGTTTCTAAATTTGAGAAAAATGAAAATATGAAATTGGACCACCTGATGCCCAACCATGTGATTCTTCATCCTATCATTTCCTACATACCAAAGAGTGTAGTGTTTTAAACATTTATTGCCATTTCTTTTTGTGATTGATTTGCCCTTGATCTTTTTTTCATGCATTCTTCTTGTGTTAAAGTATTATATTTGCATTCTTAGGAATTCCTAGAATACACAAGCTTGAGATTGAGGGAAGGGGATTTCATACCAATCTCTACGCTGTTCATGGCATTTACAGTGGTGGAAAGGAAGGCAAAAGTAGAGTTCAGTGGCTTAGATCAATGGTTGGAAGTCCTGACTTGATCTCCATACCAGGTATGCTAAATCATTTAAGTTACTTAAACTGATTCTTTTCTGGTTAAAGTATTGAGAAGTATATGATTGAATTACAATATATCCACCACAAGGACCGTATTGCTTATTTTGACATTTTACCATGTCCTATGATGGAGATCTGACGATTAGTGATTCACTAGTTGGTTTTGTAAGTTTGAGTGAGATATAAACTTACTAACATGGTATTAGAGCCATATTAAAAAAAACCTATCCTAGCATATTTGTTAGGGGTATTGTGCCGCCGCTATTGAGCTCTTGTTGGACTACTCACAAACCTCATCTTCCATCCTATTGTTTGATAAGTGGTAGCAACAACACTCTTATGTTTTGCCTTTAACGTTGGTCAAAGTTGATTGAAAACTACAAAATCATGAGTTGAATTCATTAAATAAGTAGTGAGGCCAACAAATTTTTCATAATTTATAATAAATTTTTATTGATAATAAAGATTGTGTAAGCTTATCTTTGATATTATAGGTTTTCTTACTGGGGTTTTGGCTTTGTCCCTCCAGTTGCTTGTATGACACTTTTAATTGTTTTTATGGTACTTGTGGTGCTGCAAATGATTGTTATTTGGGGTGTTAACATACTTTGGATGCCAAATAACATAGTGATGTTCTGTTGTTTGATTATTGGAATTTGTGAAGGAGTGGCAACCGACAAGGGTCAAACTTGAGGTCACACTTAGTAGAAATAATATTCTGGATTGACTCAAAATTGGTTTCTTTATTTTTAAAAGTTTGGGCTGCTTAATGACTTGACAGCTTGTTTGAGGAGAGTAAGTAGGAGATATTACCCAATCCGTGTCTCATGTGCGCAATGAAATGTTTGATTTATTATAGTGAGTAATAATTATAGAGAAAATATTTACCCAATTACTGTAAATATATAAAACTTAGATTTGCCAATTACCATAATTAAGGGCGTCACAGGTTGCCTTCATTATTGCCACTTGCCAGTGGACTTCTTTGTCGGTCCTCTCATGAACTGAAACTATTAGAAAGTGTTGGAGATTCCACGTTAACTAGAGATTAAAATATTTCATTCTTTATAAGTGGGTGCACACCTCATCTTATAAGCCGGTTTTATGAGGTTGAGTTAGGTTTAAAATCCGCTTTTTAACATTGCATCAGAGTTATTTTAAGTCTATCCTAATGAGAGTTTGTTAGGCCTATTTTGTCATCTACTATTGGACCACCCATAACATATTTCCACGCATGAGGGGGTGTGTTGGAGATACCACATCAACTAGAGATTAAGATATTTCATTCTTTATAAGTGGGTGCAAACCTCATCTTATAAAGGTTGAGTTAGGCTTAAAGTCCACTTCTTAATAGGTTCAAAGTTATTTTCCAAATAGAGCTTAGCCTATATTTGTAAAGTGATTTTCCACGTGGCACTTTTATGATCTTACTTGCAAGCTAAGGATAATTATCCATGTACTATGTTGAGGGGTCTTGAAATATAATTAGGAAAATTAAATTTATTCCATTAATTGGACTGATTTCAATTGATTTGTATAATTTTTATTCCTTTTTTTTATTTCCTTAATTAGGTGAGATGCTGTGAACAATTGCCATGTGTAATCTCTCTAAAAGCACAAGTCAAAAAGTACAATTCAGATTTCTTTCTTTCTTTCAAGTTCTTCTTTAAACATGTACTCTCGTTGTAATTGCCCAATTGGCTAATTACATGTTTATCTTATATAACTAACATCTATTAAAAGGTAAATACTTTCAAATTATATTATAAATATTTTTAAGCAAATAAATCATTTTTTTAACAATTTATAGTGTAATAGAAAGTTATTTTTAACTATAGAGCAGTGCTTTTGTCACAACCCTTGGTAGATGACTAATGCCTAAAATTAGGGATGACAAATAAATTTGTGTCTATGGGTATTGTTTGAACTCATCTTTATGTTGATGTGATGAATTGACCTGGCATGAGTATGGATAATATCCAACTTTTGAAATCAGGGACGAATATGTACATATCGATCCATCCTCATACTCATCCTCGTTTTTAAGTTATTGAAAGAACCTTAAAGACATCTCCAATAGGGATTATTTATAGAGTTTCTTAAATATTTTTTTTTGCTCCTACAATACTTTTTGTGATCTCCACAATCTTGCATCACTTCCAATGGTATACGATATCAAGAAACCCAAAAAACTCATTTTTATATATTTTTTTACTTAATTATGTTTCAAATAAATTTTATTTAAGAATTTGTTTATCTTTACTTGAGAAATTGTTTTTCTTTGTCTGATAAACTATTATTAGGTTGAAGAAACTTTGTTCCACATAGGATCTTTTAAATAATAGATTTCTTCAATCTTTCAAGTCAAGGAACTAATTAAGAAATCACAATTGGAGATGCTCTTAGTTTATTTGATACTCTTTTTTGAAATTTATGCCTTTATAATTTCTTCATTGTTATTTGGCATTGAAAAGAAGAAAATATGTTCTTTTGACTTTCAATTATTGGTTATATCATGTTTTCTTTGTTTTTTATTTTTTATTTTTTGTAAAGAATTATTTAGTAAATATTTGAGCGGGTATAAGTATGCTCCTTATTTGAGAGAGACGAGATACAAATTTCATATCTATAAAGTATCGAGGATGGGGACGATTATGAGTTTTAATTTGGTGATGGATGGATACAGTCAAACTTGCACCTTCCATGCCCCATTTTCGTCTCTATCTAAAATATGACATTGGAGCACCTCATACATAAGCATGTATGTATGTACATATACAGATGTAGTGTCCAAGCTCAAAATATTTTTTAATTGTAACATGTTGGGGAGGTGTTCAACATGCATTGAAGGAGAATGAGATATCGAGATTCAATTTAGAAAAAGGATAGATACAAAGAGATAAGGTGTTAATAGAAATCCCTAAAATTGTTCTCATTGGAGAAAAAAGCTTTAAAAAGTACTCTGTTTAGCAATAGCTCCTAACATTGCTCTATTTCAAGATAACTTTTCCAATTTTAGTAAAAAGAGGATAATATTATCTGATGTGTAATGCACACGGATTCAGTTGTCTCTTGTTTTCTCTTCCGTTCCATATCTTTTATTTCATATATTACTTGTTATGTATCTTCATTAACCCTATTATTTTTTCTTTTTAATGATTAAACTACAGGAGAAACTGGCAGAATGTATGAAGCGAATGTTGATGATGTTGGCTATAGGCTAGTGGCTATCTATACTCCTGTAAGAGATGATGGAGTAGAGGGGCAATCAATTTCGGTATCCACAGAGCCAATAGCAGTTGGTAAGATGAAAATCTTTATCTAATTAATAACATAGTTTTTGTATAGTTTACCTTAGACATTATGTAGTAATTCAGGGTGAGTGTTGAAATATTTGTTCATTTCTAGTTTTAGCTAAATGTTTTTGAATTCGTTAATATGATGAGCAGGCAATAAATATTTGAAAACTAATCCATTGTTTTGGCACCCTTAACAATTGGTCAGACTTTTCCCATATATTCCTATTTCTTGCAGATCCCACAACTACTACCCTTAAGCCCTGGTCCTTTTGCACTAACTAACCCTGTGTTGAATGTCGTGTGTGATCCTTCATTGTGTCTTGTTGAAAAGATTCACATTTATTGTCCTCATGTACAGTTTCTCACGTTTCGATGTATTTAATTTAGTGTTCATGTACAAGTATCTAGGATGTTGCATCCCTTATTATTATCCTTGGGAATAGTCTCCACTAATGTCTATCAAGAATCTATACTTATGGACTATATGCAAAACCTATGCACAACACATTCTTTTGAACAATAAAGCATTCTCAATCTCTAAATTCTGTATAGAATAATATGCTCCATCTTCCCCGAGTTTAACGTGATAATAGAGTAGCTATCTATTATAACCTGTCCCATTACAGTTCCATTGCCAGGTTTCCTTTAAATTTTGGATTCCCTTTACTTACTGTTATTTTCTCTCTTATGCTGTTTCCTCACACTGTTCTCCAGCGTTGTACATAAAATGCAAATTCTGTACGATCTCTTTCTCGCTAGTTATCTCTGTTGTTTTTTGTCTCCTCTACTGTATAAGGTTATCGATAAACTATATATAGGAAAGAGACATTGAACTGAAAACTGTGTGGTTTTGATAGAGTACGGATGCTTTATTTATTTTAAGAAAAAAAAATGATTAAATAAATACATGAGATTTAATATCTTCGCATAGTAAAAATATGATATGGGAATAAATAAAAACGTTTTTAATGCATATTGATCTATATTCTTTATTATATAGGATCTGCTTCTTGTGTCTATAATTAGAAGTTATCAATAGCAGATAACAGTCTATGGCAGTGAGCCAAAAATCCACCATATTTATATGGTAGAAGCCAGTGAAATACACACACACATATATATATACAGAGAGAGAGAGAGAGAACTAAACGAAATAGGAAAAATGAATTTAAAATGGCAATCTTAAACGAACAACAGAAGGATAACATGTTCAGGAATTCTAAAAACAACTAAAATTATGAAGTTCATAAAAATACCAAGAACTAAAATTCTGAAACATTCAAACCATAGCATCAATATATTGAATAGATAAAAGATTGAAGAACAAAAGCAACCATATACAGAATAAGAGAGAGAAAAGAAATGTGGGATATCGTCTGAAGAAATCAAGAACAGATGAAAACAAGCAAAGAAAAAGAAGTAAATGGAAGGGTTGCTGCAGTGGTCGGTTGCAGTTTAAAGGGTTTGCCGAATTGCAGATGATAAGAAAAGAGAATCACTAAGTTTCTCTCTTTTTGTGGTTTCACTTAAATAAGGGAAGAGTGAGTGTCAAAAAGCTATAACCTAAAAGTGGTTTATAAAATTGAAAATATATTCCACCTTGGGTGCCATTAAGGTGCCACGATAGTGGATTTGGCAGAATATCTTCTCTCTATATTTTCTACTGTCTTTTGCAGTTTTGCTTGTTTGGTTTGTGGGTATGGATACTTTGGACGTGTTCAGTTAAGCATTTTTTTTACGATTTTCTAGACAGAACATAACATTTTGTATGAGCTTTAATTCAATGCAGAGCCCGATGTTCTTAAAGAAGTGAAGCACAACCTTGAACTTGGATCAGTGAAGTTTGAGGTGGGATATTTATTGTCTTTACCATGTTGAAAATGTATTGTTGATTGAGAAATGCTTGTGATATACACTATATTCCTACACTATCAAGCCTAGCTAAGTAATTTGTTTTGTCTGAGTACCTGAAATGTTAAAATATTTTTTTGGATAGAAGATTGCTAAGTCTTCACTGCGGAGTCTTCCTGTATCTCATTGATTCATTCTGTTTGAGTTTTGCTCTAGATTTTATCTTTGCTAGAAAAATTGGTCTTTTTATGCTTTTCTTTAACCTTAGTTTTGAGATGTTTTACCTTTAGTGTTTTAATCCTTCATAAGCTCATTGCTTGTCTTCTTTGACAGGTATTATGTGACAAAGACCAAACCTCAAAAAAGGTATTCTATAGTCTTCTAATGTTTGTGTATTCATTTTGAAGTGGTGGAAAAACCCAAAAGGGACTGGTGCCAATTGTCATAATTTTTTTTTTTCAGATTTCATCAGTGGGCACATACGAGAGACGTATCCTTGAAATTAACAGGAAAAGGGTGAAGGTTGTAAAGCCTGCCACGAAGACTTCTTTTCCAACTACAGAACTTCGTGGTAGTTATGCCCCTCCCTTTCATGTAAGTTTGGGTGACTTAGAAACTCATTTTTCCTGATCCATTATATAATTTTAAATTCAGCTTATCATATATCCTTGATTTTCTCGTATTGATCTTTGAATGTATCAGGTGGAGCTTTTCAGGAATGATCAACACCGTCTTAGGCTTGTAGTGGACAGTGAGAATGAAGCAGATTTGATGGTGCACTCCCGACACATTCGGGATGTTATTGTTCTTGTGATTCGAGGACTTGCTCAGCGATTCAACAGTACTTCTCTCAATTCCCTTCTCAAGATAGACACATAAACTCGGTTACATTGTATAGTCATATTTGTTCCAGGAAAGTAGGTTGTTGAGGCCAGTTTTCTCACATTTTCTTTATCCTGGGTGCAACTCTTCTTATATTAAGATAACAGTTTTTAATGCCATAATCATTCTTAGGTCATTTGCGTTGTGAATTTTGTTTGCATTTTAGATTAGGGGTAGGGTAAGTATTATAGTATCCATGGTTTCCGAATCTGCTGTTTAAAAAAATATCCATGCATATCCTCCTCTACTCACCCAGCTCATATTTTATCCATACTTACTAATATAATATGCTTACTTCTCTATAAAATATTAATTAAAAAATACTACAAAATTTCATAGATTTCAATGTTATTAATCTTTTCCATGTCATGAGTACTAACGTTGATGACAGAGAAGGGTTATTGGTAAATATGTATATAATTTAGTTGGTCAAAATTCTTACTGTCTATGTAATGTATTTATACTATTTAATATCAGTGGAAAGACGCGTTTATACGCATGTTTATTATTTGTTTTTTTTATAATAAAAAATATAATTAAAATATTATAATAATTATTAAAGTTTATATTGAAGATATAAGAAATTAATATAGAAAAAATATATCAAAAAATAATTGTTTTATTAATTTTATATATTGTATTTGTGTACAACAGAATAATTATTATTTATTGGAGGTTTTTGAAAGTAATAAAATCAATAAATGATAAAACTAAATATGATAACAGAATGTGTACACTAAAATAAATAAAAGGGAATTATAGATGTTTTTAATTTAAACTAAAAGTTAGATTACATAATTTTGTATAAATATTGTGTTTCTATTTAAATAAAACATTTAATGTTGACTAAAAGGTTGACCAGGATCACTTTTAATGATAGGAGGAAGTATGTATATTAAGAACCAAATCGATCTAAAAATTTAATCAAAAATTTATAATCAATTAAAATTAAAAGTTTTTGTATCAATTTGGATTTTTTTTCAGAACCAAAAAATTTGATTTTCCAGTCTCATGTCAGAATCATTCCAAATAGAACTAAACTGAAATCAATTGTTTAAACATAATATTATTTATTATTTCATTTATATATATAAGAGAAATGTATGAGAGAAAATTTAATATGTTTAACTCTGTTCATTCTTTAAATATGTGGTGGTAGTAGGGGTGGCAAAGTGGGTCGGTCCGCCCTGCTTAGGTTGCGAAAATGCGGGACGGGTTGGCTCGTTCCGCATATAAAATGTGGGCTGGTTTTCATGATCCGCCCTGCATGCGGGTTGGTCCGCGAACTTGCAGGCCGACCCTTTTTTTTTTCTTTTTAAAGTAGAGGAGGAGTGGAACAGTTGCAGGCGAAGCCACGCGGAGTCGCGAGCGGAGCGAAAGGAGAGTGTGTCGTGTGTTGTGTGTATTTTTTTGGAACAATGTAACTATGTTGTGATTTGAGTGAAAACCTAATTTTCTTTCACTCAAAGTTGTCACTCCTCCACTGGACCATTGCTGTCAAGTCAATTAATTTTTAATTTTTTTTTGGTGGGCTAGCGGGCTAGCCCGCCCCGCCGTGCTGCTGGCCCGTGCGGGCAGCGGATTATGCGGAGCGAGCTAATACGGGTCAGCGGGTTGAAAACGTCAGCCTGTCTCGTGTTTTTTACTGCGGGCCGCGGACCAAACGTTCGGCCCCACTTTGCCAGGTGGTAGAGAAATAACATAATATATGTAACATATAAATGAGACCAAATACATGTATGGATATGTATGGATAAATATGCAAGTTATTCATATTTCAATCATTACTAAGTTATGTTTTAATACAAATTTGATGTTGTTTTATTAGAACAATATATCATAGAATCCAAAATATTATATTATTAAAAAAAAGTATAGATACGTGTATACAAGTTGGTTAATATGTTTTAAATACATAACCCTCTCCAGAGTTCATGAGTTAGTTGGTGTAGAAGTTGTTCTCATGTACATGCAAATTTTTACTTAAGCACATAATGGGGAAAAATAATGTAAGTTTTTCAAATTAACAAGTTTGAATTTTTCGCAATAGGGTACCACCATCATGGGAAGACATAGCTTAAAGAAAGAGAGATCTCAACCATATTTGTTAGAGGCACTTTACCTTTAATTTCCTCTATAAATACTACTCCAATGTCTAACTTTCATATTTCAAGTAAAACAAACATTTCTAGCATCATTTTTACTTATTGTACAAACATGGGACTATGTATAGATACAATTCACATTTTGTGTGTATAAATTTATGAACTAAGAATAGTAGATTTTTTATAAGCAAAAATTTATTAAGAAACGGGGGATAAAAATACTTGTAACTCCAAAAGTTTTGCAACACAAAATCAAAATGAATAAAAAAGAAAGGTTACATAGTCAATACAACAATAAAAATATGTAATAAGCATTGTTCATTTTGGCTTTGAATTATGTTTGCAATTTAACATATATTAAATCCAGCATATATTTTGAAATCAAAATAAGTAATGGTTAATGTTTATATATTTTATTTAAAAAAGTAAAAATTATAATTAATTGGGAATATATTCGAAAGTAATGTAATATGTGACCAACTAGCAAACACATTGAGCAAACACATAGAGATAAGTTAAGTCATATACTAGCTAGATTCAGGATTTGACTCACCAAAAAATTGACAAATGATGATAGTAACAAGTGTAGATCCTTAACAAAAGTCATCAAAACCCATAATTTATATGCAAAAGGACATTACTAGAAAGAAAGAAAAAATTGTATGACAATGACATAAGTTAGTAAAATGGTGATCAAGCTGGTAAATGAATTATTAGATTGTAATTTTAGTTTTTTTTGTTGATTTTATATTTCTGAAATTTATTATTATTCTTTTTAAAAAAATATTTTTAATTATAGTTAATTTTAAAAAGGAAAAATGATAATTAAAATTATTAAAAGTGATATTTTTTTTTTAAAGTAAGGTAAAAAGATTACTTGTAGGTGCATAATGTAAATAATCAATGTATTTTTCATTATCCAAGAAATATTAGTTTATATAATTTACTTTTATAATTTATTTTTATTTCTAACAAAATATTAAGCATAAGTTTTATACTGTTGAATAGTTATTATTATTTTCATAACGTAAATGGTTAAATCATATAGCTAGATATAATCATTATTTTATATTATATTATATTATATTATAAATTATGTGTCTTTATCATTTTATGCACAAAAATAATAACAAAATGAATTTAATATATTAGGAATGGAATTTCTTTTATATTAGTTTTAAATTGTGTAAGAATAAAAGAAAAGATAAAGAATATTTTTACATTTTATATAATTTTTAATATATTCTAATTATAAATAGGAATTTTAAAATATAAAATATTTGTTACATAAAATAAAACGTATAAGATTAAAAAAAATATGTCTCAAATTCTAAAACACCTTTTAATAAACTACATTTCATTTTAAGAGATGATTGTTATAAGTCCATTACTTAAAAGAATATAAAAAAAAAATCAAACGTTAACGTATTGTAACATATAATTTTTGAAATCATTATATCCCAAAACTTTTATCTTAACTAAATAATAAAATTTTAAAAATAAAAATTATAAGAATAAATAACAAACTACATTTCTCTTTACCTAATCTATTTGGATATGTCTCTTTCAGAATTTGATTGTACCTTATAGTAGTTTGAGAATTAAAGATTGTTCTATTCTAAATAGTTTTTCAATCAGACCTTATAAGTGTTGGCTAATTTCTTGCTGAGGAAGAAAAAATTTGAAGTAAAGGAAGTCACCTTAAATAATCTTACTTAATGAATTTAAAATAGAGTTTGTTTCACTGTGAAAGTTTTAATGGCATAATCTGTTGTGCACGTGAGTTTGAAGTTCATTTATAATGCATGAGTCTGAAGTTATTTAGTTGCTTATCGAGTTGGGAATTAATGTTCTGTAGATGGAATTGAAGTTCTTTCTTGTTTGACAATTTAAAGCCTCCATTTCCCTTTAGTTTTAAAAAGTAAAGTAAATTCATTTACTATATTTCACAGGAAATAATTTTATGTCATAGCATAAAAATGTCGCTTTGAGTTAAAACAATTTTATTTTTCGAATAAAAATGTCGCTTTGAGTTAAAACAATTTTATTTTTCGAGTTGTCTTAATTCTAATGCAAGAGGTATCGTTTGAGATACTCTATTTAGTATTTCTAGATCAAACGTGTTTAACTAGAGTTATCATCTCAATCACTCTAGTGAATACATCTTTTGATACACTCTCTTAGTGAAACTATTTTTTCTCAAACAAGAAATATTGTTTAATATTCATGTTCAAGTGATTTTTCTAGTTTTTATGAATATGTATGTCATGCATAACTATATATATATATATGCATAAAATATTGAACTGAAAAGTATATTTATATGCATAAAATATTGAATATTGAATTGTATGTTTCAACGATTTATTGTTTTATTTAAAGTGAATTACAATGTATGGATGTTATGTGAATTAATATTTGAATTTGTGTATTAAGTATCCGAACTATAAAAGATATCTTTGACTTCACTGGTAGTCTAAGTTACATAGACTAAGACATCAAATAATGAGAAGTTAAAGAAGGGTTTATTACACATATGACATGTCATGTGTTTTGAATTTTGGAAACCTTAAACTTATCCTGAACCAATGAAAAATATTTGTTATATGTGGATTCATGTGTAATTTGTATATATATGTATGCATTGTATACGTGTATGACGATATAATGATAAATCAAGTGAAATTTTATTTGTATAAGGAAATTATTATGAATTTGTGATGTTATAATAGTTTTTTTGGATTATCTAATTATTTTTTACTTATGTCATTACCTATTATAAATGTATTGAGTACACGAATAATTCACATATAGACACGAGCAATTCTAGATCCTTGAGTTGAGTCTTTGATAAAAACTCATTTAAGTTTTTAGTTATTTATGATGAACAACATGTATATATATTTTACATTTTTACTAAATTTTATTTAAAGTATTGAGTATTAGGGTGTTATAGCATTGATATCAATCTTTAAGGTATCGATCACTTACTTCTATAATTGAGACAAATTTTCTTACACGGAACATTTTCCTTATGAGAATCTTAGAGAAAATTAGTTAAAATAAAAAATATTAGTTAATTTTAATTTATACAAAGAAAATATTTTTTTTTAATTTTTCTTATAGAGGATTTTTACATTTATACATAAAATAATTTATAAAAGTTATTTTTATTGAATTTTTCTCATGCAGAGTTCTTCTCCAGTGGAAAATGATAATTAACTTTTTTTTATTTACTAAATGCATTCTGTATTTACAATAATTATGAAACCATTTTTATTATTATAACACTTTATCACTTAAAGTTTTAATTTATTTTTTTAATTGTAACTTTTTACTATAGTATAAGATTCACAAACTTTTTATTTAAAATTAAAATCCAGAATCTAAAATTTAATGTGATATAACATGTTTGAAAGAGAAAGTTTTTTGTGAAACTAAATTCTTAAACTTATAATCTGAATATATATAAGTCTGTATCACTTATTAATACAGAACCATAATTAAATGGCCCAATTTGAAATCTCAGAAACAACTATTTTCTACATGCCTGTGGTCGAAACACATTCATATGAACTTGAAGTTTCTTCCAAAAGTACATAAGAAGTGAGTGGTTTTGAAAAATATTCACAGTGGTATGGAGTTGTACGTGCATGTTCCCTTCTACTTTTCAACACCAACCATAACAAGATTACAGAAAACATATAAAATTCACCTACTGAGATTGCACCTACTATGGCCCTCAGAAGAAGTATAAAAGGGCATGATTGTTGTGTGTTATTTTCACCAAACTAAAGAAATGAATAACATGGTAATGGTTTCCTTAAGCTCCCTTTTGCTCCTCTTTGCATCTCTGATTCAATCAGCACTTGCTGAATATGGCAGCAACCCTCCTTCTGAGCCACCATCTCCCATTTATAAGCCTCCAACTCACAAAACACCCTCCTTTTACAACCCACCAATTGGGAAAACCCCACTCAACAATGCACCATTTCAGAAACCCCCACTTTTTAACACCCCTATTCAAAAATCACCATTTTACACTTCACCATTTCAGAAACCCCCACCTTTTGTGCCACCATTTTACATGCCACCCTTTGAGAAACCACCACTTCAGATGCCACCCTTGGAGAAACCACCACTTTTTGTGCCACCCCTTTCTGTGCCACCCTTTGAGAAACCACCACTTTTTGTGTCACCCCTTTCTGTGCCACCCTTTGAGAAACCACCACTTTTTGTGCCACCCCTTTCTGTGCCACCCTTTGAGAAACCACCACTTTTTGTGCCACCCTTTGAGAAACCACCGGTTTTTGTGGCACCCTTTAAGATACCACCACTTCACATTCCAGCATATTGCACATGTTTCTGAAGTAGTGCCATACATGTCTAGAGGTGCAGTGATTTGTGCTAAATAAGAGGTAGCTGCTGCATGCTACCATTCTCATGCTCTCAGTATTATTATAAGATGCAATCTAATAATTGTGTCATGTATGCTTTTATTTCAATATGAAAATATATAAATGTTGTTTAGTTTAAAAATTACGAAATTTAATGCATAATCTTGTTTGAATGTGAAATATAAATTAAAAGAAATAAGATTTTGATCATTTATAATTTATTATAAATTACATTTTTAACTGTAAATATATGGGATTAACTTTGTCTAAAGAAGTTAATGATCAATTAAATATGTGTTGATAAAGTGGTTAAATTTCCTTACAAATGGTTAGTTCATGAGTTCGTTGACCACGACACACAGTTGACTACATAATAGACTATTAACTTTGTCTTTCAAGTATATATAATCATTTGTAATGTCATCAAATTATTGAAATACCTAATACTACATGAATATAAACATATATATATATATATCCACAAATTACAGCAATAATATATATAAACAGAAATAAAATTAAAAGATAACAGTTAGTACAACTGTTTTTCGTAAAAAATAATTCTAAAATATTGCAACAATAAACATAAAATTATACACTAAAAACAATTATGAAAAATGGTATACCTTTATGCATATGAGAAAGCAATGAGTTTTTTTTTTATCAGCAATAAAGATTGAATAACAAGAATCACTTAAGGGTGATTCAACCCTTATACATACCTAAAAAGTGAGACCAATTCTCTAGTCACCAAACCAGTAAACAGAGGGAGACAAACAGATCTACCACTAAAAAATTCGTACAGCCCGTACAATTTTAAAAACTAACCCGTACAAAATCAAAACTAACCTGTACAAAATCAAATCTAACCCGTACAAACCCAAATAGACTCAAAACCAAACCCAATACAATCTCTTTGCACCCACAACAAGGGACAAAAAGAACAACAGAAGCTTAGAACAACAAACAACCCAACCGAAGGAGTAACTCTTATAAAAGCTCACTTTATTGAAAACATACAAGCTCTAGGACCAATGCACCACTCAGTAAGTAAAACTAGCAGAACCCAAGACCAAGCCTTTAATTGTGTCAAAGTGAACACTTCCGAAGGATCGATCACCCTCCTTGGAATATATGTTTATTCCTGTGCTTCCATAATTCACTAACTACAGCAATCCAAACACAATTCCAGACTACATTCCAGACTACATTAACCTGGACAGGAGCATTTAACAAATTAAAATGCAAGAAGTGAGTTGTTGGGACAACATGGTCAACCGACGCAATCCCTAATCATGTATAACACTGATTCCAGACTAACCAGGCAATCCTGCAATCAAAAAACATGTGTTTTGTCGACTCCACAGCCATCCTGCAAAAACTACATAAATTGGTATCCACCAAAACCTCACGCTTCTCCAAGTTAGCTTTTGTGGCAATCAAATTAATCAACACCCTCCAAGCGATAATCTGTGCTGAGGGCAAAGCAACAAACTCACTTTTTCCCTCCACAGGGCCTCTTAAAAGAGCATAGGCAGATTTTACTGAGAAGCCACTATCCTTACCATGTAAGAATATTATGTGGCACCTCACGATTATTTATCTTATTAATTGATCAATTACCATAATTATCCTATTATATTATTGGTAATTACTTGATGGACGTAATTAATATTACCATAAATAATTAGGGTTTCCCCTTGGGTGTATTATAAATAGAGATTACCAGACAACTAAAGAGACACTCTCATATTCTAACATCACACGGCCGAAACTCATTCCCTAAAGGGATTTTCGAGCCTCTCATCTCTTTGTCTCTCTACTCACATAATTCCATTCTAAGCGATACACCCTAAAGGGGAACCCGATCAAGATCATGTCTTCGTCCCTCAGCCATACGATCACGGGTCTACCAGGGAACCCGATCAAGATCATGTCTTCGTCCCTCACCCATACGATCACGGGTCTACCAGGTATTATTTAATCATCATTATTCTCGTTTAATTATATGATTGAGGAATCCTAATCCAACATGTGGTATCAGAGCGTTTATGTTGCTTAATCGATTCTTCTTTTGTTTTCCTAAATTTGGAAGAAACGAGGATTTTGATTCAACCTATTGATTTTCGATGTTTTTATTTTGGTATATTATTGAACCACTTATTTTCGAAAATCCACTTTGATATTATAAAATAAATTTTAATTTTTTCGAGATCCATAATTATTTTAAGATTTTGAAAATTAAAATTTAATATGAATGTTATGTGTTCTTCATAATTTTCGTGAGTATTCCCTTATTTGGAATGAAATTAATTTTGATTCTATGTTCATCTACATCGACTACTAATTTGCCTCTGATCACTCCTCTTGTACCCACTCCGCGCGTCACTGCACCACCTACTCCACGCTCAGAACCTGATGCTACTCTGCATCCATCCGAGAATGAAGGCACCCTGAACGACAAACATCAGTACAATGCAGAACCCGCTAATAAGCTCAGGAGGTCATCTAGAACTAAAACTGCTACTAATTTTGATGATTATGTAACCTACCTGACTGAAGCAGAAATGGATGCCGGAAGGTATACTGATCCTACCTCTTACAATGAAGCCATTACTAGTGATCAGTCTTCTGAATGGAATAATGCCATGTTCGATGAGCTTGACTCCATGAAGAAAAACAATGTTTGGGATCTAGTAGAATTATCCGACGGAGTAAAACCCGTAGGATCTAAATGGGTGTTCAAAACCAAGCTAGATCAGAATGGAAACATTGAACGCTTCAAAACAAGATTGGTTGCAAAAGGATTCACTCAGAAAGAGGGAATTGATTATTAAGAGACCTTTTCACCTGTCTCTCGAAAATATTCCTTAAGGATCGTAATGGCCCTCGTAGCTCACTTTGATCTAGAGCTACATCAGATGGACGTCAAGACCGCTTTCCTTAACGGCGACTTGTATGAAGACGTGTACATGCAACAACCAGAAGGTTTTAAACCTGAAGGTCAAGAACACTTAATCTGCAAACTGAAGAAATCCATTTACGGGCTGAAGCAAGCCTCACGGCAGTGGTACATAAAGTTTGATGAAGTCATGAAGAAACAAGGTTTCCTTAAGAATCAAATGGATCAATGCACCTACCTCAAGATAAGTGGGAGCAACTTTACTATACTTGTCCTTTACGTAGATGACATTCTATTGACAAGTAATAGTATAGACATGTTGCATGAGTCAAAGCGCATACTTTCGCATAATTTTTACATGAAGGATCTCGGAGAGGCCGCTTATGTTATTGGCATCGAAATATACCGAGATAGAGCTAAGGGGATTTTGGGATTATCCCAAAGGGCCTACCTTGATCGTGTCCTCACTCGTTATAACATGCAGCATTGCTCTCCTTCTGTGGCTCCAGTAATTAAGGGAGATGTTTTCGGTTCTTTTCAATGTCCGAAAACAGAGGCTGAAAAAGAGCAAATGGCGATGATACCTTATGCATCTGTAGTTGGAAGCATTATGTATGCTCAAGTCTGTACTCGTCCGGATATCGCGTACATTGCTGGAATGCTAGGCCGGTATCAATCTAATCCTGGTCTAGATCACTGGAAAGCATCTAAGAAAGTACTTCGATATCTACAAGGCACAAAAGACTATAAGTTGACCTATAGGAGAAGTGACAGTTTATAAGTGGTGGGTTATTCTGACTCTGATTTTGCAAAATGCAAAGATGACAAGAAATCCACTTCTGGGTATATCTTTATGTTAGCAGGCGGGCCTATCTCATGGAAGAGTCATAAGCAGCAATTAACAACAACCTCAACAGGCAGAATATGTTGCAGTGTACAATGCAACTTGTCATGGAATGTTGTTGCGAAATCTTATCGCTGGACTCAAAGTCATTAACTCCATTTCCAGGCCATTGAAGCTTTATTGTGATAACTCAGCTGCCGTTAGTTTTTCGAACAATAACAGTTCGAGTGGCGCTGGATTATATCTTGATACAAAGTACTTGTTCGTACGTGAGCGAGTTGAGGAAAATAAGCTTTGTATTGAGTATATTAGTACTAAAAATATGCTTGCGGATCCGATGACTAAAGGTCTCCCACCTAAAGTATTCGAAGAACATGTTTCGAAGATGGGATTATCTAAAGACCTTATTTAGCATATTTGTACTTACTTATGTTTAATAAAATTTCCTCATTTACCTTGATTTGTGTGTCCTTAAATATGTTTATGCATGCCTAAATATACATAGACACTAACTGTACAAATCAAAGTCTAAAGGGCTTACTTATCAATTGATCCTAAAATTTACTTAACTTTTAAATTTGTATTGTAGTATGATTAATGGGGGTCTTGAGTTGAATATTGATTCAAAGACTGTATTTCTCTGCTACAATTACAGTTTAGGACTAAAATGAGTATTAAAATCTGGCCAGACTTATCTAATGCTCATAATAAATAATCCTTTGGCCAAGTGGGAGAATGTAAGAATATTATGTAGCACCTCACGATTATTTATCTTATTAATTGATCAATTACCATAATTATCCTATTATATTATTGGTAATTACTTGATGGACGTAATTACTATTACCATAAATAATTAGGGTTTCCCCTTGGGTGTATTATAAATAGAGATTACCGGACAACTAAAGAGACACTCTCATATTCTAACATCACACGGCCGAAACTCATTCCCTAAAGGGATTTTCGAGCCTCTCATCTCTTTGTCTCTCTACTCACATAATTCCATTCTAAGCGATAAACCCTAAAGGGGAACCCGATCAAGATCATGTCTTCGTCCCTCAGCCATACGATCACGGGTCTACCAGGTATTATTTAATCATCATTATTCTCGTTTCATTATATGATTGAGGAATCCCAATCCAACATACCAGCCTTCCAAACTCGATTATCTACAGAATTCATGATAGGGGTCTTTCCATGCACTTCTTGTAACAACTGGACTTCTTAGTATATTTCCCGATCAAACAGACCTCTCCTCCAAATTAACTTCCACTCCCATCTATCATTAACCCACTCCCCACAAGACTGTAAAACTACCTTCTTTATTACCACACAAAGAGAACAATCTTGGGAATTTACTTTTCAGATCTTCATTGCCCACCCAAACATCTTTCCAAAACAAAATATCCTTCCCGTCTCCCACTCTCCACTTGCAACAATTCTCAAAGGATTTACCCCAATCCTCCATCCCCCAAACCCCCTTCAAGTCTCTCCACCAACTGGAATCCTTAGCATTACTCCTTTGTTCTTGCAAATTTCTCCAGCCTCCATATTTAGATTCAAGAATTTCTTTCCACAAACCATCCTTCTCAGTCTCCAGACGCCAAATCCACTTTCCCAGCAGTGCCGCATTGAAAAGTCTTAAATTCAAAATTCCAAGACCACCAGCTTCTCTAGGCTCACACACCTTTCTCCATGAGACCCAGGCTACTTTCCTTCCTTCATCTCCCCATCCCCACAAAAACCTTCTTTGTACCTTTTCAAACTCCTTTAACACAGCAATAGGCAATTTGTACATGGATAGATAAAACAACGGAATGGCAAAAAGCACCAACTTAATAAGACACACTCTTCCTGCCAACGAGAGAAATCTGCCTTTCCATCTACCCAACCTACTCTTAACTCTTTCTAATACACCATCCCAAAACGAGACTCGCGGGTAAGGATCAAATTATAGTATGTAATTATAATTTGTATCATCATAATTATTCCTATCAAATTTTATTGAAATTCAACAATAATAAAAAATAATAGAAATTTTACCATTATAATAATGCATATTCACTTATTAAATACTAAAATCGTAATTCGTAGTTCGTGTAATAACTAAATATTATTAACTAAATATTAATAATATAACTATTTATTTATTTTTAATTAGTAGTTCGTGTACCATGCACATGAAAAGTTATAACTTTAAAAAAAATACATTAAGATACAGTTGAACTCATTTTTATTGAAATTTTTAAAACAAGCTAAAAAAATTGAATAGTAAAAGGTATATGAAACTTACGTAGTCAGTAAAAATGCAAACTTTAATTTTATATTCTTATTATGTAATTGATTTAAGATAGTTTGATAAAGACAACCTAAAGCTAACATCGTTGATTATAATATCAAAACTTAATTTTAACAGTTAATGTTAAGTACAGTTATTATAATGTAAAAAATCATTGAATTAGAAACAATTATAATAGAATTATTAGATTCTGATCTAACAAATTTAAATTCGTGAAAAATTACTGTAATATAAAAATAGTCACCTTTAATTGATGCAGTTAGTGGAATGAGTCTTAGTAAAATACATAAAGAATATTATTCAAAGAGTAATCGAAATTCACTAATAAGCTTAATGTGTACAAAGAATAGATTTAAGTAAATGATGTCAACACATGGATTTCGGCATTTTACAAAATACAAAAACGTCTACCTTTAAATGAAGTTGTTCAAAGATAATTTTGGTAAAATAAGTTGTTTAATATGGAAGAAAATGATAACATACACAATGTGTTTAATAAATTTCAAACCATATTGAATAAACTTAATTATTTAGATAAGCAGTGTGATTTATAGGATTATATTGATAAAATTTTGCATAGCTTTCTTAAGCAATGGAGACCACAGGTGACAACCTTGATGATGTCAAAAAAAGATTAGATGAAGTGCCCCAACAATAGTTCATTGGAGTCCTTAATGTTCACGAGAGAATTATAATAAGACGAAATAAAAAAGGAAAAAAAATATTGCTTGCTTTAAAGGCACAATATAAGACCAAAGCTTTAAAGGTGGAGAATTGATAGACACATAAAGATTCTAAGGAAAAGATGAAATCTCCTTCATCTCAACTTCTTTGATGAATTTGACATCCATGAGTTTTCTTACTTCCTCTTTGGCTATCATCCTTCTCTCATTGCCTAATTTCCACTTCTTTCATGATATTAATCTTACTTTCTTGTACACTAAGAGCTTATGGTTGATGATATCATGGTTTATTCCAAGCATGATAGTGGTGGTACATGTTAATGGATGTATGTTTTTCTGTAATATGGCAAAGATCATCATCTTATTTTTATCAATTAGCACAATCATATTTATATGTTTTGTCCTAGTTGGAAAAGGATTGTGTCCTCCTCAAGTTTTACTTGTATGTCATCATTGACCTTGGGATCTAAGAAGATCATAACGAAAATTTAGCATTTGTTCTCAACTAGTGAATGTGAAGGCCAGACAAAAGAGTAATGGTCAAACTCGTTGCATAAAATTCTTAAATTGTCTTTTGATCAACATGTACCATAATTATATATTGTGAAGTCCAAGGGAATTTCATATCTAGAAGAGATGTCAAGGCAATGGCTTCGAGAGCGTTCAAGAGGGTCTTTTGAGAATAATATTATATGATGTGTTGGTGTTGACAATAAGATATCAAACCTTGATGGTTCGACTATTCGTATTGCCTTCTCTAAACTTGGTATACAAATCTATGTATCCCTGTGTGTTCACCCTTTCTTTAGAGAAACCAACAATTTGATCACTAAAGAAAACAAGAGAAACACAAGAAGGACGAGTTACATTATGTTTTAAAATCTTTTTAATTTTATTTTTGTGAAGTAACATCTAATACTTAATAGTCAAATGATAGTTTAATGAGTTTTCAAAAATCTTTTTGAAAATGTTCTCTTTCTTTAATCAACACATACAAAATAACATGCAATGTAATAGATTAAGGAAATAAAGATTATGGAGGACCATCCTAACCAACTAAACAATTAGGCTCAGAAGAGAAGTTCTGATCAAAAGATTTTTTTTCTAGAAGATTCTATTTTTGAAGCCTTGTCAAATTTGTATAGAGTAAATAAGATTTCAAGTTCTGTCTTTAATTTATGAATAGGAATTTTGGGTCTTGTATTTGGATCATTTTAAACTAGAAGTGTGGAATTTTAGAGAAGCTCATAAGAATATCCGGATGGCACACACATGGCAGCACATGAGCTTCCTATATGGTGTCTTCCTTCTCTTTCCTTTCTTCTCCACAAAGTGACTCTTCCTATCCTTCATGAAGCACATGGGCGCCTCATGCATTCCTTCTCCACTCCCCTCGTGCCACATGTCCATTTGCTAATGGAGAGCTTTTCAAGCAATGTTGTTAAAATCGTAACTCGTAGGCGGATCGGAGAGGGAAAAAAAGATCGTAATTCGGGGATCGTAACTCGACTCGGAAGAGTTACTATCCGAGTTACTATACATAAGATAATTAAAAATAGACTCATAATTCATGAAATGGTTCAAATATATAACATAACTAAATGGTCCAAATACATAACATAATTAAAAGTAGATTCAACATAATGTTTAATACAAATAAACTATCCAATTAAATCATTCACACTAATCATAGGATAATCATCTTGGTCTTCCAAAAGATCTTCATTTTCATTATCATCAATCGGAGGAACTTCCAAATCATCATCAATTGGAGGAACCTCCAAATCATTTGTTGCTCTTCTACTAGCATTATCTTCTCCAACTTCAAGTAATATGTCTTCATCTAAACCATATAATGTTTCATTTTCCTCCACAGTCCATTCATCATCAGAAGAAAGATCATCAATAGTATATTCTTTTGTTTTTCTAACATCTTTCTTCTTCGTCAATCTTAAATTAGTCATCACAAACACCACATCATTCATAGTCCTTTGGTGTAAACGATTTCTTTTCTTGGTGTGGACCTAAATAATTATAAAACTAGTTAACACATCATATGATCACCTAAAAAATAATTATGAAATCACTTTCAATAATTTAAATTCTTACCCTTTCAAAAGCACTCCAATTACGCTCACAGCCAGATGAACTACAAGTCAAACTCAATACTCTAATTGCAAATCTTTGTAGTTCTGGATGTTGATCACCATATGATTCCCACCATTGTGATGGAGTTTTGGTCTTGAGTCCAAGTTGAGCTAATGGAGTACCATACAATCCAGACTTGGTCTTGAAACTCTCTAATTGAAGATCAACTTTACCCATCACATCAAGATCTCCCACCAACCTCTCCAAACATTCATACAGTCCACGTTTCACCTCATAATCAACTTTAAAGTCAGGATGATAGTGTAACATGGGATTAAGATAATAGCCTGCAGCATGCAACGGCCTATGCAATTGGTTGTCCCATCGATGATCAATGATTTCCCAAATGGGAGTGTAGCTAGATAAGATAAAAATAAATAAATAAATCTCCAAAACAAGTCTATATATCTAATTGAGAAATCAAATATAGGTAAATTACCTTTTACTAACTCCATTGAAGAGATTTTGTATCTTCTCTTTTGCAATATCCATCTCTTCATAAATAAATCCCATGGCTGGTTTCTCATCTGAATCAACCATGCGCAACACTTTAATAAGGGGAAGAGCACCCCTCAAACAATTTAAAATGTTTTTCCAAAATCCCTTGTCCAATATCAAATTTTCTACCAACCATCCATCTCTAGTTTTTGCAAATTGACTGGATTGCCACTCCGAGGATGTGAACATCTTAATAAGTGATCCTTTATTATCATTCAAGCATCCTAAAGTCAGATAAGAGGTGGCAAAACGAGTATTGGCTGGTCTTATCAAATCTTTTCCATCACTATATTTGTGCAACAAGGAGATAAGACCAGTTCTTGAGTATATGTAAGTTGTAATTTTCTTACCATTGACGATTGTGTCGTGATGGAGTGGTATTTTTTTTTCAAAATCTTCTAACATCAGATCAATGCAATGAGCTGCACAAGGGGTCCAATACAACTTTTTCCTCTTTTGCATTAACAACTCCCCAACTGCTTTATAATTTGTTGCATTATCTGTTACAACTTGGATGACATTTTCTTCCCCCACCTCTTCAACAATATCATCTATCATTTTGAAGATTTTATCAGCGGTCTTGCATATGTCAGATGCATCAATAGATTTCAAACAGACAGTTCCTCTTGGATTATTTACCAAAAAATTAAGTATAGTCCTCCTCTTCCTATCCGTCCATCCATCTGTCATTATTGTACATCCAGTTTTTTTCCAAACAAGTTTATGTTCTTCTACAATGTGCTTTGTGTTCTCAACCTCTTGCTTCAAATACTTCACTCTTATTTCATGATATGATGGTGGCTTTAATCCGGGACCATGTCTACCAATTAACTCAACCATCCTCTTAAATTCCTCACTGTTTGCTACATTAAAAGGAATTTCATTATTGTAGAAAAACCTAGCCATCTCTTGACATGCATCCTCTCTCTCATTCTTCTTGAAAATTGAATTAATTGTACTTTGAGTTCCCTTTCTTTTAAAGATATTTGATGAGTCCCCAGTCTCTTCTCCACTTGATCTTTTTCTAGAACTTTCTTCTGTATGTCCAATATTACTCTCTTCTATAGAGATTGATTTCCTTAACAAACTCTGTTGCAGATTATGAACAGTATCCAACATTGATTTTTTAACATCTTCCGGCACCGATACACAAGCTCCCACATCCTTTGAAGTTCCTGCTAGATGGTGCTTTAATCTGTAAACCCCTCCTGTCAAAACCTTTTCACAATACTTACATTTTAATTTTCTTGTTGTTCCATCAACAGAAACACAATGTTTCCAAGCTGGATCAGTTCTTCCACTTGCCATTATAAGTTATAACTTATAACCCGTGAACAGTGGCGGAACAAAGAAAATTGTGTCTGAACAGTGGCGGAGCAGAACAAGTGGACAGTGGCGGAGTAGAGCAGATCGCACAGTGCGACTGTGCGACGGTCGTGGCGGAGGCAGTGCGACAGTGCGACGGTCGTGGCGGAGGCAGTGCGACGCGAATGGCGAAGGCGAAGGCGGAGGAACGAATGGCGAAGGCAAATGACGAAGGCACGATCGACGGCGGCGGCGACGCGTAGCGTGGACGGTGGCGACGAAGACAGGTAGCGTGGACGACGGTGGCGACGACAGGTAGCGTGGACGGCGGCCAAACGGCGCGACAGAGGCACAGGTTCTTCAAAAATTAGGGTTGCGTTTTGGGATTAGGGTTTCTGAACTAAAATTAGGGGTTTTAGGTTTTTTTAAAAATTAGGGTTTTTTGGGCCGCGTCATGGATCGCAGAGGCCCATGGATCGCCGATCCAACCCCTGGATCGTCGGATCGCTCCGATCCGTTGAGAAAACGAGTCAGGCACCGATCTAGCACGTTTTTAGCATGACAGATCGTAAAATCGTGATTTTTCCGATCTAAATCGCGATTTTAACAACACTGTTTTCAAGACATGGATTGTCACATGGCAATCCATCAATGGAGAATTTCTAAGTTGCAACATGTCACTTCATGAATTGAGAGTTTTTGAGAGTTGTAATAGTCACTTTAGGAGATTTCTAGCTCTATAATTAGAGAGCTTCTCTTGTGTAATTCTTAAACTTGAATTGTGTAGTGAATTTATGTTTGTTTGGTTTCAAATTTTCTCTAAAGTTTCTATTTTCTCTTGCTCTCACTCTTTAGTGTAGAAGCCTTAGAGATAACTAGAAGGTTGACCTAGCCTCCTTCCTAGCACCACTCTCATACAACACCCATTGTTCCAAACCCATTCTTGACCCATTTTGATAAAATCTTCTGTTTCCATGTCTTCTCCTTCCATCAAATCCACATCAAACTGAAGAACTTTAAAAGGAGCATAGGAAACTTCATCACTCAATATTTTTATATTGGTTCTTTTGATAGCACATACTACATCAAGTTTTTTACCAACAAGTCAATTTCCACTAACTAGACTAATGATGCAAAGTAAAAAACGAGTGCTATTTAAACCTACACACTCTTGAATAAAACCTAAGTATTCTTTGACACTCAATCACTCCTAGCTGAAAAACTCGAGTATTAATTTAGAATCCAACTGCTCTTTGCTAAAACTGAGTATTATTTGGAACACAACCACTCCTAGTTAAAATTGAGTATTGTTTGGAACACAACCACTTCTCACTAAAACTGAGTATTGTTTGGAATACAACCACTTTTGACTAAAATTGAGTATTGTTTGCAACACAATCACTCATGACTAAGACTAAGTATTGTTTGATAATGTGATCAACAAATCACAAGTTTTTCTCACGAGGGAGGGATTGCATCTTTTGACGATTACAAGGATAATCAATCTCTTTTAGTTTGCTAATGAGCACAAACAATATTATTATAAAGCTTTTGGGCACAAAGAAAATTTGGGAGCATGTTAGCACTTGCAAATAATGGTATAACTTCTTGCTCTTCTCATTGAAACATGTCTTTATATAGGCGCTTGCAAAATGTATTTGTTGCAATCCCTTTCTTGGTTGTTCAGTAGCTTTGAACCCATTTGAACATCTTCACCTTTCTTTTATCATCTAATGAGATTGATAATTGAGAATAATTTGAATATGCTTCATACAACATTAATTTCTCTTCTCTTTTTCACGCAACATCCTTGATAACTGACATGTGTATCTCCTTAGGTTGCATAGCATTTTACATCAAAACATTGTAAAAGTGCACACCATACTAGGTAGATAGTTGCACCAGAGTTGACAGATACTTGTATCAGGATAGTTGGAAGACATTGCAACTTTAGCCCGATTCCCTAAAGATCTTTGATATAGACTTGACTTTGGTGCATATCATATTGGTGACAAATGGTGAAGACATTCCCTACAACACATAATTAAGCTTTGAGAACATTCTTTATGTTTAAGTCAACATAAAATCTATTTGCTTGATCATCAATAACACCTATCAAACAAAGTGAAAAATCTAAAGAGTTTTACATCGTCTATCAGACGGAGCCCTTGCCTTTTGTATTATATGTTTTGTTAATTATACAACATCTATTAGTCATAGCTTCTTTATGTTTCATGCTTTGTTGGATTATTAGTCATAGCTTCTTTATGTTTCATGCTTTGTTGGATTAAGTAATGTGATTGACTTTACATATATTATGAATAATTTTTTTTTAGTTTATTTATTAAAGTAATTTTTTAAAATAAATAAAATATGAATATAAGATGACGCTTAATGTGATTCATATATCTAAACTTTAAATATCTGAAATTTATTTAAATGTATACAGGTAGTGTAAAACTAATAAAAATATATTATTTTTATTTTTATCATATTAAAGTATAGATACTTATTTTAATTATACATATATCTAAACTATATTTAACTTACACCAACGTTAGTGAAAAACCCATGTATAAATTTTAAACAACATATATTAGTGGTCAAATTCCAAGTTTAGCATGTTTATTATTTCAACCTGGAAAAAGTATATACGTGACTATATCTATCATATATGTATTCAAACCAAAACACTCCAAAACCGCCCATCAAGTATAAACTTATTTGACGAATTTGGTTATTCTTAAATTAGATTAAATTAGAGATGACAAAGTAGGCTGACCATCCTGTATAGGCTCATATCATATTTTGTCTGCTCCGTATAAAATGTGTGGACTAATTTTTTTGTTATCCCCGCATAAGGTTGACCCTATAAGAAATATTTTTTCTAAAAGTTAATAAAAAATATTTTTTAAATAGATTTTTTTGAATAAATTTAATGATTTCTTTTATTTAGATGCATTAGGTAAATGATCTCATAATATTATTCTCATGAGACATGCATAGTAAGATATTATTAAAAATTTTGAAATCTGAAATACGAAGCTACATGAAAAAAATAAGGAGATGCAGAAACAAAATTCTATATTTTAAAGTTATACGGGTCAGCCCATTCACCCCGTACCTGCGCAGACCATGAACTGGCCTAAACAGATCGACGGATTGAAATAGACAGCCAATCCCGCATTTTTCTCAATGAGTTGACTTACACGACCTGCCACACTTTGTTATCCCTACCTTAAATATTGTTCATTTTATAATATTTTAAACAAGTTATGATTTTTTAGCTTAATGAATATAGATTAACTTCTCACAATTGTCTCAAAGAGTTTTTTTATTTCATAATTATACACCTAATATTATTTCGACCGTGAATGTTATAATTCTACGTTAATAAAATAATTACTTTTTGTTGACCTTCCAGGAACAATGCAAAACAAACCTAAGAGGCATCTTGAAAAATATCTAATTCAAAAGAATATTAAACTTCACAAATATGGTGCAAAATGAGTTGGAGAAGAGAAGAATAAAAGTTAAAAAAAAGTAAAGTAAAGCTCTAGTTGAAATACACAATTTGAAAGCTTGTCGAATTGATTGTTCAGAAAATCCAAAGTTTATTTTAACCGAAACATTCTGAAAACAACAATTTATAAAGCATAATAAATTGTTAAAAAAACATTCCGAATGCGTTCTAAACTTTGCAAGAAAGCTCTTTCCACGATGATAAATCTTATTAAAGGATGTTCGAAAATGATCTTTCCGTAAGAATACTAAATTGGACTATTTGATAGTTTCGCATGAGGTGCATGAAGAAAAAGCCCTTGCATGTTAAAAAATACATTGAACTTCAAAGAATTTTCCATCATCAATAACAATTTGTAAAAACAATAACAAATGAATTTAAAGTTAAAAAATCAATTAAAAATACGATTAAATATGTTTTTTCCTTCTTGTATTATAACACATTAATTTATTTTTTTTATACGTGGAATTAATTCAATTTGAGATTTTACTTCATCAAATTAAAAATTGTTATAGTGAACATCATTCTCCAATCAAAACAACGAATCAATCTCTGAAAAAACAAACAATCATTTTGATGGAAAAACGCACGCGGAAGCATGGTTCGGTCGCCAATTGCAACCTACATCTACATGGACAACTATTAGGTTTTCATTCTGTCATGCTGTACACTAATTACAAGCACAATGATATTTTAAATAAAGATTATAGAAAGAACACAATGATTAAACCCATCCACTAAACATGGTGTCTAGTCAGCCCAACCCAATTGATCTGACTTCATACCCAACAATCTTCCACTTGAAGCCACAGAACAATATTCACCTGCGCTTTAACGGTGTACAATGATTAAGCCCACTCACTAAACACGGTGTTTAGTCAACCTAACCCAATTGGTCTTGATTTCATATCCAACACATTTTACATAAGAATTCACTACAATTATTTCCATACTATCATACGATAGATGTATAGATAGTCTAAAATTTAAATCAGAAAAAAATCAATTTTATATTATAATACTTAAAAAAAACATACTTAACCCCTAAAAATATAATATTTAATATTTCTAATTACAATTACAATTGTGAACGGTTTTTAAAATTTTAATATTAGTCTGAAAATAATTACCCTGCACATACCAAATTAATCACAATATCTTCTTTTGAGATGATAAATGTTGCTCAGCCTAAGTCGTCCCATATAGTTTACTTTAAAAATATAAAATAGATGCATCTATATTTTTTATATATAACTAATTAATATTGTTAATCTGAAACTAATTTTTCATAAACTTTACATAAGACACAAGTGGTATGTCTTCTACGGTTCTTGATGGTGACACTCCGAATATGAATAATCCGAATTTCATGAGCATAAATAAAAATATAATAATTAAAAGAATATTGATTTACGAAAATTAGTTATTTGATAAAAAGAAATTCTCTATAATTTTAAGAAATAAGATTAGATTTGGAACGAGTGTAGAGAGATATGTTGGTTAACTCGTAGATGGTGGTGCGATTAAATTTTTGAAGCCCCACCCAGTTTTCTCCGGTGTGTGATCCGATCCCGAATGTCCTCAGTTTCCAAGCAAAGCACAGCACAACACTTCTCTCTCTCTTTCAGATCCCAACGAACCCCAAAAAATTTCAGACTCAGGAATTCATCACATTAACGTAACAGAATCATCAGCAGAGTTGAATTGAAATCGCAATCGTAATGTGATGGATTCCCCACCTTCCCAGCAATCGTGGGGAAGGTCACCCACCTCCCTCTCTTCTTCTGCCTCACTTTCCAAATCCAATTCCAATTCCAATTCCGATTCCATTCAAAGCCTCTCATCGATCCTCAATAACCCTCACGCCTCTGACGCCGCCTCCTGGGGCGCTTGGTGGTCATCCGCCTCCGCCGTTGCGCCGCCCGAATTCGCGCCAATCGCCGCTGCCAAGGCCGCCTCCGAGGTCTCCCGATCGGACTTCCAGCACTACGTCGTGCCTATCGCCGAGGCCTACCATCGCTTCGAGGACATCCGCAACCACACCTCCAAGGAACAGATCAACGACCTCGCCAATGCCGCTGCGTCCTCCGGCCAGGGTGAGGCGCTTGTCGCTTGTTTACGCGAGGTCCCCGCGCTCTACTTCAAGGAGGACTTCCGCCTCGAGGACGGAGCCACGTTCCGCGCTGCCTGCCCCTTCGCCAACGTCGCCGAGAACCTCGCGCTGCAGGAGAAGCTCTCGCACTACCTCGATGTTGTTGAGCTCCATCTCGTGAAGGAGATCTCGCTTCGCTCGTCCTCGTTCTTCGAGGCGCAGGGGCAGCTGCAGGACCTCGATGCTAAGATCCTCCACGGTTGCACGCAAATTCGCCATCTCAAGGATACTATTCGCCTACTCGACGCCGATTTGGTCCAGGACGCGCGCCAGATTCAGGAGCTCAATGGCACCCGGACCAACCTCTTGGCGCTCCTACAGAAACTCCGGCTTATATTCTACGTCAACCAGGCCCTCTCAGCTCTCAAATTGGTACTCTTGCTTTTGCATTTTTCGTTGTGATGTTTCTGCTTTCCGCCGTTGTTGATGTTTTTGTTAAGAGTGTAGCGATGTGAGTGTCGAAACTTTGCTGAGTAGGATTGTGAAGATTTGCGCTAGAGGAGAAACTTAGATGTAATTCCTCACATACTTTTGGAGCTGTTATACAATCAGAATTATATAAGTAGTTGGCGTAATAAAAGTTTACGGTAAAGATCAACATAAGCAACATCGAAAATACCTATGAAATTGTATCTGAGTTTGTCCCATGCGAACCTGTGCTTGTGTTTTAGAGTTATTGTAGTTTGGTAAGGTTGTGGATTAATTTGGGAATTTTAAGGTGGTTGTTTAATTACTAGTTGTCGTGTCATGAATGCTGATGGGGGAAATGATTCTCTGTATTCAAGGTCAGAGATACCTCCTCAAGAAAGGATAAGGAAGAGGCTCATCATTCTATTCAGCACCTCGATAAAGGAAATTACAATGATAGGCAGTCAATCTAGACCATGGCTCATTCAAACAGAATTCCTTATAACCAATCTAACAAATTGCCAACTCAGCACTAACAGAATCTAACAGCAAATTCTAGAACATATTATTCCTCTCCTCTCAGTAATAAACATATTCTGAATTTCTTTTCTGATTTTCAATCCTTTTGGGCCTAATGGTCTGGGTCTTTCTCTCTGCATGTTCACATCGATACCACCCCATCAGAAGCAACCTTGCCCTCAAGATTCTTCCAAGAAGTGTCATCTGGAGAAAGACCTTGCTACTGCACTACAGCCATCTTAAGTGAACTTCCACTTACAGATATTTTCTTGAACCCCACTGTAGCTAATGGAGAAACTAATGGACTATTGTCCACTAATTGGAATGAAACCTCGTTAGAGTAGGAAGGGGGCTCCTTTGTGCTTTCAAAAGTAGCCATGAGCCAACCTCAAATGTTAGGTCCCTTTGGTGTTAATCTGCTGCGATTTTCATATCTTTTTGAGCTTTTGACAAATTCTTGTGGAGTAATGTCCTAAGCTTATCTCTGCTGATTAAGTGAATCACAAGCTGCAATGGGAGATGATACCTTAACACAGGAAAGAATGGAAGGAGGCAATTTCCCATACATGATTTGAAAAGAAACCTGAAGCAGAGTAATTTGAAGTGCTATAGTGAAATTCAACCCAAGGCAGAAAGGGAAGCCGTTGATCAGGTTTGGTATGAGCAAAAGCTCAAAGGTGTTGCTCAATAATTCGATTTAGTACCTCTTTTTGCTTGTCTGCTTGTGGGTGATAAGAAAAGCTCATTCGAAGAATTGTGCCATTCAACTTGAATAGGTTTGTCTAGAATTTGCTAATGAAAATGGGATCTCGATCCAACATGACGCTCTTAGGGAAACCATGATGTTGACAAACAATGGATGCTAGTGTGGCCTCTTATAGGAGATTCCTGGAGCTCTTTGAGGAGGAGGTCTTTGAATGTTAAAGTGGTTCTTACTCAAATCTTTCTGTGTTGCAACAATAGACCATTATGGAACTTAAATTTATGAACTGAGTCCAAGTTCGAGTTTGAGGTGCATTTATCAAGAATTTCTTGAAACAAAGATCTAATTGAAGGTTGTGCTTCAATTCGCCTAGAAAAATAAATTGAGGGACTAAGAAGGACAAACACGCCACAAATTCTATTTATGGGAGTCAAGGAAAAGTGTCAACAATTGTATTTGTCTTCCTTGACTTAAAATGAATATCATAATGGTAGCCCAATAATTTAGTAAATAATGTTGTTGCTTTAGGGTTTGAATGACTTCATTCAGGAGCTCTTTTGAGCTACAATGGTCCATTTGGATTATAAAACAATAACCCATTAAGTATTGTCACCTATGCTTCACTGCACTAGTGATAGCATGGAGTTTGCGTAAATAAGTGGATGCATGCATCATGCAGGGACAAAGAAGCTTTCTGAAACAAATAAGTGGGTGGCAGGAGTGGAGAAGGACTGCCCCAATTGCATTTCTTGAAGCATCTGTTTGCACAACAAGAGGTAAAATAGAATTGGCAGAGATAAAATCTAAGTTTTAACCATAGCTCGTTTCAAAGTGTCAAAGTCTCTGAATTCTAAAACAATTTATTTCTTTTAGTAGATTGGTCAACAATTGAGCGAATGCAACATTTTGATGAATAAAATAAATTTGCAGTAAAATCCCGACAATCTTAAGAATCCTTGCAACACTTTCAAAGTATTTGGTTGTGGCCAATCGAAAATGGACTGTACATTTGTTGGATCAGGGGCTATAGTTCCATGCATCACCATATGCCCCAAATATTCTGCCTATTGTTGTCCAAAGAAACACTTTTGAGGTTTCAAGAAAATTGGTGTGCAACCCTAATGGAAACCGCTCATGCTTAATGTTTCCAATGCAATTCTTCAATTGCCTTGTAAACCAACATGTTGTCAAAAAAAATAAAATCACATTTCGCTGGAGTAGTGGTCGGAAGATCTCATTGTAGTTCTGAGAGTTGCTGGGGTATTACATAGCCCAAAAGGACAAAAGAAGAGGATCGGTATTCTATTTAGCAACTCAATTAAGGAAATTACAATGATATTTAGCTAATCTAGGTCACGTGCTTATTCTAACAGAATTTCTCTTAACCAATCTAACAAATTGGCAACTAAGCAGTAACAGAATCTAACAGAGAATTCTAGAACTTATTATTCCTCTCCTCTTAGTGATAAACATATTCCAAATTTCTTTTTGTTTAGCAATGCTTATTGATTCAGTGTTGGGCATTTATTTGTTTAGTTTTTGACCTTTTTCTTGTTATTCTGGTTGTGTTTTAGTATTGCTATTTTTGAGGCTTTCAAGTTGATGTGGTTTTGCTGTGATACAGCTTGTTGCATCTGCAGATTGTGCTGGAGCACTGGATGTGACTGATGATTTGCAACATTTACTGGTATCCCTTTAATCATTGTGCAATATGGTGCAGATGTATTTGCTTGTATATGATGGTCTTGGGATGTATACTGTTTTTAATTTTGCTTGATGAAACTAGAGATTAATGCTTAGCTGATGTCAGTCATTTTGATGAACTTGGGTAGTTTTTTTGATAGACTGTTTATGACAGAGCATGATGGGATTCCTGACAGTTGAAGAGAAAATTCTGTTCTAATTTATCTTGTTCATTTCCTGTAACTTTGGCAGGATGGAGATGAGCTCAGTGGTCTACATTGCTTTCGACATCTTAGAGATCATGTAATAGGCTTTATAGAATCCATAAACAGGTACACCTTTTATGATGTACTAATTGCATCTGAAAATTCAGTAAACAGTGCTTTCTACTTTCTTGATTTTATGGAGCTGAGTAATAATTAGAAGATAATAGCGTTGAGCTAATTGCTTAGATGGGTTGATCAATATTTACCTATTGAGTCATAAGATTTAGACACAATGAAAAAATAGCTTGAAATACATAGAGTTAATGTGTAATTCTATTGTATTCTACCATACTCATAAGTCTGATAGTAATAATTTTAAACCAGGAATTGATCACAAAACATTCTAACCTTAAGTCTATGGAACAAAATTGTAGACATACATTGAATATTACTATCCAGTAGCAACTTAACCTAGTTCTAGTCCAATCTCCAAAGTTTATACCTTTGTTCTGTCTCCTTATTCTATTCATCTTCACATTCAATCTCAAAGGACGGACACATAGGAAGAAATAGATAAATAAAATAACTTTTTCTCTCCTCACTAAGGAAGAACAGTGCTTTTTGTCAATGTATCATTATTCTTTTCTCTACAGAAACTTCAGCTTCAGTTTCTGGCTTTGGGTAGCATTGGTTCATTACACATTTGGTCCATGACTCTCACTTTCTGTACTGAATCTTATAATTCTGCCAATTTGAGCAGTTACTCTGACTACTGTGTGATTGGCTCTTCAATCTATCAATTATGTCAAAAATCATATCAAATAATTTTATGCAATTAATGATTTCAATAGTATGTTTAGGAAGTAATTCCATCTTATTTTGAAATATTTTAAACTTCTTTGTTTTTTAAACATGTTTTCTTTGTCCATTGGTATTCTGAACTTTGAAATCTTGACTTTTGGTTATTATACATTGCTAAAATTTTAAATATGTGAATGAAAAGGCTAAAGTTATATTTTGTATTGGACAGTTAGTAATGTATTGTATTATTTTGTAGCATTCTTTCAGCAGAGTTTATTCGAGCTTCCTTACAAGATGCTGCAGAAAAAGATGGGATAATTTTATCCAAAGCTAAAGCAACAGCCTCCCTTCCAATGAATGGGAAGGATGATGATGTAAGATTGTATCTTTGTTTATTTTTCTCAATGCTTTTTCTTTAATTTTCTATGACTCCTGTGGTGGAAATCTTTCAAATCTTTACCATTACTTTTTTGAGTGGGTACTGTTTCCTATGGGGTTTCTTTTGCTTTAACGGGTCAAGATACAGCAAAATGAGTTGTGCTTTATTATCACTGTGCCAATAGGAACTTACATTTCTGATGGAGTTCATGTAAACACGTATAGGTTAACTTTACTAAAGAAAAAGTGAACGGTAACTTTTTATTTGTATGAATTTGAAGTAGTAAACTTCATAAACAACCTGCTTAACGTATTGTTATCTTTTAAGATACTGTTTTTATCTCATTTGCAACAAAACTCACAATCTCTTTGCATATCAATCAATAATAGAAATTCCTTTGAAATGAGCTCTACCAAGGATCAGGAGGCTATAAAAACATCTTTCGACAAATAAATGGGAAAGCAGACACCCTGGAAAATATTAACATTACTCTTCTGCCATGTACATGAATGAACTGCTAAAACAGCACACTCAATCAATCTGCAATGATATCATACCCCCCTCATTGGTAATCTCCCTAAAGGATATCATAACCTCTCTTCTACTCAATAAAAATATTTTTCTTTTAAAATAATCTACAAGGAGAAAGGACAAATCCTGGGTTGATCAAGAATCACAACCAGAGTATGTCATAAAAGAGCCTCTTTGCAGTGCAGAAACAAATGGGTCACTATTTCTTATTAAACTTGCACATGATTGGTATTGGCATTGGCATCTATTGTGAGGTACTATGAGAGAAGAAATAGGAGAGTTGCAGCTGAACCAAACCTTTGAATTAAACATTACTAATTTCAGCTGCATAACTAAGGTGTGAGGTATGATTATTATATTTATTTATCTTATGAAGGATCTCTTTCTAAGAAAGATCTGTGTTTAGGAGGGTAGTGCAAAGGTTTCAAATTTATGCATTTGAGTAAGATTTTTGTTGAGAAAACACATGAAGAATCCAAAATCCAATTTCGTGTGTGCTGGAACATAGATGAGTAGTAAAATAAAGTAATGATAGAAGGGTAAATGATGCTAGCCTAGGGTTTGTTTTTGTTCCCTTTTTCTTAATGGTATTTAAGTGTGTTGTAGATGATTGATATAGACTGGGGTGTCAATCTAGTTGGGATTGCAGTCTTGTATATGGTGATGGCAATGGGGCGGGGCGGTTTGGGTTATGCCTAAACCCTAAACCTTAAATGATTTAATTCGATACAATTGAAGTTTACGTTTCCTAAAATGCAATGCATCATTTTAAGAAAATCGCATAATGGAAAAAAAATGTGTATTTGGAATGATGATGAGAGAAATTAATATAGGGATATGAGTGAAGCTGATGGATATCGAATGAGTTGAACAATTAAGAGAGAGAATGAAAAATTGTATAATGTAAAAGAAGGATTCTTCAAATGAAAAGAGATAGCATCAAAGAGAACAATAAAAAAAAGTATTGTAGGTTACTTAATAAATTAAGGATGGTTTAGTAATTTAAAATAGTGATGGATATATATAGGGACACAAATGAGGCGGGTATGTACATACCCATATTTATGCCCATACCCAATTTAAAACATTGGGCATTACTCATACCCATACCCTGTCAATGCGGAGATTTTCCATCAAAATCGGGACAGGTTCTGATAATACCCAGGTGGACTGGTTTATTTGTCATCTCTACTTGTATACTAAGATGCTTTTGCTCATCTTTTATTAAAAAAAAGTTCTTATTGATTCTTAATGACTTAATTTTTACACACTGCCCAACAATTAATTGAGTACTCTGTTTTGGCTTTTTCCAATGATTGAGTAGCTGAAAGTCGCACAATGTAAAGTCATATAGTTGTGAAATTTGAGGATGCAGTTTGTGATCTAATCTGTTTCATGATCAGGTAAAGTTGGAAGAAGAGGAAAGCAATAATTTCAAAGATTGTCTGCTTCCTACTGTAATTGGATTGCTCAGAACTGTAAGTAATTAGCTGTATTTATCTTTGAGTAAATTATTGTTTAGGCTAGTTGTGAAAGTTTGAGTATTACTTTTTGTTGAGGAATAATCTTTTGTAAGATCAGTGCAGTGAGATTTCCCCTTTTTATTTTTGAGGTTTGATTGTCCATTATCCTTTTTCAAGACATGTAAATACTAACTGATAGAAGAAGGAAAGAAAAGAAGCAGAAAAATTACTTTGTATGAGATCTCATGCCATATAGAACGTTACTGTTTCTGAGCTACTATATACAAAGAAACAATGTCTTTAGTGTTCCATATTAATCCAATGCATATGATTCCAATTTCCAACCTCTTGAAATTGCATGCATTTTTTTCTTTTCTAAATGCCATTTTCAGAATTGTGTAACTTATTGAGAATAGGTTAGCTTATTAGAATAGGCTAACTTATGCATAGTTTCCTATTAAACCTATATGGTAGGATTTATCATTATTTTCTGTATATTTGATGTAAGGAACTCCTGTACATGAATGAGTGAGCTAAGAGATGATACATACTCTTAAGCTATTTTTTTTTTCCATATTTCATTCTCAAGTTTGTAGTAAAATCTATCCTAGTAAGATTTGTTGAACCTATCACGTGTCACCTACTATTGGATCACCCACAAATATCTAGGACCACATTTGAGATGTCCATTCATTGTTGTGAGGAGGTTTTGTTGGAGATTCCATATTGACTAGAGATATGGCTGAATTATAGTAAGTAGGGACAAACCTGATCTTATAAGTCGATTTTATAGGATTGAGTTTTACCTAAATCCACTTTCTAAGATGGTATCAAAACCTTTTCTAGTGAGGTTTGTTAGATATATTGTGTCACTTGCTATTGTACCACCTATAAGTAAATATCTAGTCTCACGTTTGAGATATCCAATCCTTGGTGTGTGGGTTGTATTGGAGATTGTACATCGACTAGAGATATGACTAAATTATTGTAGGTGCAAACCTCACTTTACAAGCTGATTTTTTGAGTTGAGATAGGCTTAAAGTTCTCTTTGTAAGAAATACAAAATTGATCCATGCAATCAATTAAATCTATGCATGATTTGAAACTATCGAAGAAGAATAATGCTTTGTGGAAACTTCTAGAGATGTTACGAAAGCTTTTAATTGTTCTTGACAATTTCCACTGAACAATTAGGGAAAGAAAAACATGGAAGGAGATTGAAAAAGGAGGAAGACCCCACAATCAAGAACGATTGCTAAATCGAGAAAGATTTGCCACTTTAAATTAGCAATTCTAGGATAAGAACAACAAATTCTATTCAAGAATCTAGAAAGAATTTCTCTCAAGAGCATAAGTTTCTATTCAAAATATGTCTTAAACTAATTACAAAAGTCAATATAAGCCTATTTATGTTGTGGACTCAAGACTACTTGACCCATCCACTAAGTTATCTAATTAGCTAAATGAAAATAATGTCCTTAAAGAGTCTCTGATTACAAAACAATATAGAAACAAATACGAAGACCCAATAGAAAAAAATATTCTAATCCCAAGCCTTCTTCTTGGTCCTTTGTCCATGCATTCATCATCACAAAAAGGTATTATATGTCAACTCATGTCACCTTTTTTAGGACACACCTTTCTTCTTGTCCTTTAGGGAAACCTGTACTTACATTCAATAGGTTTTCCCTCTTCCATTTTCCAGTCCTTTAATGAAGATTTGCCTTCATCCAGTTGTCATAGTTTACTTAATGTTGTCTCACCACCCTATCTTACATGTCATTGTAGAAGACAAAGAGCTCCTTCCACAATGTCTTAAGCTTCTTGTGATTCCAGTTATCCTCCAACAACTTCCCTTACCATGGATCTTTCCTCCTTAACATCTTCCTATGTCTCCAATTTAGATTGGCCCATTGCTATTGGGAAATGTTTCCAATCATCTTGAGTTATCATCATCTATCTCAATTATACTTTTTTTTTTGTTTTCTCTTTGTCTACTACTGCCACTCTTAAAGCAATCCATGAGGCACTTGGTAATCTTGGATGGAGATAAACCATGATTGATGAATTGTAGGCTTATGCAAACAATGGCACATGGGAGCTTGTCCCTATTCTCCCTGGGAAGAAGGTTGTTGGTTGTAGATGGGTCTATGTTGAAGTTGGGCCTAATGGTGAAGTTGATCAACTTAAAGTTGGTAGCGAAGGAATATACTCAAATTTATGGCCTTGACTGAGATACTTTTTCTTTCGTGGTCAAGATCAACACAATTCGGCTCTTCCTTAATATGGTTACTATTCATCATTGGTCACTTCACTAGCTTGACATTTAAAATGTCTTCCTTTGTGGTGTCCTCAAGGAGAAAATTTATATGGAGCAACCTCTTGGATTTGTTGCTTAGGGGAGTATGGTCTGACTTGTAAATTATGTTGGTCTCTCTATGAACTAAATCTGTCACCTAAAGTTTGGTTTGGTAAATTTTGTTAGTTTCACTATGTAGAGTTTTGGATTTAAACAAAGTGAGACAGATCATTCAGTTTCTATAAGGATTTCTCAACTAAATGAGCACTTATTCAATCATTTCCAAACCAAGGACCTTGGCTATCTTAAAGACTTTCTTGGTACTGAAGTGGCTCAACCAAAAGGTGTTGTAGTTTCATAAACAAAATATGCTTTACATATATATTGTAAGAGATAGACTTGACGAATTACAAGCTCATTGATAGTCCTATGGACCCAAATCAAAAGCTAATGTTGGACCGAGGTGAAACTTTTTCAGACAGAGAAAAATATAAGGTTGGTGGGAAAACTTATCTATCTCTCTATTACAAGACCTGATATGTGTTATGGAATTGGGTGGAATATAGATCTATGGCTTTGGCTTCCTATGAACTTGTCTGAATTAAGCAACTCCTTCAAGAGTTGAAATTTTGTGAAGTTGAGTTGAAAAATGATAGTGATAATAAAAAACCCTTTATATTGCCTCCAATCCATAATTTCATTAGAAAACCAAATGCACAATGATAGATTGTCATTCTGTTGGGAAAAGTTGTTGTCCTAAGACTTGTGGGTTTTTTGACGTTGAGACACGAAAGATTTGATACCAATGACTAAACCCATATAAGAGACCAAAACCCTACATCAAATCCAAAATCTTAAGGCAATAGGTTTGTGAGTCTTTCTTCTTATATTGCTTATGTTCCTCATTTTTACCGAATGTGAGACCTTCCCACTCACTTGAATTCATAATAATTTCCTCTCATATGTAAGTTCCTTTCACATTTGTACACCTTTCTCTCAAGCTAAAACATTTCTTAACTTAGAGTACCTTAGTGATGATCCTTACTTGAACTGTCATTCACCACAACTAGACACACTCTCATGAAACCCCTGTCAAGAAGACTTTTGATGGAAGAAATAACAAACTTAGGATTCTTCTCCTACTCCAATGAGCCATGAGCAAACCTATATTAGAGACTAAGACAATACCTGCAACCCAAAACCTTAAGGCAATAGGTTTGTGAGTATTGTGACTTATATATTGCTCACCTTGCTTATTTTTTGTGACCTTGCAATTCACTTGAATTCATGACATAAAGTATGGTGGATCAAAGTTGGTGCATACAATTTATATGCTTTAGCTTGAGGGTGAGTGTTAAAGTAGTTTTTATTATTTTGTTGTAAAGATTATTTAAAGATACTTTTTGAGTGTATCTAGCTTTAGGCTAAGTGCATAACTCATTTTGATTTTTTGGTCATCCTCTAAATTCAAGTATATGGAGGCACACCAATCTTAGCTTAGAGGTAAAAATTGGACACCATACCATACAAGTCACGCGGCTATATCATTTTCTCCCTCATGCAAAACAATGGAGATGTTGAGAGAGATGTTTACCATAGAATATGATTGGGGTGGATTAAATGAAGGCGTGCTTATGGTGTTCTATGTGACCGAAATATACTGCCCAAGCTTGAGGGAAAATTTTCATATCTATAAGCAAGACTTGCATTGTTAAGCTATAAAAAAGCTAAGAATAGAATAAACTTTATTTGGATTAGATGAAAATGTTTCATTGAATGAGTGGGTGTACCAGACAAGATTTTTCTTCTTTAGTTTACCCTGTTTCTTCTGGCTCCTTTAGCTACTCATTTGTTTGATGTGTTTTTATCTCCCTTGGTATTTCTTTGTGCTGGGAATTATGCATGCTAAGTGATTTCACATTCTTTATTGGCATGAGCTTGGTGTTCTTCTGAGAAACATTGCTATAAAACATCAAGATACACCGAGGGCTGATATGAAGAGTGCTATTAAGACCTGGACTTGGCTTAATTTGGTTAAACATTACCTTATTTTCAGGCTAAACTTCCCTCAGTTCTGAGGACTTATCGAGATACACTGACTGGTGATATGAAGAATGCTATTAAGACTGCCGTTGCTGAGTTGCTTCCAGTTCTTGCTTCTCGAGGTTCAGAGTCAGAGTTCTTTTCTGGAGACAGAACTGTAGATGCAGATGGTGAGAATTTCTTTAGCATATACTTTTATGTGCTTCTATTGTGTTTTGTTTTTGTGGGATCTGTTCTATTTTCAACTTGCTAATCCTAAATAGTAACTCAGGTGGAGGTGCATCACTTGCTAGCAAGTTGAGGAGTCTATCATCTGACTGCTTTGTTCATCTTTTGAGTGCTATTTTCTTGATAGTACAGGTAATTTATACTTGGCAATTGTTAATTTGTTAGATGTCTAGACTAGAATATTGCAGTCTTTTGAAATGTATTCACTTTTAAAAATATAGATGATGTGTGTTTATGGCTAGGAAGCCTTGGCACGGCTCCTAAAGAGTTGTCACGTGTTCAGCACTTTTTGAATTCTGACACTCTTTGGACAGGTGTCGGATACTCATTTGCAGTGTGGATTATAAAATATTTTTTCTCTTGGCTTAAACACTTCTCTGATAAAGCTAGGACTTGGGCCAAATTCAATTTGCATTATATTATAAAATATAAATTACACTAATGCCTCCTAAAGTTTTCTCAAATTACATCGAGACCCCAGTTTTTTTAATTTTACACAAACCTCCATTTTGTTTTAAAAACTTTCCATTGTCAGCTCTTTTCACACTACATATGCATCTCCTTAAGATTGTCTGCAAAGGGAGACCACTGTACTGGTGAAAAAAGCGGGTGTGAAGTGTACTTTGAAAAAATCTCAAGGGATGTCAGATTAATTTACTATACTATAAATGTTAAAATTTAAAATCACTTAAAATATAATAATAATAGTAACAATATAAACCCAAAACACGAGGCTCATTACCATAGGACTTGAGCAGTTGTTTTAAGAGATATGCTTCTTTTAGCTGTGTGCTGGGATTTATTTTAGCTGTGCCATTGTGAAGCTCAACACCTTCACTTTTAGAAGGTGAATAGAAAATCGTAATTCAATTCTCACTATTTGTGTGTTTCTGCAGTGTCATGGTGTCCTATAGACATTAGCTGTGTTCTGGGGTTTGTGTCATGTCTGGTGTTTAAGTGTCTCAGGATTTCTTATCTTCCATTTAGTTTTTTTTTTTCTGTTAAATTACTTTTCTTATAAGATAAATAAATGTGAAAGACATAGAAGATCATGTAGCTTTGTTGTGAAATTATGTGTTGAACTCATTGCAAGTGTGCAAACATTGTATCAATCCCAAATAATTGTGTGGAGTGGCCATGCTGACCACACAACCACTATGCCATATAGTAGGATGGTGTTAGGGAGGAGACTGAACTGACCAAACGGACTACAACTATATTTTAGAAGAAAGAATAGGAGGGGAGATTGGTAGGTTTTGGAAGTTAACGGTGGGTGTAAATAGCCCTCCTAGTGAAGAGAGAGCGTATCTTTTTTGTTTTGTATAGTCCACTGGGATATCTAGTGTGAAAGGATTGTGCTCCATTGGGTACACTTGTGAACAATCTTTTGGTTACTAAACGAAATAGTTCCTTCCTTCTATCTTCTCTCAATTTTTTCCTTGTTTGGTTCCTGAAAAGAATTAATTTGTTTTCTGAAGGAAGGAATCTAACAGATGGTCACCATTTTGAAGATTATGGATACAAATTAAACAATTTATCTACATATATATAAATGCTCAGAAATAAAAAATATCTAAATTACAAGCTTACTCAAAATCAATAACCAATGTCAACAATTTTTTTATCCCAATATACGTGAGGTCTACTGCATGGTTTGCACGATGCTATTGAGTTCGGTTCAAGACCAAATTCCCAGGTGTATTATTCACTATTAGCTTGCTTTTAACAATTTCATCCCATGTGCTTCGTAGTCCCCCTCTCCACATAGCTAAAAACCCTGCAATATACTGTCTTCACTATAGTGCCTTCTTTGTAGATGTCCAATCCACCTTAACCAAATTTTTATCGTCTTTGCATCATGGTGCCAACCAGTATTTTGTTGTGAACAGTCATTTTGTATCCTGCCTTTTCTTCTGTGGCCACACATTGATCTAAACATGATCATTTTTACTTCTCTTGCCTAAACATTGTCAATTTTACTACTACCTTTTTCTCTCACACTTCCCCTTTATAAGCCATTATTTACTATCATAGAGTGTAGCTGAATGTATAGCAATACAACAAATTTTGAGTTTGGTAGGTCTCAAACAGCCCCTGATTCATTTCTTCATTTTAACCATCTAGCCTGTATCTGGTGTCTGACATCTTCATTGAATTCCATATCATTTTGTAATATTTATTCCAAATATTTGAAACTTAGAAACTTGTAATATGACATTTCTCAGTTTTACATCTAATAAATTTTCCTGTTTTTTTGCTACATTTCAATGCATATATCTATGTTACTTATATTCAAGTGAAAAGCCTTTTATTCCATAGTGTTGAATTTTTGTGAAGTTGAGAAGATGAAACTATATTGTGAAAATATCCCCCCTTCATATTGCCTCCAATCTAGTGGTACATGAGAGAACAAAACATGTAGAGATCGATTTCCATTTTGTGAGGGTGAAGTTGTTGTCCAAGGAACTAACTACTGCATTCATTAACACTAATGACCAGCTACCACACATTCAAAGTCTTTAACATGGTCTAGAATTCAGTTTATATGTTCTAAGCTTGGTGCATACAATTTATATGCTTCAGTCTGAGTGGGATTGTTGAAATTGGCGATATTATTTTGTTGTACAGCTTTCATTAAAACTGTTTTTGGGTGTACCTAGCTTTAGGTTAAGGAACATAGGCTGTAGCCTTCCTCTTTGAAATATAATTGTCCTCATAATTTTATAAATACATATACATCAGCTGAGATGATACTTACTGATATTTGGCCATCTCTAAAAGTGAAATCATGCTAGCTGTGCTGTGCATGGGCATAGTTATCAATAGTGTGCTATAGAAGCATAGTAATGCCATATGCAGGTTACTGAATTCAGTTATACATTATTTTGCAACTAAGTTGTTTTAAGAGTGATGTAATAAGATTTTTTTCCTTTTAGTGATTGCAGGCACATTTAGTGCGGGCTGCTGAAGTGAAAAGGGCCATTGAATGGATTTTGAACAACCGTGATGGTCATTATGCTGCTGATTCAGTTGTGGCAGCTATTGCTCATGGTGCTGCAGCTGCAGAAACATCCCAAGAAAGTGAGGTTCATGGTACTACACTTTTGCCATATTCATCACAAAGAAGTGTTGCCAAGGGTTCTTCATTTCAGGGAAAATCAATTGATGCTGTGAGCTCCTACAACATGTCAAAAAATTTCAGGTTAAACCTTGGTTCTTGTTTCCGATATATAGATTTGAGAGGATTAGATTAAACCTTTATAGAGTCCGTTATGTAGCAATGCTTCTTAATAACACACTATATGTCAAGACCCAATTTATCCGAAAAGCTGAAGTTATTAGATGGATACACATGAATGGTTTTATATCTTTTAACAGTTTCTATTCTGTCATTTTATAGTATGCCTGCCAAATATGAAAGGGAGGGGGAGCACAATTGAAACAAAAAACATTTGTGTTGTAGTTTTGCATCATTATACTGTTTTCCAGCTTAGGTAAAACATCGTTTTTTAACTTTTTGATTGTACATTTTCAGTTTCTTATTAAAGGCTGTGGATGACATTTTTTAGAATGTTCACTCCTGTTATTCACTTGTGAAAGTAGTGATAGATGACACAAGCTTCATGATCACTTGGCATTAATTTATTAACAATTGGGAATGACATTGTAACATAGGCGATACATTAAATATGGAGTAATTTGTTTTATCATGCAAGATTAATACCTTGTCACCTCAACGATTAAATCAGTATGTAAGCTATGCTAGACCCTTCTGCTGCTATTTTGCTGTTGTACTGAATTTCTTTTTGCTGGTAACAAATGGCACTTTCAGGGTTTTCATCTCTTTAAAAATGAAGATACTGGGGACATCATTTGAATTCACTTACTACTTCTAAAACTCAAAAAAATAAGAGAGAATACATTTCGGATCTTTTTTGTGTTCTTCAATAACTGTGTTTTAGTTGTCCCATCTATCTCCCTTCTGCTGCTATTTTGCTGTTGTACTGAATTTCTTTTTGCTGGTAACGACTGGAACTTTCAGGGTTTTCATCTCTTTAAAAATGAAGATACTGGGGACATCATTTGAATTCACTTACTACATCTAAAACTCATAAAAAATAAGAGGGAATACATTTCAGATCTTTTTTGTGTTCTACAATAACTTCGTGTTTTAGTTGTCCCATTTCCCTTCTGCTGCTATTTTGCTGTTGTACTGAATTTCTTTTTGCTATTAACAAATGGTACTTTCAGGGTTTTCATCTCTTTAAAAATGAAGATACTGGGGACATCATTTGAATTCACTTACTAATAAAAAATCATAAAAAATAAGAGAGAATACATTTCAGATTTTTTTTGTGTTCTGCAATAACTTTGTGTTTTAGTTGTCCCATTTGTTTGATGTTCTCAAAGAATCTGGTTCTAAACAGAGCTGATATATTGCGAGAAAACGCAGAAGCCGTCTTTGCAGCATGTGATGCTGCTCATGGAAGATGGGCAAAGCTTCTAGGGGTCCGTGCAATTCTTCATCCTAGGTTGAAATTGCAGGAGTTTCTAGCCATATATAGCATTACCCAGGAGTTCATTACTGCTACAGAAAAAGTATATATTTTCATATTGATTTAAAACTTGGCATATAAAAATTATTTGGCTTTTGTTTCCTGATTTATTTTTCATGCTCATGATAACAGATTGGTGGGAGATTGGGATATAGCATCCGTGGGACACTGCAATCACAAGCCAAGGCTTTTGTTGATTTTCAGCATGAATCTCGGGTTAGTTTTAATTTTTGTGTTTTTGTATGGCATTCGTTGTCCTGAAATCTTTGTACATCATTTTTAACGGCTGCTTCTATGCATGTAGATGTCAAAGATTAAGGCAGTGCTTGACCAGGAAACCTGGGTGGAGATAGATGTTCCTGATGAATTTCAATCCATCATCAATATGCTTTTTACATCTGATAATTTGACTTCTGAGAACTTCAATGACACTGAGGATGATAATGCAACCAGTTACAATGGTGTGGTCACCAACGATGATTCTATGCCAATGGCAAACAGTGCACAGTCCAGTGCTGAACATCAAATTATGCGGGCTAATTCTATTGAAGCGTCTATGAATAATGAAACATCAGATAGATCCAAATCCCTGGATGATTCAATGGAACCAAATAAAGGTCACGGTAGGATTACATCAGCACATGGTAACAATACTGAGAAAGACCATAAAAAATCTGCATCTCAGGCTCTTAATTACAAGGGTGTTGGTTATCACATGGTAAACTGGTTAGTTATCTAGATTCAACTTCTCTCTTTTCCCAATTAGTTGCACCGTCTGTCCTTTGGGTTTCTGTTTTCAGTGTTCTCTCTATCTCTCTTGAATATTTTGTGTAGGTAGGCTTTATTATTTTATTAAAATATACTACTATCTGTTAGTCTTTTATGATTTTTTTCCTAGTTTTGTTTTTGCTGTCATCATGTAAATTTTAAAGTGGCTCTTTTTGCCATGTTGGTTCTAGTGGCTTAATATTGCTGAAGATGTTGTCAGAGTACATTGATATGAACAACCTTTTGCCAACACTATCTTCAGAAGTTGTTCACCGTGTAGTAGAAATCTTGAAGTTTTTCAATACAAGAACATGCCAACTTGTGCTCGGGGCTGGTGCTATGCAGGTACTGTTAGTATTGTTCTCAAAACTGTTGGTACCTTTTAGATACATGTGCATCAAATCTTACATGTACCAATCGACCCCTCAACCTATATATGTGGGTCTTTAATATTTTCTCCTTATGTTTTCAGGTCTTCCTTCCTATGCATCTTTTAATTGGATTTTTATTTCATTAACTATTTTTTGTTTTGTTGAAATATCTATCTTATGCCTGCTCATCTGCCTCATTATTTCCATTTTTTACACACTTAATTTTTGCTCTTATTGGCACTTCATTGTTCAACATTCAGTACCATAAAGTATCACTGGTCTTTTAGCCAGGTCTTATAATTATTTGACACATCTTGTAATAAATTATAGTTTGTATAGGCCATAAATACAACAATCAACAGTACTAACCAAGCCTTATTCTCACCGAATACTGTCAGCTACATGGATTCTAGGTTCATTGCACTCGATCCTGGATCCAAATTTTCAAAACTTAATGTAATTTAAATTCCAAATCTTTCTAGTCTTGCACGATATCTTTCATGGTGTCCCTCTTGCCCTATCCCCCTCCACAAAAGGATGACTGCTATGATGCCACGTGTCAGACTATAGTTTGTCATTTTACATGCCTATATCATCAATGACATTCATAGTATGCCTGCTCGTCTGCCTCATTAACCCACTAAAGGCTACTCTTTCAATAGCTCCACACCAACACTTCACTCAGTCTTTTTGGTCAGCCTCTCCATAAGTAGTCTTTTTTTAGACATTGCGGTTAGGGGTGGTCACAACTAGTGTAGCTTTTCAACAGTTCTTCCCTACTTCTCCTGTACTTCTGTACTGGGTTCCTCCCTCACCCCAGTTCACTGTCTATCTTGATCCCATTTCAATTTACTTGGAGCTTTCTCATTCTAGTGTCTTATAATTCTTAGTTTTGGTGCAGGTGTCTGGTTTGAAGTCCATCACATCTAAACACCTGGCATTGGCAAGTCAAGTCATCAGTTTTGTACATGCTATTATTCCTGGTACAAATACACTCACCTAAATGAAGTTTTTAATGTATTTCCTGAGTTTATTTTATTGTTTTTCATCGTATGGATTGATTTTTTTATAACTTTGTTCTTCATTTCTGGTATAAGAGATTCGGCAGATTCTTTTTCTTAAAGTACCCGAGACAAGAAAAATACTATTGCTTTCTGAGATTGATCGGGTTGCACAGGTTTGTGCTACATTGTTATTTAATCTTTATTCCTTTAGTCCTCTGTTAGAGGGAGACTTATACAGATGTTTTATCATATGTAGGGTTTTTGAATGATTGTTGGAAGTATGATGGTTTTGTTCATATAGTGAAAATTTACTTGTACTTGAATAAGTGGAAAGAGTTTTTACATTTAATTACGTTTCCTCTGATTCCCCTTTTTTATCATCTGAAAGGAAAAGGAAATATTTTTAGAGACTTGAACAAGAAATTATAGTTGCAATTGCATTACTATGTCACCGTTCTTGTGGTCAACAGTTAAGATTTTGCAGCCTTTATCAAAAATTGATTTTGGGGAAAGGAATAAGGATCCCTGAATATGGTCCTATTATATAGTACATTAGATTATTTTTTCTCTCAAACTTGACTTTATCTACTTAAAAGCATGTTTGAAAAAATTATAATAATTAGATAAAAAGCAAAACTAGAAGTTATTGCTTTTCTAAGGAGATTTTCAAATTCTTTTAGTTTTGTCACCAATGAAATTTAAGTGTCTTCCTTTAATAGTGTTGTTTGTCCCTTCCCTACTTTTTGTACTTCTTTCTCCAATAAAATACATTTTATATATGTATAATTTTTTTTAAAAGTTATTCATTTTTTTGCCCTACTTTTTTAAGAACTTCTGAGAATGTTTTTGTCATAACATTTGCATTACTATTGTATGTTTCCATTCCAGGATTATAAAGTTCATAGAGATGAAATACATAGTAAATTAGTTCAAATAATGCGAGAAAGATTACTAGTACATTTACGTGGGCTGCCTCAAATTGTTGAGAGTTGGAATAGACCTGAGGATGCAGACCCTCAGCCTAGTCAATTTGCCCGGTCCCTTACTAAGGTAAATAGTTATATATAAGTTCTTAGAATGCTCGTGTTCTGCCTTTGACCTTTTGTTTTTGCTTGATTTTTAAAGTTGGCCGGGATTTTAATATGAATGAATATCTTCCTATCTGGTACTTTAAAGCATAAATATGAATATCCCAAAGAGAAAAAATAACTTTTTTGAGAGAGTATGGTGGCTTACTAGTCACTTCACTTGGTTTTTCTTGCAATAATTAGTAGAGTGATTGTTGCACAATCAAATTTTAGATAAACCTCTAACGGATGTGCAATAAACTATTTGACAAACGATTTAATAATTTAAACACTTATAGGCTAGCAAATTTGACATTAGTCATTATATATATGTTGATAATGGTGTAGGGTGACATGGAATTATCATTTTTTGAGTTCTACTTTTGTGCCCCACCTGTCTCTTAAGCAATCTCCTAATTGAAACTTAATTATTTTCGGAATTTGTTATTAGGAAGTTGGGTACCTCCAACGTGTTCTATCTCGAACTTTGAATGAAGAAGATGTTCAAGCAATTTTCGGGTAAGAATTGTAGAAATCTCCATTTTTCTTATTCTTGTACGTTCATTACAGATCATAATCAAGAGTACACTACTGAACATTGTACCTGTTGTTTCTTATGCTGGGATATTAAAATGTTGGGTTTTATATTAGGTTAAGGTTAAGAACCCACTTCAGATGTATGATCAAAGTACTCTTTATTGGACAATCCTCACCCATTAAGCAAGCTTTTAGAATTGAGTTAGGTCAAATTCATTCTTAATTCTATGATATTGATTTCTACGTAACATAAGGTGATAGATTATTTTCTGTTAGGCTCTGAGAAAAGTAGTAGTAGCTTTGAGTTCAATTATTCGGTGTGATTTCTGGTGTCTAATGAAGCAATCTTTTTTTTCCGTGGTTGAAATATTATATCTGAAGATCGTCAAATGGATGATGCTGATTTAGTATTACTGTAATAACCCATTTAGGTATTTTGGATGGAATTTGGAGGGAAAAGGTGACGGTGATGAATGTCCTGGATATACATTATTTTCTGTGATGAATTTCAAAATAAAGTTCTCTTATTTTCCCAATGAAAAGAAAGAAAAAAACTTAGTCTGCATAGAAAGAAAAATTATTGTAAAATATGCTCACATCATCTTAATTCCTACAACTCACTTCTCAAGTTTTCTATTTTTCAGGCAAGTGGTCATTATATTTCACTCACAAATTTCAGAAGCATTTTCAAGATTTGATATTAGCACTCCTCAAGCACAGAATAGGTATTTACTTTTCACAAGTTATATTGTGTAGAAATATTTTTTACGGAACTTTAGAAAATTGAGTAATTTTGCTTTTTGTTCTTAAATTCTCCACACTTGCTAGGTTATATCGAGATGTCAAGCATATTCTCCAATGCATACGGTCATTGCCATTGGGTGATTTGAGTAAATCTGATACCCCTAACTGGGGTCAGCTGGATGAATTCTTGGTGAAAAGATTTGGAAATGATGCTGTTCAGTAAACTGTATTGTAAAGTAGCAACTCAATTGCTTCCGTGGGAAGGCTAACATACTGTGGAAGATATGGGGGTGATTTAAACCTTCTTCACTCTGCATTTTCGTGTAACACTAAATTGAGGTAAAATTATTGCTACATTCTGTTCATAGCTTACACGAGAATTCTTGTTATCTTGATCAGTTTAAAGTTGAATAGGGAGCCATGGAAGCCATTAGTATCGGGCTCTTGGGGGCTTGGGTGATTCATCACTGTTGCTTGATAATGCAATTTGACTTTAATATAATTTTAGTCCCTGTAAAACGAACAAGTTTTGATTTTAGGGTCTAAAATATTTTTTTTTTCATTTTCATCCCTCTAAAATTTGAAATCATTATTTTTTTTTGTCTTAAACATTCATTTTAAGATAAATAAATAAATAATACTTTTTACGGATCTTAAAATTTTGTTAGAAGTGTCACATGCTAACATTGTATCACAGACACTAGATGACCAAAACAAAGAACACATTTTTTAGGAACCAAACTCAACTTTTTCATTCTACATGTATTTAAACTTGTAATATTTTTTAAAACAATAGTGTACCAAATTTTAATTAAATGTCCTTGTAAGCAATTTGTTATGTGAACATTAGGCAGGCTGGTTAGTAGATTTTTCATTAGTTCTTATTTTAGCAGTTAGACCTACAAACAGAAACAAATAGCAATGGCCTTATCCCATTATTCATCAACTACATGAATCATGACATTGTTAGGTTCTGTTAAAAAACAAATTGATAGAAATATTGTTCACCGTAAGATGATCTCTTTTGATAATTTCTTGGAATGCCCTTCTTGATGCTTCCTTAGAGGGTTAAAGACCTGACAGAAAGCCTTAAGGATATGAATACGGGAGGGGGGTATTTAATATTTTGTCGTGAGGAGAGTATTAACATCGTTCCTTAGCTGTCATACAAAAGCTGAATTCCATTTTCTCTCTTTTTTCAGGCCTTTGGTTGGTCTGTGGGTATCCAAGGTAATGTATCATTTCTGAGCATTGTGCAGCCGTGGTTGGTCATTTAACAAGTTTTGTAGCAGTCGATGTTGATATTCAAAATTCTTGGTTTGTCTCCTTAATTGTAATGTTAAGTTGAAATAGATATGATTTAGTGAATGAATTAAGTTTTGCCCCCCCACCCCCAATCTTTCCCGTCGCTTCTTCAGCCATGGATGATATGGATGCATCGATATGTACACAATTCGAGAAATCTATAGCGATATTACCAATTTGCGTGTCCTGTTTAAGTCCATATTTGGGTTTCTTACAACAAGTACCCTAAATTGAAAACACTTTTAGTTTTTCTTGAGCAACATAGTCTTCTCAATGTAATTATTGTCAAACATACACCTTTGAAAGTGTTATGGATATATAATGAGTGTCAAGGAACAGAGAAGTGTGGACATGATAATTGCCCTAATCAAATAATACTTCAATGGTGCAGGAGCTGCATAATTGTGCTGAAACTGTTAACATTAACGCAATTTCCTGCAACTATAGACACTGCCCATCTCATCATTAAGTAGAAAGTTGTATATTTTCTTTGTAAGATATTCCCACATTAAGTACGATTCTGTTTTTGGTTATTTTTTATTAGTAAAACTTTTTAAATAAAGCAAATAAATATTTTTGGGTTTCTTTTTATTTAGGTTAGCTATTAAATATATTTTTTAATTTAAATGTGTGAAATTAGATCAGATAAATATTTTTACGAAATAAATTAATGTTATTAATATTATTTCTACTAACACTTGTAGAAATTTAAATTTCACATGCAATTTGGATTCGAAACCTTTTAAACGAAGAAAATTTCCAAAATATGTTAAAAGTTTTGTAAATCAAGGGCAGTAAAAATTATACTAAATAGCCTTTTGGGGAAATAAGACAACAAAAAATAAGAAGCGGAGAATAATTAAATAGCAGGATACGCAAATTGTCCCAACACATATTTATTACGGAAGAAATGAAAAAAAGATCTCTTTTCGGTCTGCAAATCAATCCAATTTTTATAAAGTAGCAAGTTCGACTTTGCTACAGTCTGAAGAAACTTTGCAAAGGAAACTCTATCAAAATGCAAATAAATTCAAAGTATGGTTAATGAGACTTCGTCTTTTCCATCAAAACAATTTTCTACTAGCTTCGAAGAAGAGGTAAGGAATGTGGTATCACTTTTTAACCAAGCCAAAATTGAATTCCAGACTCAAAAGATTGAAAAGGAAGCTTTGAAACTTTGAAAAATAACAGAAACCTACTCTAAGACTTTAAAATTTAACAACATCAATCTTGCACTGCTCGAGGAATTGGTTGTGAAAGAGCAAGTCAGAGTTCAAATCATCGAGCTTCAGAAAAGATTATTATAAACGATTGACTAGCATCCAAAGGCCAACAACTAGGATCAAACTTTTCTCAATTACTTGCAAAGTTCAATTCAAAAGATAATCTTATGGCATGCTTTTGGAGTTTTAGGAGAAACATGGTGGAGAGTTTGTCAGAGTGGAGAAAGACTGGATGGAGGTGGGGATGATATTGGAAATTAGGGAGGAAAAACATGAAAGGTTGTTACCAAAAATATTTTTTGGCAACAATGAATATGGTTTAGACGTAAGATTGAAAGGATTTTAATGCGAGATAAGTTACTATTAAACTTTAGGGAAGAGAGAAGCATTGCAATGAAAATGTGTTTTTTTAGACAACATGAGTGAGCCATTTATATTGAGAAAAAGGAGTCAATATAATACATAGAAAATTTGATATCCTATATAATGAGAATGAATAAACAATTTTTCTAACAATAAATATATAATCTAAATAAATATATAATCTAGATATTCTTGATTATATAGATCAACTCACATTATAATAATATCTCAGATTATATAGAATAAATTTCTTATTTATATAATTATAATACTCTCTCAAGTTGGAACATATCGATAGTATGTGCTCATCTTGTTGCAAATATAATCGATCATTAGTTCTCTTGAAGAAATGGTGAATATGTTAGTCAATTTTTCTTTAGAGTTAACAAATTTAATGGTGATGTTTCCAGGCTTCATATTTTCTCTTATGAAATTATAATCTAGCTCAATATGTTTGGTCATCTCATGAAAAATAGGATTAGAGACAATGTATAGTATTACCTAGTTGTGAAACATAAGGTGCATTTGGAAACTTTATTCAAATTTAAATTTTGAGGATTTTCTTTAGTCATATGAATTTTCAAGTGACTAATGACATTGTCCTATATTCTACTTCTATACTTGATCTTGAACAACATTTTATTTTTTACTTTTCAATGATATTAAATTACCTCCAAAGAAAACTTAGTACCCTAAAGTGGAACGTCTATTGTTTGGTGAACCTGACCATATAGTATCAAAATACTTAACAATTTAAGTATTTCCTTTATCTTCATAAATGAGTCATTTTTCATGTGTCTTCTTAATATATTTTAGGATTTGTACAACTACATTACAATAGTCTTGACAAGAAGAGTTTAAAAATTGGTATGTCAAGACGAGTCACGGTGAAGTAATTTAGCTTCCCAACTAACCTTTTGTATCTCCTACGATCAGAATAAGATTCTCTTTAGTTAGGTACAAACTTGGAACCATTGGAGTGTTTACATCCCTAGCCTTCATCATTTTTGTTTCTTCTATAATGTCGAGTATTTTCTTTGAGATATCACTAAACCACCATTAAATTGTGCCACTTTTATACCAAGGAAATGTCTTTAATGTCTAAGATCTTTCGTCTAAATTTTTTTAGCAAGATATTGTTTTAGTTTTTTAATAACATCCTTATCACTAATTGTCACAACAATGTCATCCACATACAATGAGAAATTAATCCTTAGGGAGAATGGTGACAAAACATAAAATATCAACATTACTTTGTATCACTCTAAACAACTGTATGATAGTATGAAAGTCATGCACAATATGATTGCTCCATATAAGGGCCTACATAGGTGATATACCATATTGAATGACTCCCCTTGAGCAACAAATCAAGGATATTGTTCAATGTATACTTATTCTTAAAGTTCACCATGTAGAAATACATCTTTTATGTCAAGTTGAGACAGAGTCCAATGGTGAATAGCTACAATGGAAAAGAGAGGTTAAATAGATGTCATTTTTGCAATAGGAGAGAAATCGTCAGTATAATTTTGACCATATATTTGTGTGTATCTTTTAACAACCAATTGACCTTTATAGTGAGAAATGTTACCATCAAGTCCTATTTTAAGAGTGTAAAACCATCGACCTTTACAATGGATTTGTTAGTTGGAAGAGGTACCGACTCTTAAGTACCATTACTTTAAAGGTCACACGTCTCATCAATCGTTACTTGCCGCCACTCTAAGTGGGATAAAGTTTCACCTAAAGGCTTAGGAATAGGAATATAAGATAACAAAAACAAGCAAGTATATCATAAGGGAGAAAATATTGGATTAAGTGTTTACCACTAAGTCAAAATTTATAATTAATAATTAGGGTATAACACTTCCTACTTAAGAGAGTACCAATCCAAGTTTCATGATTCGATTGTGACTTGTTTCACTTGGTTTTCACCACAAGCAATTGATGTCACCTACAACAACTTTTCCCTCAACAATTATTTTGTTGGAAATCAAACTCCTGAACTTAACTCTTGCACCAATTGTTGAATCAAACACGTATCACTAGGTCAAAAGTTATAACTGATCGTCAGGATGCAACTCTTTCCACTTAAGAGTGTGTCAACCCAAGTGTAATAATTCGAGTGTGACTTTGACCACCTAACCTCCACCACCGGATAATTAATATCTTATATAATAGAAAATCTTTATATTTATAGATAAAGGAAGGAACTCAATAAAATCATGTAAAGCAATAAGAAGCAACCCAAGATAAACATAGAAATGACACTTAAGACTTTATAAAACAATAAATGTTAAAGAGATCTTGGTGCACATTGTGTCATTGGTATAAAAGGCTTGAAGCTCACTTCAAACTACTTTTGAGAGAAGTGTAAATAGTAAATTTAATAATCCTACAAAGTTGAACATCAATCCTTCCTAATATTCTGAAATTCTGAAGGTAGGAATTCAATAAAAGTATTATTATATTACTTTTAATATAATACTATATGTGGTTAGGTCTTCAAAAGTGAATATCAATTGTTATTATATTAAATTTATCAAAGAACACTAATTCTATATTAATAAATGATAAAATTAATAAAAAAAATATCGGACACAAATATATATTCACACTTGTTTATAAATAGTGATTATGTATTAAATGTATAATCTTTTTTATAGAAAACTAATTCTGTTTTTCATTATTCGTCAGTATAAATGATTTATATCAACAATTAATTTAAAATCATCATGCCAATAATTTTTAAAATAGTAATTATAAAATTAACAACATTACATATAGTAAACTACGATTGTTATACAATATAAAAAAATTATATTATCGTTACACTAATAATTAAATTGAGCACTCTCATAAATAATAATTAAATTAAGCATCTGAAAAATAATAATTAAATTGAGGAAGTATCATATAGTTCAATAACATCAAAGCATTCGTAACGGACTAAAAAATGTAATAAAAAACTCGAAACGCGATTTGCACTTGACTCAACCAAAGGTGTAACGGCTAGTTAGAGGAGAACCGTTAGATATGTGGACACGTGGCACGCTCCTCGAAGCATCTTTTTTCCTTTCTTCTCTTCACTTTCTTTCTGTTTGCTACAATCACTTCACACTCTGCACTGTGTCTCCTTCTACTCTGCTCCCTCTTCAATTAGGGTTTCTCATCTCCAAGATCAACGCCAACATGAACATATTCAAGAAGAAAACCTCTCCCAAAGGTGCACCCCTTTTTCTTTCTCTTTTTATCTTTCAAAATTTTCCACATTGTTTTATTTCCCTTTTACCGTAAAGCTTTGGATTTGCGTTCAGAATTCGAACTTTCCTTTCCTCTCAGAATTGGATCTAGTTTTTTTTGGGAAGATACACCCGGGTCTTTAGAATTTTTAAAACGTTATGGGTTTTGTGCTGCTAATTTTGTAGAATTGGTGTCATTTTTTTTGGTCCATATTTTGTGGTATTGTTTGAATTTGATGAAAGTTGTAAAGGAAGTTGCAGAGTTGAATTTCTTATTGTGTGGGTAGTGGCACTCATTTGCGTCTGTTTTGTTTTTTATGACAGAAGCTCTGCGGTCAAGTAAGAGGGAAATGGCTGTTGCGACCAGAGGTAATTACTTGAATGGTTGCTGATTCAGAAGTTGTACATTCACTATCTGCTTGTATAACTCTTGTAATGGGGATTGCTTCGTTGAGATGTGTATTTTTTCCAAATAGTAAATAATTAACTTGCTTGCCTTGAGTACAATGGTACTTTCATCCAATCTGTGCCTTACTTCTGTGTGTAATCTCTCCCTCACTCTTGATTTCCTCGAATAGAATAAACTTGGAACCACATAGGATTCGCGTAATTACAAAAATAAAATCAATTTATGAATTCAGCTGCGAGACCCAGATCATGTACACTGGCAATTAATGAATTACAAGAATACTTTTTGTGTTAATGCTAGTGAATTTCCTTTTTGAATATAATGTATATCGTGCGAGGCAAACATACTTCATGTGATAAAATAGTTGGGATGGCTAGAAGTAGTTAAATCATTTAGTTATAGGAGAATGTAGCAAACAATTTTATGCAAGTGTACAACTAAAATTTCCCGTGCAAACTATTTTGGTTGATCTTTTCAAATATTATTTTCTTTAATATTTGTGAAAAGGAAAAGTTGCTAATTGTTGTCTACCTTTTGCTTCTCAACCACCATAATTGTTTATATAAATCAAACAGAAATACTACTGATTTATTGTGAAGGTCATAATCTTAAATCCTAACATTATATTTGTTTTCAGTTGGTTCCCGTGCCTACCAATAGACCAATTGGTAGTTCCATTTGATTAGCCCGTGTTAATTTTTAGTAGAAAATATTCAGGCTGATATACATAAGTCCAGGCTACCTCAACTTTCAACAATATTTCTGTTTCTCAACTTTAATTTTGTCCTTACTCCTTGCTCCTAAGTAGCTCACTCTTTACCTTAATGGTTTCTTGTAATCTATATCTCCCTAATGGTTTTCCTTTAAAACCCTTGCCTTGAATTTTGACCAATCATTTTTGTTTCCTTATATTGTTTGCCTGTGCTATGATTTTTATAATTTCCTGCATGTATAGTTTAATATTTTTGGAAGGAGGTTTGTGCTTGATGGGTATGATACTTGTTATTATTTCTTAGGAAGTATACTTTAAGCTTAACTCAACCTCACAAAACTAACTTGTAAGGTAAGGTTTACACCTACTCATAAACTATAATTTGGTTATATCTTTGGTCGTTTTGAGATTTCCAACGTACTCCCTCATGCGGAAGACTAGAATCTTGAGTGTGGGATTAGAAAGGGCCGATAATGGATGGCACAATAGACTCAACATACCTAACTAGAATAAGTTCTGATGGCATTTTAGAAAATGGACTTTAAGCTTCACTTAATCTCACAAAAGTGATTTGTAAGGTGAGATTAACACCCACTTATATACCATAACTTGGTCATATCTCTAGTTGATGTGATTTCTCAAACATTATTAATGGCTAATTCCATAATATATGTTTAAAATTCCATTCAAATTAAAAAAAAAAAAAAAAACTAGAAGCAAATGAAATGCTTGATGGCTAGGATCAACAGAAAAGATGGACACCAAAATAATACTCAAATTACATATGTATTTCTTCTTAAAGGATTTCTTTCCAAACATTGGCATCAACATAGGTTGGGTGTCACTAATGGTCTATATCATATGTGGCTGTACTTTTAAAAATATTAGTAGTAATTAGTAAGGCTTGACATTCGATATTGTTTTCTAATTTTAATGTAGTGGCACTCATGTGTATTGTTCTTCTCTGTTTTCTTCTCTTCATTTTCTTGTTATTTTTATCTTTGGGATGTACATTTAAAGGTATTGGTTGGTTTCAAATTTAGTTCATATTTCCATAAGGCAACACTTATGTTTGTTTCCTTTTTCTTTTATTTGCCCTTGTAGGAATTGAAAGAGAGATAACATCACTTCAGATGGAGGTACATAATGATAACAGTGACATTCTTAGTGATTTTCTTTCTGTTTCATATTTCCTTTTAGTGCTTCACCACCTTGTTAATTGCAGGAAAAAAAATTGGTTGCAGAAATTAAGAGAGAAGCAAAAACAGGAAATGAAGTACGTTTCTCATCTAAATGCATCTCCTCCACAATTGCTTATGTGCCATAAAACCATGCTTGTTTTGTGTCTATGTGCTCCACAGATCATATTGATAATAATCTTTTAATCTGTTGTATATCTGTGGTTTCATCTCATCTCACTTTGGATTTCCAGTTCACTGGTGTATTCTCCACCATTTGTCTGCGGGGAATGATAGTATATTAGTTTATGTCATTCAACAGCCTAATTTATACGTTAATTTGAGCTTCATAAGTAACATCATTTACCTATTTCTATGATACTGTTATGTGTGTGTGTTTTGTGTGTATAAACATGTTTGATTTGATATTCATGATATTAGCAACATAGCAATACTGAATAAAGAAGTGTTGGGTTACAGGCTGCCACCAAAATCTTAGCTCGTCAACTGGTTAGGTTACGTCAACAGATAACCAATTTGCAGGGAAGTCGTGCTCAGATCAGGGGTGTAGCAACTCACACGCAGGTATGTGATTTAATTTTAACGATAACAGGATTTTTAATTTTTCACAATTTCCAAATTTCTTTTGCAGGCATTATATGCAAGCACTTCAATCTCCACAGGAATGAAGGGTGCAACTAAAGCAATGGTGGCAATGAATAAGGTATATTACCCAAACTGATTCTACATCATATCACTCAAATTATGGAATGCAATTCTTTTATTCATTGGTACTAAATGTGCAATGCAGTCAGTTTGTTATTCAAGCTCCCTTTCCTTGGCAGTAAAACAATCTTAATATAGACTTGAATATTTAAAGGCCAAAATGTCTTGAACTTGACATGCCATTGCCAAGGAAGCGAACTGAGCATAATAAGACCCTGTGTTAAAAGTTACCTAGCTCCCGTTGGCTGTGTTGACTGTAACCTACAGTGGCTTCTCTCAGCAATTTTACGTTGTCACTGAATCAAAAGTTCATATATGTGAGATTCTTTTGTGAAATTGATGGATTTTTTCCAGACATGACTAAAATCGATGCGTTATCTTTTCTTCTCAGCAAATGGCACCGGCAAAACAGGTGAAAGTGATCAGAGAATTCCAAAAGCAATCAGCACAATTGGACATGACGGTAATTTACCCTTCTAACCAAGATTTCTTATGTGTTCTCATGCATTAGTGGTAGCTTTTTATTTTAAACTATGATCCAGTTTAGTCTTCATTAGGTAGCATTTAACCCAGTTGCCTGAACAACTTGTCATTATTGTTACGTTGTTAGAAGGATCAACATTGGTGTCTATTGGTTGGCATTACAATAGCAACTCTCAGTTCATGAAAGAGGGTTTTGCACACTAAAAATTGAATAAGTTATTTGTTTTTCACTTCAGCATAAATTACTGTTATTTAAATTCTCTGTTCAGTGTTTTTTCAATGGTGTCACTCTGGCTTGGTCCATCCAAGGGCACGGTGGTTAATAGAGAATATGTCAATTTCATTATCAATATCTAATATCAATATATTTAACTAGAAGATTGATTGAAGGAACAACAATAAAATAACAGTTGAATGAAGAAAAACATGTAACCAAATAGGAACGAAAACAATGAAGCTGAGGACTATGGAGCTGGAAAGGATTATTTTAGAGTGCACTTTTTTTTTATTAAAAACAAAACATAAATTTTCAAAACAAAAGGCATCCTTGGCAAACAGTTGTGATGCCTGCCTGATGGCATTTGACGATATTTTCCTTTGCTTCATAAGTTTATAACATAATCTATAATATTTGCAGATTGAGATGATGTCAGAATCTATTGATGAAACTTTAGACAAAGATGAAGCTGAGGAAGAAACGGAAGAGCTCACTAACCAGGTGAATATAAATAACCAACTTCTTAATTATACAGCCTGCTATTACAAGTATTCCCTTTTTCTAACATTTTCATTTTATTCATGACAGGTTCTTGATGAGATTGGAGTGGATATTGCATCCCAGGTTGGTTTTGGACACAGCATTGTCTTTGCACTAATTTTTTCATTACTTTAGTTTTCTGAATGTTGAGCCTGATGTTGGTCTCTTATGATGCTAGTTATCTTCTGCTCCAAAAGGGCGAATTGCTTCAAGGAATACTGAAAATGTTGCTCCAAGGTACATTTTAACCTTTTATACTGCACTGTTTTGTGTTAGATTATCCTTCAACTTGTTCGATCTTTCAGTTAAAACTTTTAAAACACTTTCTTTTGTTGAGTTGACTGGTACTTTAAGAGAAAAATTTCTTTCTGGATGCAGATCAGAAGAATCCAAAGATGTTGAAGAACTTGAAAAGAGATTGGCTTCTCTTCGAAGAATATAAATATCTGCTACAGTTGCTCACCTATGTGTTTCTTAATGTACAAATCGTTGTATACACTATAGCAATGCAGAGATTATACTATTGCACCTAATATAATTTAAAAAATTCATGCGCTTGTGTTTGGACATGAAGAACTGGTAAAAATATACTGGATATTTTAGACTGTTCCAAAACTTTATTAAAATTTGGGAATTTGTAAATGTGTATGTGGGTGTTTTATAAATATTTTTTTCTGGCTTATTTTTTATATGAAAGAAAGAGACTGATTATGTGAAAAAAAGAGACAGCGCAAAATTCAATGCAAGTGATTTCCATCCAAGAATGAAGTGAAATATATATATAGTAAAAGTTGACACACTCATGTTTTTCCTTACAATTCATGCTCAAAAATTACTACATAATCGGTGATTTCATTTTTTTCTATACTAATTCTTGTTTAAAAATACTACATTATTGATTATGTTGACTTTTTTATAATGGTAAACAAATATGGTTTCAAAGTTAAAATGAAGAGAAATTTATTTGGATAACTTTTTTAAAACGTGTTTATCTGAAAAAAAAACGTCACTATTAATCATTTTGGGTTTAATAACTTTATTTTATTTATTTATTACAATAATTTTAAATTTTATTTTATTGTTTTAAACATGATCCCAATTTGATTTTGTTTTAATTTTAAATCAGTTAATAAAATATCATATGAATAATATTTATTGATGAGAACAACAACTAACAAACAATCCATAATTGTCTTAACAAATTTGACTGAATAAATTTTATTAATTCTTTTTCTATCAGTGTAACAACACATATTTTACAACCATTAGTATATTTATGAGATGTAACTATTGTTAATGAAGGATAATAATTATACACGATTATTTGAGATATATAGACTAAAAAATTGTAATGACATTAATGTTTATATATTATTTATGTATCTTTTTAATTGATAATTCTTGTATTCTGGACTTGCTGAAATTATGTATTTCATCAACAATGAATACAATTTATATTTAAGTGAATATTTTATATATTTTGTACTTATTCTCAATCAAACTATTTTTGCTATTCATCTGTATATGCTTGCGGATGGAATTCAGGAAGCAGATTCTATTCCTTCTAAATAACATGATTCTTGAATGCCATGATCATTTTGGGTGAGAAGAAGAAGATGAATGCCAAGAATGAACCAAAGAAGAACTTGATGAAATATTTGAGAGGGTCATGGTCATGGTCAACATCTTCAGAAGTGCTGATACGTGGATACATTGCTTTTGCCGACGGGAGAGCTTCTATTACTGCATCAGCCAAATCAGTGATGAAGGAAGGGGTTGTGCCCAATTCTTGATGCCAGATTCAAGAGCCAAATCCTTGTACTCCATGTCAATTTCTTCAAGAGTTTCAATATGCTCACTCACAAAGCTGGGATAAAATAACACATGATTACTTTTACTCTCTTCGTATATTCATAACTTTAGACACTACTCATAATAATAGTGTACCTCACGGGAACAGCCAAAAGACTCCTTACACCTTTTTTGCCAAGCTCAACAAGAACTTCATCCGTATATGGTTTCAGCCACTGTACAGGACCCACACGACTCTGAAAATTCATCCAACAAGAATACAAGCCAGCATTAAAATATGAAATCTCCATTTAACTCAAGATGCCAGAAAAGTTAAGTTCAAAGGGTTCATAATCAAAAGGAACCTGATAAGCAAGAGTGTGCTCATTACTAACTCCTCTAGCTTTCAACTCTTGCATGATCAAGAAAATGCAATCCTCCATTTGATCTCGGTACGGATCCCCAGCATCCTCAACGTAACTGACAGGTACACCGTGGGCACTGAAAAATATCATTGCCTACACAGAAAAAAACTATGGTTCAGACTGCAGTAAAATACATCACGCAGCCTTCAATTTATGTAAGAGGCAAGTTGAAAGCATTCAACACAATAATAATCTACCTCTTTTGGTTCAGAAAAGCTTTGGAGCTCTTTCTCAATTAAGTCAGCCATTGACTTAATGTAAGCTTCTCGTTGATACCAAGAGTTTATAATGGAAACAGGAAGAGTAGACAAATAGGCATCCTCCCTGAATTAAATGATATCAGTTGATAAAAGAATAATCCTAGAATCACTAAGGGCATTCATCATGAAGTGTGAATAAGCAATACCTGAATGCTTGCTCAAGAATGCGGATGCTTGATCCAGTTGTGGATATAGAAAATTGCGGATAAAGAGGTAGTACCACAAGCCTTGTTATTCTGTCCCTCTTAATCTGTCATGCAAGACAAGCTTTGATTTTAGACTCAAGTAAAAGGTGAGCCACTTGAGCCCAGAATAATATAATTCATAATTAATTGTCCAGTATGTTATTTAGTTATGAAAAGAGAAAATGGATGTGTGGGAGAATAATGAAGAAAGGCAAAAAAGCAGGAGAAAAACTGACTTGCTGAATTGCTTCCTCGGTGAATGGATACCAGTACCGCATCCCCACGTAAACATTTGAAGAGAGGCCCTTCGTTTCCAAAGCCTTTTTTATTGCAAGTGCCTGCACAAGCACAATGAATTAAGCTTCATTAGTTCCAGAAAAATTACCCATACAGATAACTTTTATTGATTGTAACAGGAAAAGGGCCAACAAAGAATTCTTGTTGCAGAAAAACAGTGCGGCATATAATGGTAAAACCAAAAAAATTGAACTCTACCTGGTCATCTGTAATTTTGCGTAAAGGAGAGCCACCACCAATAGCAGCATACCCTTCCTTAGATTTAGGAGCCCGAAGTACAGAAATCAATTTTGCCAGTGGTCGCTGGAGAAACCTAAACAATCTTGGAAGACGAATGATGTCCTGTTGCAATACAAGAAGCACATAGCATTCAAATTATATGAATGTACTAAGGCCACTATGGAATTTACAGGAACAGAATAAAATAACCAACCGTAGAAAAAACACAAACAAACTTAACATACAGGATCTGCAAAAAGATTAAACAGAAAAGGTTGAACGTCATTCAATGTCTCTGGTCCTCCAAGATTGAGAAGTAGCACACCAACTTTTTCTTCAGCAACATGCGTAGGAGGTTCTAAGGCAGCCACATCATAAGCACTTGTCTCCACAGAATAAGAAGCTGGACCAACTAGGTTTCTCCTGCCAGAAGGGTTCACACAAAGTGGTCCACCAAGCAGGCCATTTCTTCTATTGGTGGAGTCAGAACACAGAAACAAAGACACTTGAGATGTAGACCTGTTACAATTTGAATGGCAATCAACACAGGCCAGAATTTCGGATATCAGAACATAACCTGAAAATTAAGAGTGACCAAGCATTTAGATAGCAAACTTTACAAGTGATAAATTCAGCATTACATAGAAAATTGCAAATTAAATTAACTTAGCTTGGCCATATCAAAGACAAAACAACAGTAAAGTTCAAAGGCAATAATAATAATAACATCAAAAACCATCTACTAGAGAAAAATCCCAACCTAGTGGATGAGGCATTATAATAGATGGAACTGCCAGCATTATGATGTATGTTCTTCACGATTGTAGAGAGTAATTTCGACCTCAAGAAAACATTCTGACAATTGAAATAAATAAAGTAGCAGAGTCTTACAACACAAGTGGTTTAGCAAGCTGGCTAATGCTCAAAACCAGAACTTAAATGGGAGACATTTGGAAGAACTTAATGCGAGTGCAGAGTAAACTCATTACCCAACATGCGTGTAAGTATAAAAACAGATAGGCATACATAACATAAATTAATGCGATCATCAACTCAGTATCTTAGTCTTTTCTTGTGCATACAATGACAACAATGAAACGTATACCTATGACCCCATGCAAACTATCCAAACCACCACCATTTGACCGCCTTAACTCAATATCTTACTCTATAAACCCAAACAACACACAATCAAATAAGAACTTAACAATACTAGCCCATTTGCTCCTTCAACCCCTACAAAAAATTCCCTCCACTTGGTATCACGGTGAAGATAAGTTACTCACTCCATCAAAACTATCCCCACCTAGTGCAGCAAATACAAAACAACTAATTCAAAAAAAAAAATATTTAAAGGAACTGATTTTCTTTTGTTTTGCTTCAATTGCCCCAAATAAACACCAGTTTAATTTCTATGTCTGTTAGCATAAAAAAAACTCTATATTGCCAACCAATAAAAAATCGTACAAGTAGAACTTCAATGATAATAATTATAAAAGTCAATACACTCATCGTAAGTTCACTAGAAAAAACCCTATACACCCATTTAAATAAAACTCACACAAAAGAGCACAAAATCCAAGTTTATGAACAAAATTGAAATGAACAAAACTCGTGAGAGTGAAATGTTGAAGCTGAAAAGGTGGAATCTTTTTTTAGTTGAAGCAACCCCACGAGCTGGGGATTTGATTTTGGGGTAAAGAGAGAGAAAGGGTAGAAAGAAAAACGAAGAAAAAGAGAGAAGAGGATACAGATCAGTGTCTTTTCTGCGGAGGTCATCGTACATATACTTGTAAGGGGTTCCGAATTCGTAGACATTGGGTTCCCTGAGGGAGGGACCCGGGAGCTTCACGTGGGCACCAGTGCCGTAAGAAGACACGTCGAAACCCTCCCTCTTGAGCAGGGAATGAGCCTCCATGCTCCTGTTCTGGTTCGAAGAACACACCATCGCGTAAGGAAACTGCATCTCTTCTGTTCTCTTCTCTTCTGAGGCTTGTTTGTTTCTTGTTATTGGTTGAAACTGAGATGCTGAATTGAAGAGCAGAAGAGAATACAGAACGGAACAGAGTATCTGCAATGGAGTTAGGCACATGTGCAGGACAAAATTATTACTATTATTATTATTATTATTGTTTAAGGGGGCTTGTGTGATTTTTTAAAATTAAATATGCTTTTGTTTTGAATTAATATTAGACTATAATTTTTTTTATAAATCCACCTGAGAAACAAATCTATTATTTCTTGTGTAAAACTCAAGTTTTCTACTACCAAGCATTTGAACATATTTTTTTAATTATTATTAGCCATAATTTATGAAAAGTTACACTTATCTTCTTTTAGGTTTTGTTAAATTACAGTTGGACATTTTAAAATTTTAAAATAATTACTAGCTTTTCTTAAAATTTTATTAAAATAATCATTAATTTTTGCTAGTTTTTAAAAGATATTTACTTTTTTATATTTTAAAAATATATGTTCATTTTCTTTGTATTTTTAATAAAATGGAATTTATCTTATGCAAAAAAAAGTATTAGTTATAAATTAAGTGTGAATTTGAGTTTAATCTTGTAAAGAATGAGAAAAATAGTTTTAGGGTAGAAGTAGTATAATTAAAATGACATTTGAATATTTTATTATTAAATTTAAAAAAATATATAAATAGAAATTCAGTCAGGTTTCATTTTAAAAGAACCATTATCTCTCTAAAAATTTTATTTTCTTTTTCTCTGCCTTCTTTTTAAGATTCTGATCACACCTCGCTCATCAGTTTGACCATCAGAGTACGTCATTAGACTCCTGGCAGTGAAGACTACAAGACTGCCCGGATCAGAATCTTTGATACAAAGAACTCATTTTTGTTCCTTTTTCCCTTCTTCTTCTCCTTTCTCTCTAAGATTCTAATCTCCTTGCTTATCAGTTTGACGATCGCAGTCTGTCATTGGACTCCTGATAGTGAACTCTACAAGATTGCTTGATTAAAATCTCAGATAGAGTAAGTTCATTCTTGACTCATTTTCCCTTGAATTAGTTTTAATCTGGTTAGATTTGTCTTCAGTTTAAGCTTGCATGTGATGCTTTTATCTTCAGAATCCTAGTAGTATAGTTAGATTTTTTATTATGACTCTGTGGTGCAGGTTAGGCTACCCTTAAGCTTTTGGCAATTTGGAGCTCTTAGGGAACATCTGCTCAAGTTCAGGTAAGGAAAGCTAGTCTTATTCTTTTCAATAGAACCCTAGGTTAGATGATCTGGATGTGGGGGTGACATGGTCACCAATTCCAATTTTTGTTTGCAGGATTATCTCTTTTGAAGAGTAAAGTAATATAATGGCTGAAATGGTTGATTTTGAATATTTTATATTGATTTTAAGGTGAATAAGTTGTTAAAAGTGTTGAGTGTGAAGTCAGGACCAATTGGGTTGGGCAGACTAGACACCATGTTTTAGTGAATAGGCTTAATTATTGTGTCCCCTCTATAATCTTTATTTAAGAGATCTTTGTGCTTGTAATAAAATTGTAACCAACAGAATGAAAACCTAATTAGTTACCCGTGAACGTAGGTTGCAGATTGGCAACCGAACCACGTTAAATCATGTATTGTTTATTTTCTGCAGTTGATTCTGTTAGAATATATGGCCTTAAACTAGAGGGGGGTGAATTGTTTAAGAGAAGTTTTTGAATTTTTTTTAAAGTTTAACAAAATTCTTTGTATGAATCCAGAACAGAAATCAGGTTAGCCAAGAACAAGATCAATAAAACAGCAAAGCAGTAGAGAAACAAAATGTAAATGAGTTTAAGGGTAAGAGAAAGATACACCAACAGTTTATACTAGTTCACTCTTAAACCAAGAGCTACATCCAGTCCCCAGAAAACCACTGAGTAATCCACTAAGTAATCAAACCAGATTACAACACACAATCCATCAAAGCAGTGACCTTGAACCCTTCAAGAAACACACTCACTTTGGCAAATCACACACCAAGAGTATTGATCTTGACCACCTCAAGAGCACACAACACTCCTTGGCAACACAACACCAGAAATACAGAAGGTTGAGAAGAGATTACACTTGTTTACAAAACAATCTGAAATCAATACAAATGCAATAATATTTCACTCTCTTAGAAAACTCAAAGCTTTGATGTGAATGTTCAAATCTTGAATCAACTCTTTCACAACTGAAAAAATCAAATTTGTTTCTCTTTCGTATTTGAAAACATAAACAAACTATTTATATTTTCCAAAGATTGGTCAAAGCATTTAATGAATGGGCGTATTCAGTTGGAAATCATTTAAAGCACATCCAACCACCAAAACAGAATTTTGTTAGGATTTTCAAAGAAACAATCGGTTGAAACCACGAAACAACCAATTGTTTGGTTTGACAGGTTAACCAAACTCAAACAGTTTTCAATCTTTTCAAAAACTCCTAAGAGTAAAACAACCGGTTGATTCGACAAAACAACAGGTTGTTTTTCACTTAGTTTGAAAAACACTTTATTTCAAAAAAGGATTTAAAACACATTAGCTTTATATTCAACAAAGGAATGGATTACAAATAAAACTACCTACATCCCTCCCAAAACACAACAACAACACAGTCTTGCATCAAACACAAAGGATTTGGATTCTTCAAAGCACTTGATCACTCTTTATCAACAGATTCGTGATTGTGTGTGTTGCTTCTGCGTACGTTTTTCCCATAAGAAAGTGTTTGTGATTGAGAGTTGAAAGTTTTTGTGATTGAGAATTGAAAGTGTTTGAATGATAATATAAATGAGTTGAACTGTTTTTGAATATTTTGTTTAATTACTTAAATGAGATGTTTGATGAGAAGTGGTTGTTTGATTTTAGATGATGATTGATTTAAAGAGCGTATATTTGGAACTTAGTTATGCGTTTAAGTGAATTTTGAGATATATTTGGATTGTTTATAAAGTTTAAACTATTATGTGATTTAATGGTGCATTGATGGGTTAAATGATGTATGTAATGAGTGGAAAGTGTGATCAAGACATAGTATTTTTCAGGAAAGGAAATATCGTATTGAAATTGTTTTTAGGGTGTATTGATTTGTGAGTGTCCTGTGAATGAGATGATCCTGACTCTACTGATATAATGGAATCACATAGATGAAGTTATTCAGTTCGTGAGAGTCGAAGGAGGTTCATTTGGCTGAATCTGAGGTTTGAAAGAACTTATCAGAGCAGATCTAATGGATTTACCCTGAGATGATGAGATATTGAGATTGATTATGTGCATGACTGTGTGGATTCACAGTGAGTAGTATGGCAAGTGCAGGTCTATGAATGCTAATTTCAATACACGAGTCTTCACGAAGTAGAGTCAAGTGTCTATGTATTTTGAGTTGGTAGAAGTCTGACATGTGAAAGATGATTTATGAATTTGATAGACACTTGAGAGTTTGTGAAATTGTATGAGAATTGATGACTTTATGTTGATATTTCAAGTTATATTTATATTAGAAGTTTTAAAAATAGCTAGTTTACCATTTCCTTTGTTTTGTGGTTGTTTTCTTTAATCTGTGATGATCGTGTAATTACACACACGGGAGCAGTGAATGGTGTAACTTTCACAAAATCATGTTTGTCCATAGAGAAACCTAAAAGTATTTTTCCTTTATCTGCATAAGATTTTTTCTTGCTCAAAGATGTCTTCAATCATCACAGTTCTCAAAATTTGACTCATAGTTGTTGATAACTGAAGTGATAAAAAAATACACTAAGTTTTGTTTGACTAACTTTCTCCTATTGCATACCAATGAATGCTTCGATGTCTTTATCTTCCATCTCAAATAGACGATCTGGGTCAACCCCATGATCTCATAGTATTTCACAATATTTATGTTGAAAGGTTATATTCAAATTTCCTAAGAGATGTTGATGTGACCAAACTCAATAATCCACGACTTTGTTGTTTTCCAACAAGAACAAAGACTTCTCATACCAGCCTATTCGCAAGCATATCTCAAATAATGCTCATGTTATTCGATCCAAGCTTATACCAATATAGGCAAAATTGTAACACCCCATAATTTACATATAACTATTACAATAAAAGTTCTACCAGTTTCTATACAAACTTGGAGTTTTTCAAAACATTCCTAATACATGATTAGGATTTATAGAAATACAAATATTTACATATCCACAGCTCAAAATAAAACTCTGTAACCTCTAAGGCTCTCCTGCAC